>NC_140966.1:40450334-40495334 GCF_056783735.1 Eptatretus burgeri | reverse complement strand
TTTATTCATTTTAATTCTTGCTTTTTATTCTCTTTCATCACTTTTACTCTCTACTCCTCTCATTCATTATCTATCTGTCTAAGGAGAAGTGAATTCTTGCAGAAATTTTTCTGTAAGGTTCACTTGGCTGCACCTGGATGGGTTTGAGGGTTGGGGAGTAGCAGCTGAAACCCGAATCCTATCTAGGTTCGTCCTGATAACTCCATCTTTGCTCTTTCCTTCTTCGGGTTCCTTCTTGGTCTTCTGTTTCATTAAAATTTAAAAATAAGCATCAAGTACTATATATTTGGAGTTTCTAGACACGTTTTTCAACCAAAGTTTTTGTATGTGGATTCTCCATTACAGTGCTAGTGAACGATTTTTCACCTAAGTTTGGAGTCTTTGTTTTTAATATTGCATTTTTCCCCCTTCTTGGCTTGAATTTGGCTGGGCACCTTAGCCTATTTGGCCGTTTCAACTGTTCGCTTGTTGGGCTTTTCTCGGGCAATCAATGAAAGGAATGTCTCACAGCGCCCTGTGCCCTTGCCAATCGATGGAGATGTTAATGCCAGGAGAGTGATCCAACAAGGATAATGAACCTTGTGAAAATTCCACTGGGCAACAAAAAAAACCCTTTTCCTCTGCTACTAAAGGAAATGCAGGTGTTCTTGGCTAAATCTGGGCCGCTCATTTCAAATGTGTAGTCACAATTTCGCCAGCACATCAGGTTTTCAAAATATGTATATGTATTGATGATACCCAGTGTGCTATATTAGATACTTTATTATTGCAGATTGCCACATTGTACATCTATTATCAGTGCTAAGTAATTACTTTCATGTCATATTTAGATTACAATGATTGATCTCCATGTATAATGTGTAGTATACAAACCAAGAACATAAAGAAGTTGCAGAATAAGAAGTTAATTATACATTAGAGCATGGTAATCTTAGGAAGGGAGTAAACTTGATCGGGAAATCTGCCCCATTGTGAGTGATTCAGAAACAACACTTCAAGTTTACACTCTTCCTTTCAATATAGTCAGCGTTGGCACTGTTCAGACGTGTTCAGAAGTGTGTGAGACACTTGCTCTTGAGTTTGTATGTGGAATTGGTCTCCCGTTGTAGGAACCAGCAGTAATCACCCATCATGCTTGGGTGAACCGATTTTAATACCAAGTTTCCATGACCGAAATGTCTTGGTGAAACCTTTCGCCATGCTCATCACTTACCTCAACCAGATTAGGTGGGAAGATATCAAGATGTGAATGCAAGAAGTGCAGTTTAAGAGACATCCTCCAGCCCATTCGCTGATAGGCCTTTAGCAAGTTGTCCACTAATTCCGCATACTGTTCAGCTCTGTGGTTCCCAAGAAAGTTCTGCACAACCAACCCAAATGCTTCTCATGCTGCAAATTCAAGTGGGTTCAGTTTATTTTTGAACTCGGGATCACACATCAGTTCTCGGATCTGGGTCCCAACGAAAATGCCTGCTTTGAGTTTAGCATCAGTTTTCTCTGCAGTAAATTTCTTTCTGAGATATTGGAAGCTATTACCATCGTGATCCAATGCCTTTACAAAGTTTTTCATAAGGGTTAGGGTAAGTTAATTGTAATGCCACGTGGAAAATTAAGTTATTAAAAATGGATGAAAACTGACCAAGCTCTGAATTTTTAAGTACAAAGTGCATTCTAAATATAAAGCTCTTTTTATAAGAAATAATATTCTACAACAGTTGTAGTGCTCTAATTGAAATCCAAAATACAAAAAATAATAATTTATGATAACTCAAAATCACCCACCAGGGCAAGCTCCTGTAATTGGACCGTATGTATAACTCAAAATCTTGATGTGCTGAGAAAATTCTGACTTCAGATTCAGAATCAACATACTCGATTTAGTCTAGAACATGTATTTACTCTCCAGTTGCAAAATCTTTATTGTCCAATGATAGGTGCTTCTCCGACCTGATCATACCCCTGGGAGCACCTTTTGCAAGCAGGGTAAACTCATAATTGTCGTGACCTAGTCACATAACTGGATGAGGGGTAAAATCTCGCTGACCTTGACATGTCACTGGAACATTACTGAGACCGAATCCTCCCCCACCACCCCACCATCTCCCCAGGGTCATGTAAACCAATTGCAGGAAAACATGCCATAATCTCACACGATAGTTTATTGAACATAATTTATGAATCCCAATTACTGATAGAAAGCTTATTTGTGCAAACATACATAATACATCCATCCATCCATATATCCATGGGTTGGACCAAAAGATAGAAACCCCAGATGAAAATAATGCAACCTGTTCACTGAAAATTTAAGGTATTTTTAGATGGATTTTTCCTTCTAATAATGTTTATTCTTGTAACAAATATTGAAAATTTTATATAATAAATGCTCTTTTTGTTACAGATTTACAGATAGAATTTGCTAAAAATAAGAGACCTGTTTTACTTTGAAAGGGGACAAATTGTTGGTGCTCACAGGAGTGGATGTTATGTGAGCAAAACCTCAAAAACATCTTAAAGTATTGAGAGGAGCAGTCTCCAAATTAATGGCAGCATGTGAAAAAGAAAGAAAAACATCTACAAGCAAGTTTAACAGTGGTCGAAAGTTTAAGCTGGATAATCGGGATAGACGTGTGTTGTCAAGAATTGTGAATACAAATCCCAGGACAAAAGCTGCAAACGTGTCTACAGAACTGAATACACACCTAACCCGATCAGTTTATATCAAAGCAACTCCTGAGTTACACAAAATGGAGTTTCATTGCAGAGCTGCCATACGCAGCAAGTTATGAACCCTTGGTTATGAAAATGAATCTGATATCTCACAAAAAGTCCAGTATGGAATACAATGACGGGCTTCAGAGCAGTGGAGAAATGTAACATGGTCAGATGAGTCATCCTACACACTTTTTGTAACAAATGGTAGAGTCTATGTTTGGAAAGAGTCAAAGGACGGTGACGATCCTGACTGCCTTCTACCAAAGCAGCAATCTTACATGGGTGTATTTACGATACTAGTGTGGGCTCGTAGGTGCGGGCCTGTAGGTGTGGTCCATCTACGCCACCTCTCTCTCGCCTATCTATAATTATAGATAGATTATAATCTATATAACTCTCCCCCCTCCTCTCGCCCCTCTCTTGCCCCTCCTCTCTCCCCCTCTCTCGCCCCTCCTCTCTCCCCCTCTCTTGAATTGTGACGCCCCCTCTCTCTCGCCCTCCTCTCCCCCTCTCTCCCCCTCTCTCCCCCCTCTCTCCCCCTCTCTCCCCCCTCTCTCCCCCTCTCTCCCCCCCTCTCTTGCCCTCCTCTCTCGTATCTCCTCTCTCCCCCCTCCTCTCTTGCCCCGCTTCGCTAACCCTCTGTAAATGTATTCACAAATGTCTACCAAGCACAACAATTAATTCAAACCTTGGGTAAAAACAGCTTTCAAACCTTGGGAAACACTTGGGAAGCAGCTGAAATGGATGAAGAACAATATCAAACTTTGAAAAGGCACATACTCAGGTCCCAGAGTCAATTGTGACATCATATAAAAAAAAATAGGAATCATTGTGACGTCATTCGTGATGTCATAGCACCGTGTCCTGTCATTGGTTGACAGACATTATTGGTCATTATTGGTTGACAGACAATATATAGGTTGTTATTGGTTGACAGACATTGGTCATTGTATCACTTTATTCTTTTTATTACTGCCAATTATTGTGCTATTATTATTATTATTATTATTAATATGCTGTTATCATTATTCTGAGATATCTTTGGGAAAAAAATGGCATGATAAGGTGATAAGGTGGAACGACACTTCAGCTGCGATATATACACCTTTCCAACACTGAAAAAAGCAATAAAATAGCCGTAACTTGGGAACCGCTCGTCCGATTAATATCAAACCTTGAAAAGGCACATCTACGGGTCCCCGGCAATATTCCTGGCAAGTTTCAATAACATCTGACTGGCGGTTATCGAGAAACGGCGGTCGCAGACAGACAGACAGACACACACAGATTGCTGGAATTATAGATAGATATTGTTGCAGTTCTGTGAAACCGTTACTCCCCAAGGCAATGGCAGACAACATATAGTGGTCCCGAGACAGTTATTTCATTACTATCCATTTTAGATAGCCCTTCCCTCATGTCTAGTGGGTTTTTGGGACAAAATGCATTGTGAGGGCTTTTAGGCAGGTCTTATCCCCATTCATTATTCTTTTATCGATTTTACTTTACTTCACACAAGATCCCTCTATCACCCCAGCATGCACGCGACAGACCCTAGCAACAGGAGCACCTCATTAGCATATTCCACCCAAACCTCATTCAAACTTCATGCCATTCTCCAACCACACATCACCTCAGACCTTCACCATATTCTAACACCAACGATACAACATTTTTACAACCATCGCAACATCGTGATAATAACCCCCACATCATAAGACCACAGCTCAAATTTGCCTACACTCACCTGTGACACCACAATCTCGACCACGACTGCCATCACCATTACAAACTCGCCACACTTCAATCGTTATGCTACACAACCACTGCCATCGCTCAACCACTGTCACCACCAATGACCACCACCTCCCTCTGGACCAGCAGGACACAAAGGAGGCCCCCATACCCTTATAGAAACTCGGGGCTGGACAATCTCCATCTTGCTCAAGATAAGAGTGTGTGTTGGGTTCAGTTCAGCATCCTGGGGGAAAGCCCTAGTGTTCTCCTCAACTGCTGTCCCCATTTGGTGCCCAGTGCATGTTCGTGAACACCACATGCGATCACCCCCATGTTATTCCAGGTGCGGAGCAAATGGGGCCATTTTCGGTGGGAAATCCTCACTGGGTGGAGCCAACACAGTGGTTCAGTCCCTGGCCAATGAGGGTGTGGGGAAACGCTCATCACTCCACCTGTTCCGCTTTCAGCACTGCCACCACTGGGGAAGTATAAAAGAGAGTTCTCTTCTCTTGCCCACCCCTTCTATCATCTGTCACTTGCCCTTCTATCGTCTGGCAACTGCCCTTCTATCCTCTGGCAACCGCCCTTCTATCGTCTGGCAACCGCCCTTCTATCATCTGGCAACTGCTCTTCTATCTTCTGGCACCCGTCCTGCTATCATTTGGCACCCACCCTGCTATCGTCTGGCCCACCTGTTTCCACTCGCTCTTGCCTGCCCTGCCATCATCTGGCCCACCTACTTCTCTTACATCTGCCCCTCAATTTCTGGTTCCTGGAATCACGGAGCGGTGGAACGGAATGGAGTCCACCTGCGAGCGGGAGACACCAGACTGAGCACTGCCTGACTCCATTAGAATTTACAAGAACAGACCTCTTACACTCTTGGTTCGAAATATCCTCTCACACTTTCTTTTATTTGTTTCCAAAACTCCCCCTGACCTACATCTTTACACCTTCCTCTCCACCTCATCTGCCAATCACAGCACACCTCATTGCACCTTCTCAAGTCGTGCACTGTAGACACCTTCAGTTTTCCTCTCTCCTCTCCCTCATAAGCAACTGTGTTGCGTTGGTCCGTTGGCCGCATCAGGTCCAGAAAGAGGTCGCCAACACCTCAAACATTCTCTCTCTTTCTTTGCTTTCTACTTTCCTCAGGTATGTGTCCATGGCACCTGTCATGTTTGGGTAAATTAGTGTGTAAGTTCTTAATATTGGGTCAGTTCTGTACTGTGTCCTCTTTTGTATATGTGTTTTTCTTTTGCCTCACCTCCCAAATCCTTGCTTTCCCCTGCTGTACATATTGCTTTGTTGTAAAACCTTTTTGTTGTGCCACATGCCTTTCCTCACCCTCGCTTTATAAATACTAGTACATGCCCGTAAAAAAAAACAACAAAAAAATATATTAATAAATAAACATTCAAACCGTGAGCAACAAACAAAAACCACACAGGCCGTTTCTTCGGTCTCGAGTGCCCGGACGTGCGTGGCCCGGAAGTTCGAATATGATTCGCAGTTACGATTATTCACAATTTAGTTTTAATACCCAGTCATTCAATTAGTGCCAACGTATTTTACCTTTTTGCAATGTCGTGGCAAGGAAAAACAAAAAGAGAAGAGAAGAGAGAAAAAATTTACTTCCTGGTTCAGAGCACACCAGCACTCTGATGTTCCCGAAATTTATACACCGTCTAATATGAAAACGATCATAACTTGGGGCATTGTGTTGATCTATAAATGCGCATAAGAAATCGAGAAATTATTAGAATACACGAAGTCATCACTATCCGGAAGTCCGTACGTTGTAACCCGTAATGGATCCGGAGGTCCGTACGTGGTAACCCATAATGGTGAACGCGGCTGAGCTTCCCTTCCCCATCGGCCACGCACACGCAACAACGTGTGTTGTCATTGGTTTGGTAAAAAAAAATGGCCATAACTTGGGAAGCACTTGTCCGATTAACATCAAACCTTGAAAAGGCACATCCTCAGGTCCCCAGAAATATATCTGGCAAGTTTCGATTAGATCGGACCAGCGGTTGTCGAGAAACAGCGGACACAGACACAGACACACACACAGAGATTGCTGGAATTATAGATAGATATTGCCTATATTATAAATGTACCCAGCTTGTCCTGTCTTTTCCTCCATCGGTCCAGCAAAATCCACATGTTAGTGTTAGCTGGGAAGTTTTACCCCATGTGATTTGCTCTTGGTAGCCAGCACACACTCACTGTATCGCTTACCAGTAATCCAGGTGTGCATTGAAGGCACGAGACCCCACTGGTGTGGCCCTCCATAGGTAAGCTTACATGGCAAGTAACCCGTATTTTGTGGGTTTGACCTATTTTCTTTCTTTAAACCTGTGGACCCTTTCAGTATCGTTGATACCCGTATTGGATGGAAAGTACAAACAATTTTTAAAATGCAATGTTTAGCTTCCATTCCACTCGCATGTATTCACACACAGAGTGACAGATCTGGAGCGATCTCTATCCGATATGCAAGGTACCGCTCTCGTCTGACTCTATTGGATAGGTGACGTCATGAGCTTTACCCAAAGGACCAATTTCTTGAATCCTCATCCGAACGCATTAGCACTTCCTCTCGTCTACCATTTGTCATCACCCCAAATCAATCGGTAGGCCTATTTGCTTTCCAATTTGCTCTTTGACTTCTTGCTGTGATATTTATCGGTACTTTTGAGTATTTTGATTGGTGGGATTCAATTCGGTTTGTTTTCATTAGTATACAGGGTGTCCACAAATTACCGTTCCAAATTCAAACCGTAATTTAAAAAATGAATGAAATGGGATACAATGATGCTGTTTGATGCTTGTGAATGAACAAACATTTCTCAGTTTTTTACCACGTGGGGTCTTCCACCCCACGGGGCCAAAGCGCCGCTTGCTTTCTTTCTTTTCTTGTGTACAGTTCATTTGAACCTCTATTTCTCCATTATTCGTGAACAGAATTATATGAAAATTGACAGGCATATACGAGACACATATGTACAAGCAATAACTGAGCCAAAAGTGTGATTGCGACCCTTTGGGCTGAGGAACGGCCTATTTTGGCCCATTTTCTTAAAATTGATATTTCTCAGTTAGGAGTGAATGGAACCAAACCAAACTTGACTGGTATATTCTAGAGACCATCCCCCAGCCATTAACTGAGCCCAAAGTGCGATTCCGGCCCTTTTGGCTGAGAAACGGCTCTTTCAGTCCATTTTCTTAAAATTGCTATTTCTCGGTTATTCGTGAAAGAAACCAGACCAAATTTAACAGGTATATTCTTGAGGTCACTCTGCAGACATTAACTGAGCCCAAAGTGAGATTATGGCCCTTTGGGCTGACAAACGGCCCTCTCGGCCAATTTTTTAAAAATTGCTATTTCTCAGTTGTTCCAAACGGAACCGAACCAAAGTTGAAAGGTATATTCTAGAGATCACTCTCCAGGCATTAACTGAGCCCAAAGTGCGATTCCGGCCCTTTGGGCCGAGAAACGGCCCTTTCGGCCAATTTTCTTTAAATTGTTATTTCTCGGTTATTAGTGGACGGAACCGAACCAAGCTTGGCAGGTATATTCTAGAGACCATTACCCAGACATTAACTGAACCCAAAGTGCAATTCCAGCCCTTTGGGCCGAGAAACGGCCCTTTCGGCCCATTTTCTTAAAATTGTTATTGAAAAAATAAAAAATTAAATGCGCTGGGCGATACCCAATGCAAAATTCAGTCACAAATGATGATATGAAACTACCCTCACTCTTGTGAGAGGTTCTGGTTTCTTTTTCTGATGCGATGAAAATCTTACCAAATTTCAAAACTATCCGTCGTCCGTGCTATCGCTCACCTGAGTTGTGCGAATGAACTCCCACGGGGTATGTTTGTAATTCGAACTTGTTTGTCAAGATCATCCTATCACATTCATCACCATTTATCATCACTTGGTCTTGAGAAACCAGGCGACACTGCTCTTTATTGTGGGGATGCCATTTGCAGTAAATGTGATGTCACGCGTCACAAACGACAAATGGAAACGAAAAAAGTAAATAAAACTTTGAGAAATGTTCTTTGTTTGAGAAATGTTATGTATGTATGTATGTATGTTGTCTTACTTGGAACTTTATCATAACTGGTTCGTCAACATATCGAAAAGCGATTTTACCACATTTGGTTCACCCTTTGCATGCTGCATTGTTTATGGCCACATGGTTCCCTGTTGCTGAATTAATTTTTTCATGGGGCTGTGAATTTCAAGTGGTCAGGTCAAGTTCGTCAGGTCAGGTTCGATCTGTGACCTGCTACAGGTACCATGTAAACCTGTACTAACCTGTTCCATGGTCGGGTTGTCGGCGACTAAACCGTCTCCCCCACCAGGTTTTCTGGTGAGGAGGGTGTTTGGATATGGACACCCAGCAGGATTAAAAACAAAACCTGTCAAAGGGCGGAGGAGCTCCTTGTGAGCCAACGGCCATCCATATCTAGTGCCCAACTGTGTCTGCAGACGTCCTCCTGCAGTTGGGTTACTTCTTATTAGGAGGTTGGTGGCAGGATTTGCACTCCGGCCACCGTAAAACCCTTCATTCCGCAAAACGCAAAAACGCAAAAAAAATCTGAAAACCCACTCCGTGGGAGTACCTCCTGTGCAGCTTCCCTTCGCAGGGCAGCTCACCGGATGACGGGATTGGGGCAAAACCTTCGGGACCCCCAATCTTTGATAGGAGGGAAACCACGGGGTAACATCCCTGGGTCAGATTGCGGGAGAGTGTGTCGGAGTGGTGCTGAGGTGTCGTCCACCAGACGGCGGTCTCCTTGGGTTAACCTGAGGCGGTCCCTTCGGGTGGGTGCCTGGAATGTCCTATCCCTAAGAGAGGATGATCACCTGTCTCTGTTATCATCTGAGCTCAAGCGTTTGGACATCGGGATTGCAGCTCTTTCTGAGGTCCGGAGACCGGATTGCGGCGAGATAATGGTGGGTGGTTACACCTACTATTGATCTGGTCGCTCTGATGGTTACCATACCCAAGGAGTTGCTGTAGCTGTGTCCAATAAGCTGACACCAATGATAATTGAGGTAACACCGGTCAACGAGCGTATTATGAGATTAAGGATTCGTCACTCCTTAGGTGTCATTTCCCTGGTCTCTGTTTATGCTCCGACTGAGGCGAGTGATCTCACCGTGAAGGATGCATTCTACGCCACACTCGAGTCTGTGGTTGATCAGTGCCCCAGACGAGATACACTTCTAGCCTTGGGGGATTTCAATGCATCGACTGGAACTGATAGGGATGGTTATGAGGTGTGTGTTGGTCCCCATGGGTCAGGAACTATGAACCAGAATGGCACTAAGTTACTTGACTTTGCAAGAAGTCATGGACTTAGGGTGGCTGGTTCATGGTTTCAGCGCCCACAAGCTCATCGCTGGACTTGGCATTCCAACGCTGGCGGTGTGGCAAAGGAGATTGACCATGTCCTCATTGACGGTCGTTGGAGGATGATCCAGAACTGCAGGGTCTACCGGAGTGCTCAGTTCCTCAATACTGACCACAGGCTTGTTGTAGCAACTCTAAAGCTGCACCTTAAATCCTGGAGAATGGTACCATCCCAGCCGAGGCTGGATGTTGCCAAGCTCAGGGATGAGAGAGTAGCTGAGGAGTTTGCGAACAGGCTGAGTGGACACTTAGGGGGTCTAGGTGCTTTGGGGGGTCCTGAAGAGTTGTGGAGCACCTTCAAGACCACCGTCCTTGATGTTGCCGGTGGATGCCTTGGAGCTCACCGCAGGGCAAAGAAGAATTTTGTCTCTCAAGGGACACTGGATACCATTGACCAGAGTCGCAGGGCCAGGCTGAATGGCAGAGTTGAGCTGTTCAGGGAGCTGAGGCGTAAAACTGTACGTTCACTGAGGGTGGACAAGGAGGCCTATGTGCGAGGAATCTGTGAGGGGGTAGAGCATCACCTGTGGACAGGTGATTCTCGTCCCGCTTACAGGGGAATTCGCGCATTACGTTCATGCAAGCCCATCCCTCGGAGCACTACAGTTCGAGCAGAGAGTGATAGGCTCTTGACAGAGGAGTCTGAAGTGAAGGCCCGCTGGGCCGGTTACTTTGAGCGGTTGTACCAGGCTGAACCCCCAACTGTCGAGTTGGACGTCAAGGATGTTACAATCCCTGTTGCTGACCCTCGAATCAACTGTGGTCCACCTACGCTTGTGGAAAAATGGGCTCCGGTGAACCAGTTGAAACGGGGCAAAGCTCCAGGGATCTGTGGCATCCATGCCGAACTTCTCAAGGCTGGTGGAAATGCTGCACTCATGTCGTTGCATGCAGTTTTGTGCTCTGACTGGAACGCAGGCATCATCCCAACTGATTGGAAGAGGGGCCTTGTTGTCCCTCTCTGGAAAGGGAAGGGTGATCGCCAAGACTGCAACAACTACCGAGGGGTGACGCTGCTCTCAGTGCTGGGCAAGGTCTTTGCTCGGATAATTCTCGATAGGGTTCGCCACCATCTGCTTGAGCACCAGCGGCCAGAGCAGTCAGGCTTTACACCAAAGAGGTCAACGATTGACCGTATCCTTGCACTTCGTGTCCTCACCGAACGCAGACGAGAGTTTTGGCAGGGGCTGCTTGCAGCCTATGTTGATCTCTGTAAAGCGTTCGATTCAGTGAATCGGGATGTCCTCTGGAGGATTCTTGGTCTTCGTGGGGTGCCACCAAAACTGATCGATCTGATGTCTGAACTCTACTCTGGTACTGAGAGTGCTGTGAAGTGTGGTGGTACCATCTCTGACTTATTTCCAGTTGTTACTGGAGTTCGTCAGGGATGTGTACTTGCCCCCACACTTTTCAGCACTTGTATGGACTGGATTCTAGGGAGGATGTTGGAGAGATCAAGTTGCGGTGCGTCATTTGGGAATGTCAAGATCTCGGACCTTGACTTTGCAGATGATGCAGTCATCTTTGCGGAGACTTTAGATATCCTCTTGGGGGCCCTCGAGGTGCTGAATGAGGAGTCGGAGCCGTTGGGATTACGGGTTTCTTGGGTCAAAACTAAGATCCAGGCTTTCGGTGACATCTTGGATGCTGCTGTCCTGTCTGTGTCTGTTTGTGGTGAGGATGTTGAGGTCATGGAGAGATTCACTTACCTTGGCAGTGATATTCATGTCTCTGCTGGCTGCGAGTCAGAGGTCAATAGACGTCTGGGTCGGGCCTGGGGAGTCATGGATTCACTGGATCATGGGGTGTGGCGCTGCCGGTACCTGTGCGGGAGGATGAAAGTCCGAGTCTTCAGGTCCTTGGTACTTCCAGTCTTGCTCTATGGGTGCGAGACTTGGACTCTGACCAAGGATCTGAGATGGAGACTTAATTCCTTTGGTACCATGTCTCTTCGGAGAATCCTTGGCTATCGCTGGTCGGATTTTGTGTCCAACGAGCGGTTGCTGAGAGAGACTCGGATGAGATTTGTTACCTGCATAGTCCGTGAGCGTCAGTTGCGGCTGTATGGACATGTGGCTCGTTTTCCTGACTCTGATCCTGCTCACCAGATTCTCTCAGCGAGGGAGTCTCATGAGTGGAGGAGGCCAGTGGGTCGAACACGTGCCTCATGGTTGCAACAGGTTGACCATCATCTCAAGGAGATGGGGATGGGCCTGGCATCTGCCTGGGGGATGGCCAGACGGAGGCCCCTGGAGTACCGGCGGAAAGTGGACGCAGCGACGTGCTGTTCTGGCACATGCTCCCATACCTGACCTGACCTGTTGTCTTACTTGGAACTTTATCATAACTGGTTCGTCAACATATCGAAAAGCGATTTTACCACATTTGGTTCACCCTTTGCATGCTGCATTGTTTACGGCCACATGGTTCCCTGTTGCTGAATTAATTTTTTCATGGGGCTGTGAATTTCAAGTGGTTTTTGAAAAAAACACAACTTGGGTGTCAAGTTAGACGAATAACCAAAATTAAAACAAAGGACTTTATTTCAATTTTTTTAATCTCATCATAAATCTGTGACCGTAGCATGCAAAGTGTTATAAAAAAACAACAACAACCCACTTTCAATTCCTACCAACCCGTTTTTTGTTGCCTTTAACTTGCCATGTATGGATAAGGTATCATGCGAAGCAGTGTAAACCTGACAGGATTGGCAGTACCCATTAGCGTTTGTGGTTGCAATCCGCCGACGCCTGGAGTTACCTGGGCCCGGCGGCCTCATGACCGGGCATTTGGGAGGCATCTGAGTGCTTCCCCCTCGTGGCATGCCTCGAACCCCGGATCCATGACAATGTTTTACTTAGAAACTCACAAAAAGAAACCATATAACCGTTGCAAACCATGTGCCTTTACCTTGTAGCAACTGCTGACTGCACATCGTGATCGGGACATGAACTGCACCGCTATCGAATGTAGGGTGCTCAGAAAGTGGCTTAAACAATCAAGCAAGCACTCCAATGAAATGGTTGAGAAGGAAGAACTAGCCAGACTGTGGCTGCATACCATATAGGATCTCTTTAACTTTAAAGCTGGTCTTCACCGTGCACACAGCAGTTAAAGAAATTAAATGAATTCGTTCAAATAATGACTTTATCCACAAAAGAGTTGATGTTTTACGTAGAACAATGCTGGAGACATCGCGCCGTTTAATCGTGCGTGAAATAAACATTGCAGATTATCCGCCATATTGCCTGCTCCTCTGTGCACGTGTCAGTCACGTGGTACATTGGTTAACAGTGCGTGCAAACGTTACAACATTAATTTTAAAATGTCCGTTTTTCACCAGATTTGCTTTGATTTCTTGTAGAGCACCTCACGACACCTCTGAAAATATTGACACAGATCTGGCAGACGCAATGGATAAGCAGTCCCTATGGGAGACAGGGCCCAATGTCAAGCAGTGAATGCATTGACTCATATAGCTCAATGTAGCTCGTTAATTTTGGCACATTCCTAAATATTTTGTTCACTCAATATAATTCTACAAACAGGAGAAAAAGACAAGTTTAATACTCTGGAAATTTCACATTTTTTTGTATGTATATCGAGAAGGAGGGACAATCGCCTTGCTTGCTTAAAGTAAATATGTATATAGAATATAGGCTTAGTTATAAGACTCGTTATTTATTTAAATTATCAGATTTCACTCAAGATTTCGACACTTATTGAGTCCAGATGATATCCAATCTTCAAAGGCAAAATAATATTTCGATGATATACTTTAATTCGTCCATGAGAGTGAATCGTGGAAAATTGCATCATATAATGCTTGAAATCGCTCGAAGCTCCTAATTTGAAAACTATAGCACTTACAAAAGTGATGTATACAGCGATCTGTGGCTATGACGAACAGGCATTCGATAATATGAGTGAGGAAGGTTTAAAAAACCCCAAAAAAACAACTTTATCATTAAGAAATCGGTGCAGCCTGTTCCAAGTCAAGGCATGGTTCTGCAGACCAAAACACATGGCGGCTTCAAAACCGGACTTGACAAACAATGGTGAGGGGAAAGATTCAAATTACCCTGAACCCTCATCCGTGCATGAATATTTATGGTTCAGTTAAAAGGACGCAGTGACTGGGACCTACAGGATTATCCTTTATCCCACATCTTATGATGATGATGATGATGATGATGATTATAATGATGATATGATTCCGACCACAGTTAGGTAGCCTAAGATACACTTTAAAACCCCAGAGAGCGGGGTGGCTGAGGATGTGCCTAATGAAGGATATAATTAAATAAGGCCGTTAATTATCTTCAAAAGGGGGTGTTTTAATTAACCCAAACACCCAATTTTCACCGTTGCACTTCCTTGGAGTTTTCTTAGTGTGTAATCAAAGTTTCAGGCTGATAGGTTTCATTGTTTTGGAGTTATGAAGGAGACACGCTGATGCACTGACACACACACACACACACACACACACACACACACACACACACACACACACACACACACACACACACACACACACACACACACACACACACACACACACACACACACACACACACACACACACACACACACACTTATTAGTATTTAGATATAAATCATGCCAAACAAGTAAAAGTTGCTTCAAATTAATCCAAACCTCATGGAAAATTGAATTTTTTCCAATTGCAAAAAAAAACAACTTTAAACCGGTTTATCTGCTGTTCATCTCAGAAAGTACACAACAGACCGTTTACTCCTTGATCACTCCTGACTTTTTTCAATTATTTTTTTATATTTGTTGTAAATAAATATGCCGCAATATCTTGACTGTTAAGAAATATTATGGATTTGGAATTTCACGACACTGCACTTCATACAGATATAATCGGCTCATGCTGTCTGTGCCAACCTGGAAGGAGAAGTCCTATGCACAAAGTTCATGAGTATTGTACTCACGTCTGCTAATTTTCTTTACAACCTGAACAAACCAGAGAAAGAAAAACGGGATTGTCTTGGTCTGTTTTTTTTAAAGAATGACAGGAGAAGCTTTTGATATAATTTGGTGAACCAACGAACAGATTCTCGATGGATGAAGTGAGATAAGGAATTGTCAGAATCGACTCCAGAGACTTGGTACTGTTCCAGGTGGATAATTGGTTCTGTAGGATTTAGGGTTCGATTCCCGGTTCTGATGGAGGGAATAGATTCCAACTGGGTAATCGATTATTTTGCCCAAGCATAATCTCACATCACCCCCCCCCCCATCCATACCCAACATTTCCTGTCCTCATTCATCCTCACAAGCCTACTGCTTTCCAAGTTATCAGGTTCCTCCAACTTCCCCACTGCTCCGTCAACCTCCTCTTCGTTATTTTTGGTTCAATTTCTGCTTCCTTCTTAGTTTTCCCATCTACTTCCATGAATGAGAGTTTGCACCTGTATCCAGCTGGTTCACACCTTGTGTCCTCCCCCTCCCCTTGCACTCATTATTCCCTATGTCCGTTCTTACTCTAAGTCTCCCTTTATTTTGTTCTTCTACCCTGCTGTTGATGTCCCCCCTCCCCCTCATTTTCCGCTGTTCTTTAACTCCGCCACCGATGGTGGCTGGGGGTTATGTTTTCACCCCTGTCTGTCTGTCTGTCTGTCTGTCTGTCTGTCTGTCTTGTTCTTACTTGTGAAAATCGAAAATTTTTCAAGTATATTGGTTGGTTGCGTGCATTATTCTGTTTGTCTTTTTGTTTGTTAGCTCACCTGAACATAGTTCCGGTGTGCTTATGGGATGGCGCGTCGTCAGTCCGTCCGTCCATCCACAAACACTTGTAACTTCTCTGAGACTACAACCACGATTTCGATGAAACGAGCACAACCTTCATCACCATGTATGTACCAAAGATTGTTCTCGGTATTAAAAAAAATCGGGCCCTAAGAGTGTTTATGGGGGGTTGCCCCTAAAAATAGATATTTGCTTTCTTCTCAGAAACTACACATGCAATTCTGATGAAACTTTACTTCAACCTTCATCAGCTATGATGTACCAAAGATTATTCATGGCATTAAGAAAATTAGGGTCTCAGGGGTTCTACAGGTGTATTGCCCCCCCCCAAATATGTATTTGCTTCCTTTTCCGAAACCACACACACAATTTCGATGAAACTTGACCACAACCTTTATCACCGCCGGTGATGTACCAAAGTGTGTTCACAGTATTATACATGAACTGGTACAATCACCACATCCAAAACTCCACACGGTTTCGTGCTCCCCAGCCTTTATTCCGATCCCCCATGTACTTTTTTGAGAGCGGTGCCCTCATTCCGAAATATTTTCCCCCATTCTGAAATAAACTCGTTATCCATTGAAATGAACTCGATCCACAATCTCAACCCAAAACTGAGACCAACATTTTCAATCATATGTGATCAAAGATTTAAAGTTCATTTTGAAGAAGTTTGCACCATATTCATGGATTATGAACTTTATGTACACTGGTAATCTCTCAAGTATTGAGGACGTTTCCGAATGCGACCAGATTTGCGTTCGCCAAGTTGTAGCCCAGCTGAATGATTGTGATGCTGAGATTGATCCTCATTGTGAAGATTTTGTGGAAAGAAGAGGCAGTTGTCAACGTTCTCTGCATTATGGATGTTGGTTGTTACCAGACGTCATGCATTCCACTTTATGCCATCTCTGAGTAGGTAGCTATGATAACCCAGTTGCTGCAAGATATGTTGGGGAGTTGATAGTGAAGTCACTAGTTTATGTGCACGGTTGGGGCATTTCTCTCTAACCCACTGGCCCACTGCAAATTAAGGTGACTTTGCTCTCCACCGCTTGTCTGCGTATTCCTTCATTTTCTGCTGTCGCTTCACAATAGACTTTGCCATCACTTCAATCTTTGAATCTGCCGATGTAGGTGGTTTTAGGAGACTAAGTGGCAGGCCCAAGTTATGCCCTATCATGAGCTCCACGGGCGTCTTTTTGCTCAACGAATGAGGTGTAGAGCGATATGAGTGCAATAGAATATGAATAGTCTGCTCAAATGTTTGTCCATCAGCTAGACTTGCTTTTACTCTCTCTTTGATGACTCTGTTGAACCTCTCCACCTCTCATTGCTCTGTGGATAATACCGTGTAGTTTGGTGATATTCGATGCCATTGTCCTTGAGGTATTGTGTGAATTCCTCAGATGTAAATTGAGGTCTGTTGTCTGCCGTAATGGACTTGGGAAGCTCCCATCTTGTAAACATCTTGTCCAGGATGCTTATGATGGATGATGTTGTAATCAAGTTTGGAGCCGCGATCTCAGGCCATTTGCTGTGAAGATCATAGACTACGATTATATACTTCTGGTTGTGAGGTGCAACTCAAACCTCACAGAAGATGTCCACCTATAGCTGTTGCCATGGTTTTTCCGGCCATGCTGAAGGCTGAAGAGGAGCAGGACGTGAAGCTCCTGCTTTCTCACTGAGGACGCATGCTTCGCAATGCTTCACAAACTGTCTGATGCACGTGTCAATACCTGGCCGCCATACGAATCGCGACATTTTTGTTTCATTTTGACGATCCCGGGATGTCCCTCATGAGTGAGATGCATCACTCACTGCTGCAGTTCTTTTGGGATCACCGCACGGGTGCCACGGGTGAGACAACCTTCATCAAAGATGGATAGCTCATGTTAAATCCAGTGGAAAGGTTGTAGCTCCTCTATGATTTGTTGATGCCAGTCCGTTTGGAGAAAATTGCACAGTCTTTGCAGAATTTCATCCTGTTGAGATTTTGATTTGAGCTCGTCGTGAGTGACTGAGTTTGTGGTTGCATTTGCAATAACGGTATTTACAAAGTCGTCAGCTTCACTAATAACCTCATTCTTGGCGTTCACTACTGGGGTTATATGACTGAGCATATCCGCCACTTGATTATGTGACCCAGCCAAGTATTCTTTGTCAGTCATACTGGTAGAGACGGTCTGACCACCTGTAAATTTGAGGTCGTCGATGTCCAGATCCTGACGTAGCGAGTAGTGTTGTCATTGCTTGAAGGTCTGTGTGGAGCATGAACTTTCTACCATAAAGATAGACATGCCAGTGTTCGCAAGCGTAGATACAGTACATACTAGTGCTTAATGTTCCCCTGTAGAGTACTTGCGCTCTGACTCCGAAAGTGTGCGCGATGCAAATTCTACAGGTCGTTCATTACCTGTGATCCATTGTGAAAGTACTGCTCCCATTGCCGTACCTGATGCATCTGTCATGACGGTAGTCTTTGCATTAGGATCAAAATGTGCGAGGACTGGAGGAGATGTGACCCTCTCCTTCAGCATGACAAATGCATGTTGCTGGGTATGAGTCCATTCCCAGGGCGCATCCTTGTGCAGTAGTTTACAAAGAGGTTCAGCGATCTCTGCGTAGTTGGGCACAAACTTGAGGTCGAAGTTGGTTGCCCTGAGGAATGATGAAAGTTCTTTTGCATTTGATGGAGGAGGAAGAGTCCTAACTGCTTCGATGTTGTTCTGCATCGGGTACACCCCATTGGCTGTCACATGATATCCTAAGAAGTCAATCTCCATGCTGCAAAGGTACACTTTCCCTCATTCAGTGTCAAGTTGTGTTTCGTTGGTTGTGACAACACTTCATCCAGCCGCTGATGGTGTTCTGCTTTGTCTTTCCCATAGACGATGATGTCATTAAGGAGGTTGAGAGTTCCCTCAATACCAGACAGGACTGAAGAAACGATCTTCTGAAATGCACTTGGTGCGGAACTGAGGCCGTGTGGTATTATACGATACTGGAACATGCCTCCATGAGTCATGAATGCAGTCAAATATCTGCTCTGTTTTTCTGGAGGTACCTGTAGGTAGCTTCTGAAATCTAGCTCCGTGAACACTGTGGAACCGTGGAATGAAGCAGATATTTCAATGATGATTGTAAGTGGGTATTTATCAGGGATAACAGCTTCATTCACTGACTTAAGAGCAACACAAAGTCGTAAGTCTTCCTTTTTATGTCGAGCAATTACGAGATTCGACACCCATGGAGACGAATCAGTGGGTTCAACGACGCTCTCTGATTCATGGCATTTTATCTCCTTAGAAAACTCTTCGCAAATAGTGAAAGGTAGATGTCTCAAACCTTGAGATACTGGTGGAACTGCAAGGTCCAATCAAGGAGCGTGACAGTCATGCTTACACTCCCTACACCCAATAAACAGGGAAGCGCACAGGTGCTTGTATGCATTGTCTTTGTCTGCAATCATGTGGATGTGTGTACCGGTCGGGTCTAAAAGTTTGAACCCAAGATGTCAAACAGATTAACATTCATTAGGCTCTTGCGTTTTGCAACATCAGTGAAATTGTTGAGCTTGATACCCTTGTAGTTCCCAGCACCCGGATGATGGAGTCATCGTAGGCTTGAAGTGTAGATTGAGCAGAGTTGAGTGGATAAGACGAAAAGTACTTGTAGTAGAGATTGTCACTCACAATGGAGACTTTAGCTCCGACATCAATGAGTCGTGATACCGAAATCCCCACAATATCAACTTCACAATCCTTGAAGTTGCCCCCTTGCTGAGGATGGAAAGGCATTTTATCTGCGATGGTGTACACCGTGTGTTGGCTTTCAACATCAGAAGCACTTGGTCATCAACCTGACGAACGGATGATGTCCACTTCTTTGATGACCTGCTTTCTTGTGCAAAATTGTTTATTTTAAAACAAGCAACTGCATTGTTTTCCTCGTGCAGGACATTGTGCATTGACGCCATGTTGTCGACCACAAGCTTGACATGGCTTCGTTCGAGGTACGTGGGCAGGGCGTGGATGGAGCTGTGGTTGGCGGTTGGTTCGAAGCCCTTGTATTTGAGCTGTCTGCAACCGAGGTGCCTGTTGCTTTCCTCGTGCTGAGGTTGCTGGAGATGTATGAATCAGCTATGAATCCATCATGGCTGATTCTATCTGGATAGCCAGAGCTGTAGCCTTCTCTAAAGTGAGTCGATCATCCTCCATTAGCAACCGTTCCCAAATATGAGGAATGGAAGTCTTTTCTATGAGCTGATCTCTGATGATCTCATCAGTTAAAACCCCAAAATTACAGGTGGCAGCCAGTTCAGAAAGTGAAGCAACATATTGTTGGACAGGTTCACCATTTCCCTAGTAGCGCTGATGGAATTTATACCGTTCAACCATGGGACTCTTTTTCGACGCAAAGTAGCTCTCAAGTGCACTCACCACATTTCCGAACGTGAAAGTATCGGCTGTTAGCTGAGCGAACACACGCTGGCCCTCGGTGCCCAAGCAGTGAATCAAGAACGCCCGCTTATGAGTGTCTGCGGTCATCCGTACCGTCTAGGTCCCTAGCTTCCAAGTAGGTTCGAAAAGCTGCAATCCATCGAGGCCATGAAAGAGGCAGGTCCCCCAGAGAAGCCAAGAATAGAGGTAGAGCTGGTAACTGTAAACCAGCCATCCTCGTCGCCAAAGGTATTGTATATAAACTGGTACCATCACCACATCCAAAACTCCACACAGGTTCGTGCTCCCCGAGCCTTTGTTCCGATCGCCCGTGCTCTCTCCGAAAGCGCTGCCCTCATGGCAGCTCATCAAACATGATGCACCCAGAGCCACAATCACTTTAATCCAACACAACATTCACAGCATTAAAAAACAACAATCCATTGGTATTTACTTTCTTCTTCGTTACATATTCTGTGGGGCATCCATGCCTACCAGTGGGTCCGTGGTTATCTTATCTAACCACGCCCAGGTGAGCGCCTTCAGGTATTGCTGCTCTGTTTATGTTTATCGCCTGGAGGTCACACCGATCTTCACGAAACTTCACCACATGGTAGAGTTCATCATAGGCAAGAAGCCCGTTGTTTTTGGGATGAAAGGGTCAAAAGGTCACCAAAGGCCAAAGCTCAACAACTAATGTGGTATTTCTAAAATCCTCAATTTTCACCCGATTGACTTGAAATTTCAATATGAGTTGTATATTTGGTCATTGGATTCAACCACCTATTAGTTTTAGGTCAACATAGACCAAAATGTCAACATCGGCCAAAGATCAACAACTAAGGTGGTATTTCTAAATTCCTCAATTCTCATCCGATTGACTTGAAATTTTAAGAGGATTTATATTTCAGGTCACTGAATTAAACCAGCCAATTATTTTTTAGGTCAACAGAGACCAAAAGGTCAACATAGGCCCAAGGTCAGCAACTATGGTGGTGTTTCTAAAATCCTCAATTGTCTTCCGATTGACTTGAAATTTGAAGAGGATTTATATTTTAGGTCACTGAATTAAACCAGCCAATTATTTTTTCGGTCAACAGAGACTAAAAGGTCCACATAGGCCAAAGGTCAACAACTTTGGTGAGTTTTTTTTTAATCCTCAATTTTCATCTGATTGACTTGAAATTTGAAGAGGATTTATATTTCAGGTCACTGAATTAAACCAGCCAATTATTTTTGAGGTCAACATGGACTAAAAGGTCAACATAGGCCAAAGGTCAACAAATTTGATGAGATTTGAAAAATCCTCAATTTTCATCCGATTGACTTGAAATTTGAAGAGGATTTATATTTCAGGTCACTGAATTCAACCAGCCAATTATTTTTGAGGTCAACATGGTCCAAAAGGTCAACATAGGTCCAAGGTCAACAACTAAGGTGGTATTTCTAAATTCCTCAATTTTCATCTGATTGACTTGAAATTTGAAGAGGATTTATATTTCAGGTCACTGAATTCAACCAGCCAATTCTGAGGTCAACATGGACCAAAAGGTCAAGATAGGCCCAAGGTCAGCAACTAAGGTGGTATTTCTAAAATCCTCAATTTTAATCTGATTGACTTATAAATTTGAGGAGTATTTATATTTAATGCCACTGAATTACCCTCTAATTATTTTGAAGTCAACATCAATCAAAAGGTCAACATCGGCCAAAGTTCAACAACTTCGGTGGAATTTCTAAAATCCTCAATTTTCATTCCATTGACTTGAAATTTGAAGATAATTTGCATACCAGGTCACTGAATTCAAGGAACAAGTATTTTTGAGGTCAACATAGGCCAAAAGGTTATCATCGGCCAAAATGGTCAACATTGTAATTTCTAAAATTGTCAATATTCATTCATTTGACGTTAAATTTGAAGAGGAAATCATATTTTGTCATTTAATCCAACCACCAATTATTTTAAGGTCACATATCTTTGATGGATTTTGCTCGAGTTGTGCTCTGCGTGACATCTTTTGTGTTTGTGTGTGAACAAAATATCTCAAAACGTTGTGGATGGATTTGGATGAAATTTGGTGGAGAGATTGGGTATGTGACCCAGACAAAATTATTAGATTTTGTTGGAGATTGAATGGGGATCTGGATCTGAGAATTTTCTTCGTGATTTTTTTTTACCATTAAGTGATCGGGCTAAACCACCATATAGCAGGATATCTCAAATAGTTGTGGACGGATTCAAACAAAACTTGGTGGGCCGGTTGGGTATGTAACAAGAACTATATGATCGATTGTCACGAAACTGCGCCTTTTAGGGTCCGGAGGATATCTGCACCAAATTAAGGCTATAATTATAAGTTTCTGTGGTCTTACAGAAAACATGTTGAGGGATCCATGAGAGAATTTGGCAACCTTAACTCCGAAAATTGAAATTTTTACAACGCATTTAAATTATGTGTGGTGACTGCTTGAAACCATGGGTATGCATCTAATTAATCACACTAAGAAGCAGTTACTTCTGTGTAATATATATATATATATATATATATATATATATATATATATATATATATATATATATTACTGACCTATTATGTATCAGTTTTTATCTATATACAATAAGTATGTGCTTGCGATTCAGTAATAAATGTGACTGAGAAACGTTTTTTATTTTAAAGTAGAACATAATTACCTTCGCAAACTTCGTTTGACGAAGGTATTGTATTGACCCCTGTGTATTTATTTATTGGTAAATATGTGTGCGGACAACATTGCGCAAAAACTGCTGGACCGATTTGCATGAAATTTTCAGAGATGATGTGCAGTTACTCAAGGACGCCAGGCGAAGCTTTTGGGAGCGATCGGATAAAAGGTCAAGGTCACAAAAAGGTCAAAATCGTTTTTTTGCGATTAAAGTGTCAATTTTGTTCCGATTTACATCAAATTAAGTCCAAAATGTTCAGTATTCAAATCCCGATCCACTGGTATAGCGTATGGTATAGTGTTTGCAACCCTAGTTAGTCTGTGGAAGTCAAAGATCAAGGGGGTCACCAAAATGGAGTTTTTGATTGGGAAGCGTTGTGGACAACATTACTCAAAAACCACTTTGCAGATTGTCATGAAATTTTGTGGATTTGTTTGGCATCAGGAGAGGACAAATCGATTAGATTTTGGGAGCGATCGGATCAAAAGTTAAGGTCAAGGTCACAAAAAGGTCAAAATCGTTTTTTCGCGATTAAATTGTCAATTTTGTTTTGATTTACAGCAAATTAACTCCAAAATGTTCAAAATTAAATTCCCCATCCTCTAATATGACACATGGTATAGTACTTTTGTCACCCAAGGCAGCGGTTGGGGGTCAAAGGTCAAGGGGGTCACACAAATTCACATTTATATCGGAAAGCATTGTGGACAACTCAGCGCAAAAAAAAAACAAAACGCAGAGAGGCTTTAATTGTTTTGGATTTGTTTGGCATCATGAAAGGACAAATCCATTAGATTTTGGGAGCGATCGGATCAAAGGTCAAGGTCTCAAAAAGGTCAACATCGTTTTTTCATGATGAAAACGGTTAATATGTTTCCGATTGACATCAAATTAACTCCAAATTGTTCAGTGTTCAATTCCCCATCTTCTGAAATGACACAAGCTATAGTACTATTGTCACCCTAGGTAGCGGTTGTGGGTCAAAGGTCATGGGGGGTCACGAAATGCATATTTGTATTGAGATGCGTTGTGGACAACTTAATACAAAGGAAACTAGTGGCTGCGGCGAAGGTATGCGCTCTACGAGTGCCCGTTCTAGTTGCATTTTGTGTTATTAAAAATCAATTTGTTTTTATAAACATGACCTTATATAAGTTCTCACCATTACCGGGGCAGTTCAGTGTTCATAAATAAATACATCTTAGGCTATCTAGAAGAGTCTGGGTGGTCAAGTAAGGTATGACTTGTACACACAGGACATCAATATTTAAAGTTGGAGTCGATATATTAATGCATATTCATGCTTTCATTTAGATTTATATCGGTTATTTTCTCTGTAAAGTAGAGTAACTTAGAATTGAGAATACTGATCCACCATAACATATTACAAGGTATTTATATGCTTATCCAACACTCTATCCTCTCTACTAAGAAGGTGTATGTGGCAAATGAGTAAACAATTTTTTTTCATTAATACATTAAGGCATACTCATGGTTTCAAATTTAATGATAAATGATTGACGCAAATGTTCCTGAAATAACAAACATTTAATTTGAGGCATGTAAAATCATGAAATACAAGCACAAGTACCACATCTGTGTGGGAAGGCCTTGGTATCATGAAATAATGAACATATGCTCTGAAGAAATGATGCATACTCATGGTTTCGTGCATATGCATGGTTTCAGGTTAGGCAGAAATTGCAATAAATGGAAGGGTGATGCATCCACAGATTTGGAATTAAGCATATATTAAGGGTGATGGTAACTATTTACCCTTATGGTAACTTAATATCTCTTGCTAATGTTTTAATCCCTGGACACAGTGAATAATAATCAAAAGGTATACTCATGGCTTCAGTAGAAACTGCCCCAAATCAGGTTTATCTCACAATTTCTTTTATTTCAAGTATTTCTATTCAAAACATGGTTTATGCAAATTGCCTTAACTATTTTGCAAAGTTTACTGTGATAGAAATGTTTTATAGGTATATTCTATGTAGGATTAGTGCACAGAAAAGAGCGCATACTCATGGTTTCACATAAATTCCCCATCATAAAAATGGTTGCCAAAATTTAGCGTCTATACCAAACATATTCATGTTTGTACAAACATAAACACACATATATGGCATCATAATTAAATTCTATTTGGATGCCTAACATACCCTGAGGCACTTATAAAATGCAATTTATAATAATTATTGCGATTTTTTTTTTTAAAAATACCTAAAATATGACACATATTTTTCTCCTAGTTTTCCTAGTTTCCTAGAAAACTCCTAGTTTTCAGAGTGTTCATCAAAAACATATAAAACTCGGTATCCTCTGAAAGGTGTGATCAAAACGTATACATACAGCATATATATGTTATTATAACTCGTATATTAAGAGCAGTAGAGCCCCAAAACCTGTTTAACGCAGTTTCGTGACAATCGACCATATGAGTCGATTTTGGTGAAGATCTGAATTCGGAACCGGATCCGAGAATTTTTAAAGTGATTTTTCACCATTGAGTGATCAGGCAAAAACGATATATAGCATGCTATCTCAAAGAGTGATGGACAGATTCGCCCGAAACTTGGTAGATGAGTTGGTTAGGTGACCATAACAAGCCAGTTAGATTTTAGTTCAGGTACGAATCCAGATGCAGCCTATCAGTGGGATACAAAACGTAAAGTAGTCAGCCTGGTGGAGGTATGCACTGCACCAAGTGCCTTTCTACTGTCGTTACCTCTGCCACCGAAGGTGAAGGAGGTTATGTTTTCACCCCTTTCTGTCTGTCTGTCTGTTTGTTTGTGTACAGGATATCTCAAAAAGTTGTGGATGGATTCAGATGAAACTTGGTGGACACGTTGAGTGTGTGTGAGAAGGAAGAATTGATTCAATTTTGGTGAAGATCCAGATCCGGACCCGGATCTGATAATTTTTGAAGTGATTCTTCACCATTGAGAGATGTGGCAAAACTAATATATAGCACGATATCTCAAAAGGTTGTGGACAGATTCGAACGAAACTTGGTGGACAGATTGGGTGTATGACCACTACAAATTGATTCGATTTTGGTGATGATCCGAATCCGGATTCGACGACTAGAAATTTTGAAGTGATTCTTCACCATTGAGAGATAGGGCTTAAAATGATATATAGCACGATATCTCAAAAAGTTGTGGACGGATGAGGATGAAACTTGGTTGACAGGTTGGATGTGCGGCAAGGATGAATTGATTCGATTTTGGTGAAGATCCAAATCCGTATCTGGATATGAGAATTATTTAATTTTAAAGTGATTCTTCACCATTGAGAGATAGGGCCAAAAACGATATAGTACTGTATAGCATGATATCTCAAAAATGTATTAGGCCCAATATGTTCTGGTGGATCAGGCATTACGTGGCAGAGGTATGCTCTCTACCGAGTGCACTTCTCGTTTTATTATGTTATGTCCTGATGTATTTTCCATTCTTGCTCCTCTACAAGCCTGGAATCTGCATCCAAAAAGAGAGAGGGGAGGTGGAAGAGAACGAGGGAACACAGTAATCTGCAAGTGAGAGGGGTATGGGGTATGGGGTCATTCTGTGCCAACTCACCCAAATTTCAAAAACCTCCCCAGGTCACCTCCTCAGATTTTGCTGGAAAAATTATTAAATGTAGATCTATATGACTCTACCCACCATGCAAAAGATTAGCTTTCAATTCCTCATAGTTAAAAAAATATCTATCTCTCGAGACCTTTGAAATTTGGCCCTAAAAATGCCAAATGTGAAAAACGCATTTTTTTTCAACTTCAGGGGCTTATAATTTCATAATGGACTCCTCTAGAAAGTTAATATTGCAAATATTTACTAATTGGCATCTCAATTTTTCAATTATGGCATCAGATAGCCTCTGGGATGCGTATTTCTCACTCTCAAGGAAGCTAAAAATGGCTTTTTGGCCAAAACGAGCTAAAATAAGGTGAAACTATAGGAGCCCTCCTGAAAATATGGAACAACTTCGAATTTTTTCCTCATAACACAGTGATTATAGGGTCATTATCTATCCATAGATACATTTTTGTTTGGATAATACAGTTAGGTGATGAATTATAAAAGTTTTACCATAAGCCCTTGTCTCTGAGGGCTCTAAAATGGACCAATTTTGTCCCCTGGTTTGACCATGTGGCTAGGGGGTTTAGGATCTTAATTTTTTTTTCTAAACATTGCCTCATATAAGATGTGTCTACTGACGGAATAATTTTATCTAACGCCCTTGGCTTCATCGTAAAATAAATTTTTATTAACCTGCACGTTTTTTATAATTATTCACTTTTTTCATATTCATGAGCTTATAAATCTGAAACTGAACACTCTAGCAAAGTGATACTGCAGAATTTTACCTTTTGATGTCTGCCAAAGATATGTACTTGCATATAAAATGGATATTTAGCAAATAAAACAGAAGAACAGTCCAATGTTTCAGAAAGCAGATGATATCAAGGTCAGGTCAGGTATGGGAGCATGTGCCAGAACAGCACGTCGCTGCGTCCACTTTCCGCCGGTACTCCAGGGGCCTCCGTCTGGCCATCCCCCAAGCAGATGCCAGGCCCATCCCCATCTCCTTGAGATGATGGTCAACCTGCTGCAACCATGAGGCACGTGGTCGGCCCACTGGCCTCCTCCACTCATGAGACTCCCTCGCTGAGAGAATGTGGTGAGCAGGATCAGCGTCAGGAAAACGAGCCACATGTCCATACAGCCGCAACTGACGCTCACGGACTATGCAGGTAACAAATCTCATCCGAGTCTCTCTCAGCAACCGCTCGTTGGACACAAAATCCGACCAGCGATAGCCAAGGATTCTCCGAAGAGCTCTGGTACCAAAGGAATTAAGTCTCCGTCTCAGATCCTTGGGCAGAGTCCAAGTCTCGCACCCATAGAGCAAGACTGGAAGTACCAAGGACCTGAAGACTCGGACTTTCGTCCTCCCGCACAGGTACCGGCAGCGCCACACCCCATGATCCAGTGAATTCATGACTCCCCAGGCCCGACCCAGACGTCTATTGATCTCTGACTCGCAGCCAGCAGAGACATGAATATCACTGCCAAGGTAAGTGAATCTCTCCACGACCTCAACATCCTCACCACAAACAGACACAGACAGGACAGCAGCATCCAAGATGTCACCGAAAGCCTGGATCTTAGTTTTGACCCAAGAAGCCCGTAATCCCAACGGCTCCGACTCCTCATTCAGCACCTCGAGGGCCCCCAAGAGGATGTCTAAAGTCTCCGCAAAGATGACTGCATCATCTGCAAAATCAAGGTCCGAGATCTTGACATTGCCAAACGATGCACCGCAACTTGATCTCTCCAACATCCTCCCTAAAATCCAGTCCATACAAGTGCTGAAAAGTGTGGGGGCAAGTACACATCCCTGACGAACTCCAGTAACAACTGGAAATAAGTCAGAGATGGTACCACCACACTTCACAGCACTCTCAGTACCAGAGTAGAGTTCAGACATCAGATCGATCAGTTTTGGTGGCACCCCACGAAGACCAACAATCCTCCAGAGGACATCCCGATTCACTGAATCGAACGCTTTACAGAGATCAACATAGGCTGCAAGCAGCCCCTGCCGAAACTCTCGTCTGCGTTCGGTGAGGACACGAAGAACAAGGATACGATCAATCGTTGACCTCTTTGGTGTAAAGCCTGACTGCTCTGGACGCTGGTGCTCAAGCAGATGGTGGCGAACCCTATCAAGAATTATCCGAGCAAAGACCTTCCCCGGCACTGAGAGCAGCGTCACCCCTCGGTAGTTGTTGCAGTCTTGGCGATCACCCTTCCCTTTCCAGAGAGGGACAACAAGGCCCCTCTTCCAGTCAGTTGGGATGATGCCTGTGTTCCAGGCAGAGCACAAAACTGCATGCAACGACACGAGTGCAGCATTTCCACCAGCCTTGAGAAGTTCAGCATGGATGTCACAGATCCCTGGAGCTTTGCCCCGTTTCAACTGGTTCACCGCAGCCCGTGTTTCCACAAGCGTAGGTGGACCACAGTTGATTCGAGGGTCAGCAACAGGGATTGTAACACCCTTGACGTCCAACTCGACAGCTGGGGGATCAGCCTGGAACAACCGCTCAAAGTAACCGGCCCAGCGGGCCTTCACTTCAGACTCCTCTGTCAAGAGCCTACCACTCTCTGCTCGAACTGCAGTGCTCCGAGGGATGGGCTTGGATGAACCTGTAAGCGGGACGAGAATCACCTGTCCAGAGGTGATACTCTACCCCCTCACAGATTCCTCGCACATAGGCCTTTTGGTGATCCTTGTCCACCCTCAGTGCACGTACAGTTTTACGCCTCAGCTCCCTGAACAGCTCAGCTCTGCCATTCAGCCTGGCCCTGCGACTCTGGTCAATGGTATCCAGTGTCCCTTGAGAGACAAAATTCTTCTTTGCCCTGCGGTGAGCTCCAAGGCATCCACCGGCAACATCAAGGACGGTGGTCTTGAAGGCGCTCCACAACTCTTCAGGACCCCCCAAAGGACAGACCCCCCAAGTGTCCACTCAGCCTGTTCGCAAACTCCTCAGCTACTCTCTCATCCCTGAGCTTGGCAACATCCAGCCTAGGCTGGGATGGTACCATTCTCCAGGATTTAAGGTGCAGCTTTAGAGTTGCCACAACAAGCCTGTGGTCAGTATTGAGGAACTGAGCACTCCGGTAGACCCTGCAGTTCTGGATCATCCTCCAACGACCGTCAATGAGGACATGGTCAATCTCCTTTGCCACACCGCCAGCGATGGAATACCAAGTCCAGCGATGATGATATCAAATATTTAATGAATACACTGAAGTCGCCTGTATGCTGGACAATATCCAGTATACTGAAAAATAATTCCATTATTGTGAATAAAGTGACAAACCACGATGGGAATGCTCGCAGGCACGATCAGACAGACTTCCATTCACTGTAGCCTCCATTTCTTTTTTTGATAAATGTGATTGATGACATGCATAGCCTCCATTTATTTTTTACTTGTGCCGAGAGGTGGTAGGAGGGGAGATTGGGATGTTAAATTGAGAGAATAATAAAAAATGAGGATGGGTTATGGGAGAGCGAAAGGTGGGTCGGGGTGTGGGAGAATGGGAGAGAAGGTTTGAGAGGAGATAGGAGTCTTTTATGTTCATGAAGAAGCATGGATGCAGCGGATTGGTTAGTGATGGGGAAACTCTGTTTGCATACGTTATTCGACCTATGGTCCTTTCGTTTGTGTACGTATAATGATGCCACTTGGCCCAATACAGGACTTTCAAAATGATGTATGAATGCTAAATGAGGTCTTTCGCTTGTGTGCTGTGTGTGTTTTTTAGTGAATGGGGTCTGCTTGCTGAGACACTTTTAACCTGCAGTGTTGCTAGTGCGAAATCTGTGAGTCAAATCTCCTTTCAACATCATTTTCAGCGTTTAAATGAAGGAGTGGAATTTTTATTTATTTATTTATGATGAACTATAACTGCTCTGTTCCTGCATACAAATCAGAATCAGGAAAACAGAGGAAATACAAGAAATAAATGTGGATGAGAGGTGTCGAGTTCCCACCAATTCCCACTAATAAAAGCGAACTGTGACAGTAGATAAACACGTACACACACACACACACACACACACACACACACACACACACACACACACACACACACACACACACACACACACACACACACACACACACACACACACACACACACACACACACACACACACACACACACACACACACACACTTCTCCTTTTAGCAATAGATGCATAAATCTCGTTTAGTTGAGGATCCTGAGCCTGTGCCTGTGCCTGAGGACTACTTGGCATTTGCACAGGTACAACCACCGCATCTGAACTCCGACTCAGACCCCGTGTTGGAAAGCTCTCATCAAGATTGCAAGGTGCATACACAAAATGAGCTGCCCTCAAATTGACATACACTGTAGTCAAACACAATTGTTCCGCAATTGCTAGGTGTGCAGCTGTGACTGCGAACTTGTATGTAAGGATATTGATGAGTGATTGGTTTGTTAATGTGCAGTTGAAGCTTGATTAATAAATAATAAACAATAAGCATGCCCACCTGTCTGCGCATGAACTACATACGTCGAAGACTCAAAGTGTTTTTTTGAAGGTAACTTCATCCATCCTCCCCCCCAACCCCCTCAACCCCCCTCCCATACTCTACCATCGCAGCTGGGGCACATCTTCATCCCCCCATCGTAAACAAGGAAAAAATCTTTAAACAGAAATATGAGCAGGGACGGGTTGGGTGCTGGACCTGTTGATCATGTGCACACACCTGTAGACGCCAAGCCGAGCAATAAATGTAATATAATGCCGTCCCAAACATAATGCCCTAATGATGTCCCAGCGAAAATATCGAGCGTGACAGGCAGAGCGGTGGAGGACAGAGAAATCCGGATACTTTAATATACATTATGCAGTATAGATGAATACCGATGTTGGGCCACAGCAGCTTCTAAGCCACTCTGCAAAGCTGAAATGAATGTTGAATATCCACAAGCTCAAGGATGCATCGACTGGAACTGATAGGGATGGTTATGAGGTGTGTGTTGGTCCCCATGGGTCAGGAACTATGAACCAGAATAGCACTTAGTTCCTTGACTTTGCAAGAAGTCATGGACTTAGGGTGGCTGATTCATGGTTTCAGCGCCCGCAAGCTCATCGCTGGACTTGGTATTCCATCGCTGGCGGTGTGGCAAAGAAGATTGACCATGTCCTCGGTGATGGTTGCTGGAGGATGATCCAGAACTGCAGGGTCTACCGGAGTGCTCAGTTCCTCAATACTGACCACAGGCTTGTAACAACTCTAAAGCTGCACCTTAAATCCTGGAGAATGGTACCATCCCAGCCTAGGCTAGATGTTGGCAAGCTCAAGGATGAGAGGGCAGCTGAGGAGTTTGCGAACAAGATGAGTGGAGATTTGGGGGGTCTGGGTGCTTTGGGAGGTCCTGAAGAGTTGTGGAGTGCCTTCAAGACCACCGTCCTTGATGTTGCCGGTGGAAGTCTTGGAACTCACCTCAGAGCAAAGAAGAATTTTGTCTCAAGGGACACTGGATACCATTGGCCAGAGTTGCAGGACCAGGCTGAATGGCAGAGCTGAGCTGTTCAGGGAGCTGAGGCGTAAAACTGTATGTGCACTAAGTGTGGACAAGGAGGCCTATGTGCGAGGAATCTGTGAGGGGTAGAACATCACCAGTGGTGAGGTGATTCTCGTCCTGCTTACAGGGGAATTCACGCATTGCTTTCATCCAATCCTATCTGTCGGTGTACTGCAGTTAGAGCAGAGGGTGGTAGGCTCTTGACAGAGGAGTCCGAAGTGAAGGCCCGCTGGGCTGGTTCCTTTGAGCGGTTGTACCAGGCTGATCCACCAGCTGTCAAATTGGACGTCAGGGGTGTTACAATCCCTGTTGTTGACCATCCAATCAACTGTGGCCCACCTTCACTTGAGGAAGCAGGCTGCGGTGAACCAGTTGAAATGGGGTAAAGCTCCAGGGATCTGTGGCATCCATGCTGAACTTCTCAAGGCTCGTGGAAATGCTGCATTTGTGTCGTTGCATGCAGTTCTTTGCTCTGCTTGGAACACAGGCATCATCCCAACTGATTGGAAGAGGGGCCTTGTTGTCCCTCTCTGGAAAGGGAAGGGTGATCACCAAGACTGCAACAACTACCGAGGGGTGACGCTGCTCTCAGTGCTGGGCAAGGTCTTTGCTCAAATAATTCTTGATAGGGTTAGCCACCATCTGCTTGAGCACCAGCGTCCAGAGCAGTCAGGCTTTTCACCAAAGAGGTCAACGATTGACCGTATCCTTGCTCTTTGTGTCCTCACCAAACGCAGACAAGAGTTTCGGCAGGGGCTTCTTGTAGCCTATGTTGATCTCTGTAAAGCGTTCAATTCAGCGAATCAGGATGCCCTCTGGAGGATTCTTGGCCTTCGTGGGGTTCCACCAAAACTGATTGATCTGATGTCTGCACTCTACTCTGGTACTGAGAGTGCTGTGAAATGTGGTGATACCATGTCTGACTTATTTCCAGTTGTTACTGGAGTTCGTCAGGGGTGTGTACTGGCTCCCACACTTTTCAGCGCTTGTATGGACTGGATTCTAGGGAGGATGTCAGAGAGATCAAGCTGCGGTGCATCGTTTGGGAATGTCAAGCTCTCTGACCTTGATTTCGCAGATGATGCAGTCATCTTTGCGGACACTATAGATATTATTTTGGGGGCCCTCGAGGTGCTGAATGAGGAGTCGGAGCCGCTGTGATTATGGGTTTCCTGGGTCAAAACTAAGATCCAGGCTTTCAATGACATCTTCGATGCTGCTGTCCTGTCTGTGCCTGTTTGTGGTGAGGATGTTGAGGTCGTGGAGAGATTCACTTACCTCGGCAGTGATATTCATGTCTCTGCTGGCTGTGAGTCAGAGGTCAGCAGACGTCTGGGTCGAGCCTCGGGAGTCATGGATGCACTGGATAATGGGGTGTGACGCTGCCGGTACCTGTGCGGGAGGACGAAAGTCTGAGTCTTCAGGTCCTTGATGCTTCCAGTCTTGCTCTATGGATGTGAGACTTGGACTCTGACCAAGGATCTGAGATGGAGACTTAATTCCTTTGGTACCAGTTCTCTTCGGAGAATCCTTGGCTATCGCTGGTCGGACTTTGTGTCCAATGAGCGGTTGCTGAGAGAGACTCAAATGAGATTTGATACCTGCATAGTCTGTGAGCGTCAGCTGTGGCTCTATGGACATGTGGCTCGTTTTCCTGATGCTGATCCTGCTCATCAGATTCTCTCAGTGATGGAGCCTCATGAGTGGAGGAGGCCAATGGGCCGACCATGTGCCTCGTGGTTGCAGCAGGTTGATCGGCATCCAAGGAGATTGGGATGGGCCAGGCATCTGCTTGGGGGTTGGCCAGATGGAGGCCCCTGGAGTACCTGTGGAAAGTGGACGCAGCGACGCGCTGCTCTGGAGCATGCTCGCATACCTGACCTGACCTGATGTTGGGCCACAGCAGCTTCTAAGCCACTCTGCAAAGCTGTAATGAATGTTGAAAAATCCACATTAATATGATGATGTGTTTGACAATAACACAAACAGTGCTTTCAATGAGAGCATACAGAGGTGTGCTGAAGTGTCGAGACCAAGCTGAAGTTTTTTTGTATATGCGGGTTTCAGAAGGTGGAACGGATCCCTCCCACGTCTCGAAGTATCCACCGTCGTGTGTGTGTGTGTGTGTGTGTGTGTGTGTGTGTGTGTGTGTGTGTGTGTGTGTGTGTGTGTGTGTGTGTGTGTGTGTGTGTGTTGTTGATTGGTATCTACATATGAGGTTTCAGAATATGGAATGGAGTCCTCCCAGGGCAGGCTCAAAGTATCTACCTTCATTTCAGTATATAAGCGATTACGATTCATGGATCAAGCTGTGAAGTTTTCTGTTTTCCATGTTTTGTGCCGAGGGCTCTCTTCAGGGCCGTTACTGAGCCCTGGACAGCTTCCAACTGTAGTTCGTTTGTTGTGATATTCCCAGAGATGGTTATTTAATATCTTTGTGAGGGTCTTCATCATCATTGGTACAACTTTGGCATTCTTCAGCTTCCAGGATCTTTTCACTTCATGCTTAAGGTCTTGGGAATGGGTCATTTGCATGATTTCTACCTTGTTTGTCCAAAATCACCGGTATCAACACCTCAATTAGCAATGCCTTCTCTCTTTTTTGTATGATATCTGGTCGCAATGCTTTGTTTTCGATGTTCACGCCCGATGGGATCACACGTTCGAACGTGACCAGTACTTCAATGTTTACAGTAATTGCTTTTGGTTCATTTTCCCACAAATTTTCTGGAACTGGGATATCAAAGTTTTTTCAGATGTGTCAGCAGATTACTTTACAAACTCTGTTGTGTCGTTGTGTGTACAGCTGTTCTGACACGTTTTTTTTTTTTTTCGTGTGCGGTCATTAAGCGTCACATATCGTTCTCTTTGCTAACCCCACCTTCACCCCTTACCTGTCTTTTTTTTTTCCTCCTTTCCCCCATCTTTTCTCTCACTCTGTCCCCTCCTCGCTCCCCCTTCTCATAAAATGCAGCACTCTCTCCTCACACCTCTGTTGCTCACTCGCTGTGTGTGTGCATGTGTGTGTGAGTGTGTGTGTCTCACGCACCCCTCCCTCCTGCAGTGAATAGCAACGTTTAACATTTGGTGAGGTGTCGCTCCCCTCACCTCCCCCCCCCATTCCCCTAACAGCTCGGTCTTTCCATAACTACAACAATATTATCTTCGAGCTATTGTGCATTAGGATTATATAACATTGACAGTGTGTACTCCCCAAATGCTAGCTATTGCCTCCAGGTGGTCACGCAATGTTAGCATAAGTGATTGCGCAATGTCTATATATCTGAAGAAATATTTGGAGATATGATAATCGACGAGCAAAAAATTTATATCGCCCATCCCTAATTCACAGCATCGTCTTTCCATTTGCAGACGTCATTAAAGAAATCGCCAAAGCCTGCCACGTTCACAGGAAGCACTACTGCCAGGTCAAAAGCCCACTCACTGGCAGCGATGGTTGAGGGGTTGGGTAGCACGTGCCCATCCACAGTTCAGGCCTTGCACTAGTCCATATTGTTGAGAGCCTGCAGTACAGACAGCCATAATATCTCAGCCCTGTCGGCAAGTTGATAAAGTTCTCTAACTCTTTTGTTGTGCAAAAGCACACCCCTTTCTCTCAATTACTTTTCTAAGTATTTTTATCTTCTTTTAGAACCATTGTGAGCCATTTTAGATGACAATCCTTATCTTGCACACAGAAACTACGTTGGCATGCCCTAATCGGCACATGCGTGCCAAGCATTCTGGGACAGATTACGTGATTTCAAAAGTCCCGTATCGTTATTTGCGCATTGCAATAATTATCAAAACGAGAAAGCAACACGAATTCATGATACTTTCATGGGACACAATGATGGGGTATCTATATTATCCGTCGTCTCTCAATCCAATTCAATCAATCCATTAAATTTATTATATAGTGCTTTTGATTTGTTATAATATCTCAATGTGCTTCACAAAGACAGAAAGGGCAAGAAGCATGTAAAGGTTTAGGAAAAAAGCAACTGCAAAAGATGGGATGTTAAGAGAGATTTAGAAACTGTTAATTTTGAGAGTGTGGAGATTTTAAAAGGCAGAGAGTGAGCAATAATGCCTATCAAAGAGATCCCCTTGAATGTTATATCTGTTGAATGCAACATTGATCAAAATGTCTATCAAAGAGATTCTCTCGGACTTCCTGGGTGGAAAGAAGTTCCATATCTGAAGCAGACCATGACCGAACACACTCCCAGTTGCACTTGATGGATATAAGTAAAGATGTCCATGTTGTGCTTATTGCAGAAACCTTCCACGAAGGCCGTATCCATGCACTCAACACATTGCGTGCTAATAAGCCTGATCACATGCAAATGGACATTCTCCCACTCATGTAAAAAAAATGTAAATTCCACTTGCAAGTATGCGTTCTGCTTTTAAATAGGACAATTATCAGAAAGAAAGAGAAACGGGTCATATATTTTGGGTCATTTGCATTCAACATCCACACACGAGGAGATGTTCAAATTGAACAAAATACAATTGATAGAAAAAGAAATGCAATTGATCGAAATGGAAGATATGGTTTCAAAGTATAGGAGAGGAGAGAAAATGAAGAGTAAGGGATTTGGAGAGGAATGAGGAGGAGGGAAAGTTGGGTTGGAGGGAATTGAAGTAAGGGGCCTTTAATTCATTTTGTAAGCATAATGGTGGATCTTCACCCTGCCCAAAGGCCCAACATTCCCACATGCCCCGTGTTGTATGTTCTTTCCTTTCCCTCCCCTTATTCCTATTTCCTTCCAAACTCCTGATTTCTCAAGTTTGAGAACTGATTGTAGTTTGTACACAACACATTCAAAAAGTGCAAAGACCACAAAACAGCAAAACCTCAGAAGCACAACCAACGATAGATTTTGTTTGAGAAGAAATTGGCCTGGATGTCTGACATTTTGACCACACAGCAACCTTCGACCTTCCCTTCTCTCTTTACTCCTCCCTGTCCTTTTGTTCTGTTATTCTTGCCTAATCTGTTTTCTTCTTTAACAAGGAAAACAGACACAGGTGGAGGCCATTCAGCTCATCATGCCTGCACGAACACCATACTAACCCATCTACACAAGATCCAAAGAAGAAAATGCAATTTAAAAAAATATATATATATTTTAAGTTTTTGTCGTTTTTGTATTTGTTTTTCTTCTTTCCCTCAGGGGAGGGGGCATAGGCTTGGTTAAAACACGCACATCAACCACACAACACCCCTTGACAAGACCCCCACCAGCAGCACTCCGTACACATGCACACAATCACCCATCAATACTCAAACTACCTAAAAGTCATATCAACATCCCCATCCCCCTCTATCTCCATAACCTCCAGGTACCTATCTAATTCTAATTTAAACTTATCCACTGTTTCTGCCGCCACTACCTTTTCAGAGAGACCATTCCATTCATTAACTACTCCCTGAGTGAAACTCCCCTGCCTTGCTACCGTCTTAACTCTCTCCTTCTTCACTCTCAGTCTATGGTTCTGATCTCTACTCTGTTGAATAATAATTCATCTGCACTTATTTTATCTACACCTCTCATTATCTTAAACATCTCTATCATATCGCCTCATAACTGCCTCTTTTCTAATGTATAAAGCATAAAGTTTATAATATCAATTTATTCCTTTCCCGACCACCAATATGTACCTAGCCAATAAATTCCGTCTCAGATCTTTGAAAGGAAAGCAATGGAAGGCTCATGAGTCAAAATTTTCGAAGGGGCCTCAACAATTCTGCCATTTTGTGTACATAATGTGTATTCTTATTTGGCAAAGCACATCATCTGAGTTGATTCAAAAAGTAGATCTCCCACATGTTTACTGGAGTTCTATGAGATAGGAAAATCCTCAGTCCTCCCACCAGATAGCAGCAACAATGGATCATAAATTGTCTTGGACATCTGAGAAGCAAAGTGCAAGCATGCAGGAGAACATCGTAAAATGTACATTACAACGTAATGTTATAACGTGCCATATCGTGCAAAATGCAGAATAAGTCTGTTGCTTACTCTCTCGTATTTTTGCCCCGTTTTGCAGATTCTGCATTTTGCTGAGGCAAGCTCAACTTTGTGCCAATGCAATGGTTATATAATATCTTGCCAATGGTGACAGCAGCAGTTTAGATTGTCCTATTCTATTGCAGTTAGATAAAATTGTTTATCATCATTGATAGATAATACTACAGGTCGTGGAACTTGCTTGTGTAAGAGATCGACTGTGGGTACTATTTGTTGTGTTATTACTGCAGAAGATCTTCTATTTCAGCGTTTTGTTACTGAAGCTTACATTTTGAGTTAGGATACCAATGTTAGTGAAAATGTCAGGTTCACTTATAATATATTTTTCATACGAATGTTAGAAGATCAATCAGATGGCATCGGTCTAATGACTACGCCTGCCTGGCATGCTTTCACGATGCCTGCCATTCTCCTGGAGAAACCAGCAAGGATTCCTTCTTCCTGGAACATGACACCACTTCATTATAAACCTGAACATTGACTTTGGCACACAGCGGGTAGTCTCTTCAGAAAACAAGAAACGATATAAAGTTTTGCGTTCATTCTCCTAATGTTTTGCAAACCTCCAAATGCCACCAATTCTTCGTCGTCTTGTAGTTGTTTTAGAACCGTCGACTTTTTACATGCAGAAAATAACATATTTGACCCTTCCTCTGACCGTTGCACCATAATTCAACCTCCTTTCTGTTTTCTCCTCCCTCCTACACAACTTTCCTCTGTTTTCCTTATTTTATCTGTGTCAGGTTCATGAACTAGTTATATGACAGAGGAGGAAGGAATCACAAACTGACAGTGTGTATGTAGCAAGGTTACATGAAGTGTGAAGTGCCTGTAGGCTGCCCTCCAAAGACCTGGAGTGAAGACATGATGGACAACAGATGCATCAAAAATCAAATGATTGAAGGTAAGCAACCTCCAACAATTTTTTTAAAAAGATTTTTCATGAGATGTAATAGAAATCTGATAAGAAGACTCTCAGATGTCATGTGAAGTTTTGGAAAAGGATGTTGAATACCGTTTTTATTTACTTCCTCAATTTCATTTCCCTCATTTTATCCTCTCCAAACCTGATGGCATGCAAATGTAATTAGTCCCTTCATGCTTTAATCAAAGAGGTGAAACATGAAAACATCACAAACTCGAAGGGCACTCGGTAGAGCGCATACCTCCACCACGTAACGCCTGATCCTTGAGAACATATCAGACCCAAAACATTTTTGAAATATCATGCTATATATATATATATAGTTTTTGACCCAATCTCTCAATGGTAAAGAATCACTTAAAAAATCAAATAATTCTCGCATCTGGATCCAGATTCGGATCTTCACCAAAATCAAATCAATTCGTCCTTGTCACACACCCAATGAGGCCACAGCTTTTTGAGATATTGTGCTATACTGTATATCGTTTTTGGCCTTATCTCTCAATGGTGAAGAATCACTTTAAAATTCTCATATCCGGATCCAGAGCTCAGGTCAACATGAAAATTGATTCTTTTGTCAAATTGAAATTGATGATTTTAGAAGTTTGACCTTGAGGTGACCTTTGACCTTTTGACCTCAAAAATAGTTGCTTTCCCAATTCAGTGATTCACTCACTATGCAATTGCTGCTTAACCATCAGGTTCATCATATGAAAATTGATGATTTTTCATATGAAATTTGATAATTTAGAAGTTTAACTATGAGTTGACCTTTGACCTTTTGACCTCAAAAATAGTTGCTTTCCCAATTCAGTGATGGACTATGCCAATCCTTTTCAACTTTCAAGTTGATGATTTTTTTTAGTTGAAAATTGATGATTTTAGAAGTTTGACCTTGAGTTGAGCATTGACCTTTTTATCTCAAAAATAGTTGCTTTCTCAATTCAGTGATGCACTCACTATGCAATTGCTGCTTAACCTTCAGCTTCATCATATGAAAATTAATGATTTTTCATATGAAATTTGATAAATTAGAAGTTTGACTTTGAGTTGACCTTTGACCTTTTGACCTCAAAAATAGTTGCTTTCCCAATTCAGTGATGGACTATGCAAATCCTGTTCAACTTTCAAGTTGATGATTTTTTAAAGTTGAAAATTGATGATTTTAGAAGTTTGACCTTGAGTTGACCTTTGACCTTTTGATCTCAAAAATAGTTGGTTTCCCAATTCAGTAATGCACTATGAAATTGCTGTTTAACTTTCAAGTCAATTGGATGAAAAATGCAGATTTTAGAAATATGACTTCAAGATGACCTTTGACCTTTGACCTAAAAATAAACATGCTTTTCAGTTGAGACTACCTCTACAAATTAGTAAAGTTTCATGATGATTGCTTTGAATTATGACCTGTAGGTGATTGGCAAACAGACAGCCAAACAGACAGAATAACAAAATCGACTGACCAATATACTTTAAAGATCTTCGATTTTGCACGTAACAAACAGACAAACAAACAGACAGACAGGGGTGAAAACATAACCTCCTTCCAACTTCGATGGCGGAGGTAATTGGAAGGGCAATCTTTGACGTCGCGACGTGATGTCGTCAGATATGCCTTCACCCACATTATTGCATCATTATACATACTTGTACCAAGTCAATTTAAATCCCTGAACCCAGCCTCAAAATATTAAATAATTCTGGTTGCCAAACCATGCGTTCGATCAGGTTGAAATTTAAAATATATATTCCGCATGATCACTAGATCAAAACTGTGATGTTTCACGTCGATTGATGAAGTGGTTCAAGAGAAATAATTTTTTTTTAAGATTTTCGTTCAATCAAATATGGCTGCCAGCCCATGTGACCTATTAATAATTCTTGAACACCCTGGTAACCCCCAAGGCTAGGGGAACATGTGAGTGGTTTCTCATCGATCTGTCAAGCCGTTCTGGAGGAGATTTTTAAAGGTTTGTTGTTCAAAAAATCATAGCTGTCAAACCATGTGACCTATGATGCCATAGGTGGAGACCTTTTTGTTCCTCATAGATACATGATCATACGTGTAAAGTTTCGCCTTGGTCTGTTAAGCCTTTTCAGACAAGAAGATATTTGAAGGTTTTTATGTTAAAAATAATATGGCTGCCGTATCACGTAACCAATTACGTCATCAATGTTTATTTCCCGATACAATTTAGCCCTCAAAATTTTAATACTGATCAGAGGAAGCATTTGATGTATGCAATTATAACATCAAAATGAAGCCCCCATGACATTATCAAAAAATCACACTTGTTTCCCATGGGGCGTACTTGACATGGACCAAGTTTCAATTTATTCCATGAAGCGGTTTCAGAGAAACAGAGATCCAAAGTTTCCTTTTTTTCCAACATGGTTGCCATACTATGTGACCGATGATGTAATTATCATTAAAACATTCTACATGAGGAGTTGCATCTATGGTTAAAATTTTGTGTCAAGATGATAAGTGGTTGCAGAGAAAACGGAGAAAATTAGCATGGATATACGTATGTATGTACGGACGGACAACCCAAAAACATAATGCTTCCAGCCACTTCGTCAGTAGGGGCAGAGAAAAGTATTTAAGCCCCTGTTGGATTTAGTCTGAAATGGGGGCTTACGGATTTGGTCTTCATTTTAATGTCCGTGCATGCATCCGCAACCATATCTCGGACACGTATGGACTGTTTTATTTGTACCTGTCACAAAGACAACACATGATGGTATACATATGCATATCATTTTCTTCGACATCAGATCCAAGATGGCCGACTAGCAGCTATTTTAGTTGTTAAATATACAAACCCAGTGTCGAACACGTCCTCAACCATTTCTCAGACATGCATTTACAGATGTTGTTCAAACTTGGCACACAAATAACGAATGATGGCTCACATATGCTCCTCATTTGTTTTCGAGATCAGATCCAATATGGTCGACTGGCGGCCATTTTAGTTGTAAAAAAATCCCCGGTGTTGAACACGTCCTTAACCAATTCTCAGACATTCATTTACCGATGTTGTTCAAACTTGCCACCCAGATAATGAATGATGGCTTACATATGCACGTCATTTGTTTTTGAGGTCAGATCCAAGCTGGCTGATTGGTAGACTTGTGGCCATTTTTGTTGTACATAAATATGGGCTAGCCCTTTAACTCCATCCAGTAAAATTACGAAAACAATGGGGGCTAGGATATTTTGTCTTTTTTGCTTATTTTGTTTTTTCCTGTTTCTCCCTTATTTATTTTTTTACCTTGAAACATTTCAAAAGGAGTGGACACACAGTGTATTCACTTTTATCGTACAATCCTTATTATATGGTGGGGAGTCTTAACAAGTTACTGCAGCACCAAGAACAGACAATGTTCAGAGATGAATTGCCTGGGGGAGGTTAACATGTAAGTAAGCCCTCTCATTTGCATTTGGCATATTTTCTCGCTTTCAATGTAGGTTCCTTTTCCAAGGGGAAATAATTAGAGCTGAGGTTAGAATGGCCTACAATTTCTCAATGTTAATCAGATGCCAGGTTTAGTTTTGTACTCCCAATGGCTCGTATCTTCTCATAACACCTGTTATTTTGGCAGGCGCAAGGTCAAGAAAAATCACCCGATTGTAAATAACATCACCAGTGGAACATAAAGGGTTGCTATCACAAATTATCTAGCACAGATGTCGAAAACGTGATAAAAAAGTGTCAGATAAGGAATGGCTTCTGACACAAGCCATTCTCAGACCTCCACTCTCAGGCATCGCCATCCAGAAGCCACATTTCTTCAAACAAGATAACTCTGATCATGCCTTGCATCCATGATTGGCACATGTCAGCAGTTGCTTTAATACCATGGGGCAACAGCTACTGTAATACCCAGATGGAGAGATCCATCATCAGAATTGAGATGGAAAGCCGATTTTTCTTGCTTGAGTTCAATCTGCAATACTTTCAGTTCATTGGTGCAATTTGTGGCACCTGTCAATCGTTAATGCAAAACGTAACGACATTGATGTAACTGGATTACAGTTCAAGCTAAAATGAAATAAAAACAAAAACTAGCATCACACATTTGAATCTGCCCCTACTTTGCTTCATATACATTTAAGTTTTTCCCTGAGCCTCAATATATTTTATAATAACAAAAGTATAAAGCACATTATTCGATTCATTGATTTTTGTGGACTACCTTGTAAATCTGGATGTGCAGATGGTTAATAAGTAGTGGTAAAATTACGGGTTGCCAGGATAGCTTGGAGGTATCCACTCGCCTTTGAACTGTCCAGCCGGGATTTGAGTCCCCGCCGAGCTATAAACTGTCAACCTGATATTTTGCATGCAGGGCGATGCAACAATGTGTGTGTGCCATCCATCAGAAGGACATTAAGCTGGAGACTGTCTGCCAGCATTGGTTGTTTGTTGGTGGATGTTAAAAATACCATGGTGTCTTTTGCCAAGTTATCATGTGCACCCAAAGTAAATTCCTGCCTAAAGTGTGGGTAGCAAGTTGTCTGGTCTTCTTGAATATCCTTTGATACACCAGGTTACACTTTGCTATCTCAGAATGTGGTTGCTGTGTGGGCAGCAGCTCCGACCCCAAACAAATTCACACACCCAGATGTTCACATGTCACTTGGGAATGCCAATCTTCACTTACAAAGTGCAACCTTGATTATTATTGGTAAAAATACTGAGTTTTGGTTTCAAGCACCATCTATATAATCGAATTGTATCTGCAACAATGATAGTTTTGACCACGCTTCCTCTGCTTTCTCAAATAATCCTTTTCTTTCCCACCATCTCCGATCAACCAAATTTACTTTCTCTTCCTCCTCATCTTATTTTTCCTTTTCTTCATTATTTGGTTAATCCCCTCTCTCCATCCTCTCTACCATGCATCTCTTTCAACACGATGTAAAGCCTTGGCAGGGGCATGTCACAGAGAAGATGAACATAATATGTATAAAACATGTCTTCCACTTCCATCCTGCTCTCTCTTTCTCTCATCAATAAAACTGAAATTGTTAACCTTGATAATCAAGAGCACAAGGAGTTCTATTTTCATGCTGCAGATGTACAGAGATAATTGTAATGCCAGTTTAATAGGCTTTCCTGATGAGGGGCAGTCTTCATGTTGCCACACTGTTATTAGAACCTCAAACAGGTATCAGCCTTGCTTTCCTTCTGTTTCACTGTTGCACTCTTCGGCTGCTGATGCCAGCTGCATGTTTCTTGACAATGGCAATGCAATCGATAACCAGGCTTGACTGCGTCAGTCAGGCGTGAATACACCAAACAGCCCAGCGATGATGCTTTGGATGCGCTGTGAGCTAATCACAATGTATTTGTGTGTTCGTCCCTCATGTATGCAACGTCAAGTAGGCAGCTATGAGCAGCTTGCTCTTGGTATAGTTCATTCAAAAGTTCACTGTATAACGTTTCATTTATTTCTGTAAACATGGTGGACTTTCATACCCTCCCGTCCTACACCCCACCTCCACCCTGACCTCATGTAAGGCCCTTTCCCTTCCCTACCCCAATCTTCTCACACTCCCCTACCCTCCTTTCTCTTTCCTGTCCTCCACTCATCTTTTTGTTCTGTTATAATTCTCCATTTATACGCTTACCCATGGGCATTGATGGATGGGTGGGGGACGTGGGGAAGGGGGGAGGGTGACAACATCGATTTCCTCCCTCCCCCCGGACCCCACCTGTTTGATTAGGGGGTACAACGTATCGATTGTCCCCCCGCACTTTTCTACTCGAATATAACATAAAATGAGTTGTTCTGTACAATCCACACTGGCCCAAATGGGGGATGTTCCCCAAATGCATCAATTCATTTATTATGTATAAATTAACATCAACTTTCCCCAAATAGGTTTTTATCTCTTTAAAGTATTTTTTTCCAGAATGCCTTGACAGATCAGGGGAAACTTCACACACATATTCCCCAAGCCTTGGGGATACCATCCTGTTCACAAATAAATCATAGGTCACAGATTATATAGATGGTCTGGCAGCATAGGTCACATGGTTTGGCAGCATAGGTCACATGGTCTGGCA
>NC_140966.1:40350334-40442834 GCF_056783735.1 Eptatretus burgeri | reverse complement strand
GAACAAATATCACAATAACACCAACGAACCCTGAAAAGGGAAATGGAAAAGGTCAAAAAACAAAGATATGGCAGGAAGTCAAAGTTGTATCAATCTTTTTGAAACACCCTGTACGTCATTGGTGTTAAAAGTATAGCCAGTGGTTTACAGATGAGAATACATTGAGTCTGAAATACACTGAAGGCCTCGGCCTCTGATGCTGGCTCATCCGTACTTTCAGACTGTTGGGTCTCCCATATCTAATAATCCCCGCAGTCAACCTGATCACATCTTGCACGATACACCACACACTACGTTGTGTTTACTTTCCTTGATTGAGGGGGTAGTCGGTTAGGCTCTGCCAGAGATATTCTTTTTGTGCACAACAAATCAAATTTATATTTGATGTTCTCACTCTCAACCTGCAAAGACAGAATGGCTCAGTGGTGACGTGCTGTCGAATGGTCCCTTAATTGACAAAATTCCCACACTGTATTTTGAAAACTGGCCACATCAAGATACAAAGCTGAATATTGGCCTATGTCAGGTTCGTTCAATGTCAAAGACTTACATGATATTATCCAAGCTTTGGCCACCACAAGGTCACAAGAATCTGGTCTCTATCACAAAAGGATCCGCCATTTCATAAGTCACTCAAAAAAGGTATTGATCTGAAATGTGGTTTGCTGGCAGCATGGATTTTATGGATGCAGAGAATAAATTCATACTCAAAGGAGAAAAAGCAATTGCAAGAAGAAGAAGAAAAACAAGCAACATTTACATCATTGCAAAATTGCAGAGGGACTGGGACCGGTGTGCGTCAGATAATATTTCCACCCACAGAGAAATCTTGGAAAATTGCAGGTGATTATTTCTTCACTCAATAAAAAGTCACTCATTTGCACAAATCGCATCAAACTTTATGAAGCAGTTAATGAAGAAGCTGGTTTTTTTTTTTGAAGTAGTTAGGGAAATGCATGGTGTAAGTGCAGCTTGCAAAAACAAAAGATTGAAATAAAATAGAAGTGAAACCAATCTTGATTGTAAGCGTTCTACAGGTCATATCCAATGGGGAAAAAACAATGCAATACGATAATTTTTTATGGAGATTCTAAAAATTTGACAAATGGAGGTAATGTAATTTATGAAAACGAAAATCAAGTCTTATTTTTCTGTTCTATTTTTTTTTCTTTGTAATATTGAGGCTTACGGAGGGGGTGAGCTGACAGTGGGGCAGTGCGGCAATCGTTGAAAGAGAAAATAGAAATCGCCGTGAATGTGTCGAGAGATATGCCTCCGCCCATGTTATTTGTCAACCCACTATTACGTTTGATCCGATTAAAGATCACAATAAAAATGAGAAAGGGAGAGAGAGAGGAAGAGAGAACAAAGGAGGGTAATCAGGTAAAAAAAAAAGGATAAGAGAGAAAACACAGCACCATACAGGTGAGAGGGTCAGGCAATGCAGTGCTAATGGGGGTAAAAAAAAAACGATTGTGATTAGAATGTGGGAAGGCCAAAATAAGTAACAAAGGCAGATTTGTATGCCACTAGAAGAGAGCTTGGCAAGCAGAGCAGGATGCCAGACTGTATCTAATGCCCAATATATGTCCAAGGAAACGGTCGTAAGTTGTTGTTTGAGATTTGGAGCTTCCAACCATTGCTGAGAGAGTATCAGCATATCCGGAGTTAAGCGACTGGATTAAAAATTCAAATTGATAGTTAGAGAGCAGACTGTTTGAAAACTGGAATTACTTGACGTCAGCAGTAATGATGGATTTTATTACTTTGCTTATAATTCGAAATAAGCTGACTGTTCTAGAGTTTAGGCTCTGCTTTTGCACAATTCTGGTGGATGGAATCAAGTCTTGACTTCCAGTCTTTTGATATACTTGAACATGTCCAAGTACTGCAAAACTGATATTGACTTCCAGGCATATGGGAGGCAACCATAGAGTACAGGCTGAATAATACAAGTCAAGTTCAAAGTAAGAGCGGCAGAACATGTGTGTTGTACCGTCCACCAAACAGTGATGACTCCATTTACATCTCACTCACCGAAAATATGGACCAACTTCTATCCCCTCATCCCAACTTTCAATTCCTCATATGTGGTGACTTCAATTGTCATCATGCCAGTTGGCTGGGTGTGGGTACATCTCCCACCTGCCATGGCACTTCAGCAAAAGATTTCTGTGACTCATTGGGACTGACACAATCTGTCAACGTCCTGACCCAAATCTCAGCAAAAGGTACTCCATCTCTTCTGGATTTGATTTTGACCAAACTCCCAGATAACGTCTGCTGTTCTTTTGCTCCAATCAGTTCATCTGACTATTTGCTTGTTAAAGCGATCAGCTCTCTGGCTGTTATTAGATAATCATCTCAGCGCCGAGGAGTCTGGCATTTCACTCAAGCCGACTGGCATAGCAGGGTCTCCAAGCAGCCATCAAACTTCGAGACTGGTCTTCCGTCGGTACTTTCTCCAACATCAACTCATCCTGGGAATTCTTTCAAAAAAACTTCCTCTCTCTCATGCACAGATTGATTCCATCTCATCTGCAGTTGTCCTACCATTCCTCCTGCCCATGGTACACCAAAGCTTGTGGTGAGGCAGTTTTCCTGAAACAACTTGCATTTGCCTCACGGAAGGCTAATCTAACTGAAGGCAATCTCAGCTCCTTCCACAAAGCTCAGAACAAGTGTGTGTTTACCCTCAGGAGAGCCAGCAAACAACATCGTTCTCATCTCAATTCTGAACTTTCAACTTTCTGAACCTGTCTCCCTCCTCCAAATCCTGTTGGCGTATGGTTGTCTGTTTCTGGTGTATGTTCTCCCTCCATCCCCTCCCTTACCTCAAATGACTGCATGCTGACATTGCACGTGAAAAGGCTGAATGCCTAAACTCGGTGTTTGCATCTAAATCTTGTGTCCAAAACCCATCGCTTTCTGTACCCAACTTACCCAGTCACACCCAACTGTCCCTGGACTCTGTGTCCTTTTCTTCTGACAATGTGGAGAGCTTGCTGTCAAACCTCGACTCAGATTCTGCAACCAGTCCAGACGGCATCAGCCCACGTGTCCTAAAATTCTGCTCCTCTGCTCTTGCTCACGCTCTCTCTGTTCTATTCATCCTCTCATTTGCTCAAGGTCATCTTCCATCTGCTTGGAAATCAACAACCATTACCTCTTTGCATAAAAAAGTGTGAAAACTGATCCCTGCAATGACGGACCAACCAGCCTTCTCCCAATCATCAGCAAGGTCATGGAATCCATCATCACTTCTGACATCAAATCCTTCCTCTTCTCCAATGGCTTGATTTCAGACCATCAATTTAGATTTAGACGAGGTCACTCTCCCCTGGAAATGCTGCTTCTGCTCTTCCAACAATGAATGGATATCCTATCTGTCAGACATGAGATCAGAGCCATATCCCTTTTTTTTTTTGTATACCTTGGTCGAGGCTCGTATGAGAGCTAACACACAACTCACAGCAAGGAGGCATGAGACAAGAGGGGCGGGAGTGGAAGGGACAAGACAGTTGGAAACAGACACATTAGGTGAACTGTGGAAGGGAGAGGGATGGTGATGGGATGGGGAACATGGCGAAGAGAAGATGGACATTACAGGGACTTTCAGGAAGGAAAGCAGGGGAATTGAAGGAAGTGGGCTTGGGTGGATTATCGGGGGTAGAAAAGATCGAGGATTTGGATGGGGGAAGATAAGAGGTGGTGGTGAACAGCTGTTTTGAAAGCCTGGAGGGAAGAATGGGAAAGAATAGAGTGAGGAAGTTTATTCCAAAGGCAGGAAAAAAGAGGAATGAAAGAGTGAAGATGAGCAGTGATTCGTGATTTTGGTAGTTTTACCAGAAGGGGGTTGTTGGCGGACCTTGAGCGCCCTGTGGAAATGTGGTGGGGACAAATCGCAGAGAGAGCAGGCGGGGCAAGGCTGGAGAGGAGTCGGTAGAAGACAGAAAGACCACCGACCAACCTGCGGTGATTGAGTGAGAGGCCCAAAGACTCAGCTTCATTGCGGGAGATGCTGATGATCTTAAATGCCCTGGTTTCGACAGCGTGAAGCCGAGAAAGGTGGGAGGCAGGAGCACCAGCCCAGAGGGGAGAGCAGTACTCCATCAGGCTACGGACAAAAGCTTTGTAAGTGGTCAGGAGCTCAAGAGGGCCGAGGAAGGACTTTGCACGACGGAGGATTCCCAGTCGGCGACTGGCTTTTGAGGCAAGGTTGGAAATGTGACTTTCCCAGGAAAGATCATGGCAGATAGTGAGATCCAGAAGCTTGAAAGAAAAGACTTCTTCCAGAGGATTGTTGAGAAAGTGGATGGGGGGGTTTTCTAAACGGTCCTTTCGAAGAGACATAGTGAGAGTGTGAGATTTGTCTGGATTGAAAGACATGTTCCACGTGTTGGACCAGTTTGTGATTTTATCCAGATCTGCAGTGAGCGAAGAAGCTGCTGCTTGCCGGTCTGAGGGATGACAGATGGTACGGCAGAGGGTGGAGTCGTCGGCAAAGAGAAATAGAGGATTTTCCAGAGAGTCCGAGAGATCATTGATGAAAACCAGAAAAAGAACAGGGCCCAGAACGCTACCTTGAGGAACTCCAGCCTGCACAGGAAGAGGGGATGAAAGAACTCCATTTAGGGCCACACGTTGACTGTGACAGGAGAGGAAGTCTGTGAGCCATGAGTGGAGATGGCCTTGAATACCATCGGAAGAGAGTTTGGTGAGTAGTGCAGGGTGCCAGACTGAGTCAAAAGCACGTGATATGTCCAGGGATACGGCTCGGATTTCCTGTCTGGCATTGAGGACCTCCATCCATTGATGGGAGAGCAGTAGCAGCATATCCAGGGTAGAGTGACCTTGTCTGAAACCAAATTGATGATTGGAAATCAAGCCATTGGAGAAGAGGAAGGATTTCATGTCTGAAGCGATGATGGATTCCATAACCTTGCTGATGATTGGGAGAAGGCTGATTGGTCTGTAGTTACAGGGATCTGTTTTTGCACCTTTTTTATGCAGGGCAGTGATGTTAGCAGATTTCCAAGCAGATGGCAGATGACCTTGGGCAAATGAGAGGGTGAATAGAACAGAGAGAGGGTGAGCAAGAGCAGAAGAGCAGGCTTTGAGGACACGTGGGCTGATGCCGTCTGGACCGGTTGCAGAATCTGACTCGAGGTTTGAAAGCAAGCTCTCCACCTTGTCAGGAGAAAAGGATACAGAGTCCAGGGACAGTTGGGTGCGACTGGGTAAAGTGGGTAGAGATAGTGATGGGTTTAGGACACAAGATTTAGCTGCAAACACCGAGTTTAGACATTCAGCTTTATCACGTGTGGAATCAGCAGTGCGGCCATTTGAGGTAAGGGAGGGGATGGAGGGGGAACATACACCAGAAACAGATTTGATTAAACGCCACCAGGATTTTGAGGAGGGAGAGAGGTTTGAGAGTTCAGACTTGAGATGAGAAAGATGTTGTTTTCTGGCTCTCCCGAGGGTAGATACACACTTGTTCCGAGCTTTGTGGAAAGAACTGAGATTGCCCTCAGTTGGGTTTGCTTTCCATGAAGCAAAGGCAAGTTGTTTCAGGACAACTGCCTCGCCACAAGCTTCAGTAAACCAAGGGCGGGAGGAAGGGTAAGACAACTGAACACGAGAGGGGATAAATCTGTGCATGAGGGAGAGCAAGTTTCTTTGAAAGAATTCCCAGGATGAGTTGATGTTTGAGAAAGTAGTGATAGGAGACCAGTCTGTAAGTTTGATGGCTGCTCGGAGACCCTGCCAGTCGGCTTGAGTGAAATGCCAGACTCGACGGCGGTGAGGTGGTTCTCTGATAACAGCCAGAGAGATGTCCACTTTAATAAGGACGTGGTCAGAAGAACCAATTGGAGCGAAGGAAGAGCAGCAGATATTGTCAGGGAAATTTGTCAAAATCAGATCCAGAAGAGATGGAGTACCATTGGTTGAGATCCGGGTCGGGAAGTTGACCGATTGAGTCAGTCCCAGTGAGTCGCAGAAAGCTTTTGCTGATGTCCCATGGCAGGTGAGAGAGGTACCCACACCTAGCCAACTGGCGTGATGACAATTGAAGTCACCACATAAGAGGAAGAGAGAGATATTGCAAGCTTTAAATACGGTCTGGCACCCCACATTGCTCACCAAAGTCTCTTCTTATGGTATCCAAGGCAATCTCCACTCATGGCTCACGGACTTCCTCTCCTATCGCAGTCAACACATGGCTCATAATTGCTCTCTCTCTCATCTCCTTTTCCTATCCAGGCTGGAGTTCCTCAAGGTAGTGTTCTGGTCCCTGTGCCTTTTCTGGTTTTCATCAATGATCTCTCTGACTCTCTGGAAAATCCTCTTTATATGTTTGCTGATGACTCCACCCTCTGTAGTACCATCTGTCATCCCTCAGATCGGCAAGCAGCAGCCTCTTCACTCTCTGCAGATCTGGATAAAATCACAAGCTGGTCCAACACGTGGAACATGTCTTTCAATCCTGACAAATCTCACACTCTCACGATTTCTCTCCCAAATGACTGTCTGGAACCCCCCCCCACCCCCACATCTACTTTCTTTACAATCCTTTTGAGGATCTTCAGTCATTCAAACTCCTGGGTCTCACTGTCACTGGCAAAATACATTTCAAAGTTGGCTTCCAAAGCCAACCGCCAACTGGGCATCCTCCATTCTTGCTTGGCACGCCTGAACTATCCACCTCCTGGGCCTTCATCCACAGCTTGATGGAGTACTGCTATCCCCTTTGGGCTGGCTCCCCTGCCTCACACCGAGCTCCGCTTGATGCTCCGGAAACCAAGGCCTTCAAGATTATTGGAATCTCCTGTGATGAAGCTGAGTCTATGAGTCTATCACTACGCCACTGCTGACAGGTCAACGGTATCTCTGTCGTATACCGCCTCCTTTCTTGCCTTGCTCCCTCTGTTCTTTCTGTGTTTTGTCCTCCCCCCCCCCAGATTTCTCCAGGTCTCACCCACGGTCCACCATCAATGCTCTTCTGGTTGAACTACCTAAATCCCAGGATCACTGCTCACCTCCACTCATTTGTTCCTTTTTCTCCCACCTGGGGAACCAACTTCCACATTCTCTTCAATCTCATTCTTCCCTCCAGGTCTTCAAGACAGATGTTAACCACCATCTTAGATCGTCCCCAATCCAAAAGCATGAACCCCCCCCCCACCTCCCCAACCCTGCCCAAATCCCTCTTTCCAAATTTCCAGTTTTTCCTCCTGAGAGTTTCCTTCTGTATCCATCTTGTCCACCCCATGCATCCTCTCCTGCCCCTCATTCCTTTCCACACCCATTGTTTGTCCAAGTCTGTCTCCATTTTGGCCTTCAACTCCGCTGTTGGTGTTTCCCCCTCTCTAAACTGTTCCTTTTGTCCTATTGTATCCTAATCCGTTCATTCTACCTCTTTCATGAGCCTCGACTCTTTATACAACATTAAAAAAGACAAAAAAAACAGAGTAAGATGTAAAGCTGGCCTCAGAGCTCAAGATAAAGGCACCTCTGCCTTGAGAGAATGAATCTGTTATAAATGTCTGTCTATGCAGAAGCACGGACAGGCGGATTGAACGATTAAGATGAGGTTGAGTTATGTGGAAGCAACTTGGGCAGTGGGTAACAATGGACAAGGGACTGCGGTGAAGAGTGAGCCCAAGCCAATAAGACTGCTGCAACTGTCCAAAGGCAGAGACATGAATGAGATACGTTGAAGTAGGAAAGACATGAATGAGATACGTTGAAGTAGGAAAGACATGAATGAGATACGTTGAAGTAGGAAAGACATGAATGAGATACGTTGAAGTAGGAAAGACATGAATGAGATACAAAATTCAGGTGAACACCATGAGTGCCTTTTCCCCATTCTCTGGCTGTGCTGACAGTAAATTCGGTGCCCTGCTTGCTTTCCAATAAACACCCTCGTCGGAGGAGAAGGCATTAAAACTTTTGGTCTGTTTGTCTGTTTGTTTGTCTGCAGATAATGCAAGTATGTCTAATCACTATTACATACTATTGAAATGATAATGGTACATCACGGTAATTATAATGGTACATAATGATAATGATAGTGTTACATCATGATAATGAATATAGCACATGATGACAACAATAATGATAATTGTCCATAATGATGATGATGCATAATAATAATGATAACTTTAATGATAACGGTAAATAATGATGATAATCATCATGATAAGGGTATATAATGAAAATGATAATATTCATAATAATGATACATAATGATAATGATAATAGCACAGAAATAGAATAATAATGATAATTATCCATAATGATAATGACACATTATAATAACAATAATAATGATAACTCTAATGAGAATGATAAATAATGATAAGGATAATGATAATAATATTGAAAATGATAATAATAATAACAATGATAATAACGATGATGATAATGAAAATAGTGATGATTATGGTACATGGTAATAATGGTACATGACTACATCCATTAATTAAATACTATTGGAACTTGAGTATTTATACTTTAATACCGATAGTGGGGCAACTGAGCATAACAATTGTGCATTTTATGAGGAAAGCACCAAATTTGGCACACTTGTAGCCAATCATATTATGAACAGATTTGGGTATTGGGCCATCTCAAATTCAGCCGCTGATGGCTGTGGCAGCCATTTTCCAAAATGGCCACGAGCGGTTACTATAATTTCAATGTAACATTGGTTTGAACATTTATTAAAAGCTGAATTCATAAAAACATAACCTGGAGCCACCTCAAGTATAAAGATAGCCGCCATTTTGCAAGATGGCTGCTAATTATTTGTTGTACCGGACGACTATCTCACTCATAGAAATTGGTAGTTGAGAATGGTGGCAAATGAATCGCGTGCTGCGTCTGATTGATATGAATACCAACATCGCTTATGTAAAGTCAGTGGTTGTTGAGCATGGTTGCAAGCGAATCATGGGCTGCGTCTGATTGATATGAATACCGACATCTCACTCAGAGAAATTGATCGAGAGATGTCTGATTTAAATGTTCTGAATCAGTGACACAGTCTGCTCTGTTAATATTCTCTCAATTTTGTGAGCACTCTCACACACACACACACACACACACACACACACACACACACACACACACACACACACACACACACACACACACACACACACACACACACACACACACACACACACACACACACACACACACACACACACACACACACACACACACACACACACACACACACACACACACACACACACAAAGCTGTGCATTCAAGTGTGTCCTTTTTTGCACTTGCAACGCTTCAGACAGCTCTTCTTGCACTTGCACGATACTAGCTCATAGCAGGTGTGGGCTGCTTTGGGTAGCTTCGTCCAGTGTGGCTCGTACACTCCCTCGTCATTCTTGACCCAGCCCCAGCTGCATGAAGGAGGCAGCTCTGGCATTGGTAGCAGTGTTTGACCCCACACATGGCCTCCTTGGTAGGCCGCCCTCTTCACAAGCTCCTCCAGAGCTGCCTTGGTTGGCGGGATCAGCTGCACGTTGTTCTTCTTCGCGAAGAGTTTCTTCCGGGCCCTTGTCAATGTCGTTGCATGTGCTGGTTCTGTCAGAGAGCAATATGACGAACCTCTCTGGTGTGCATGACATCGTCTGGTATGCCACTTGGTGCAGAGGATAGCTTCAGCATTGCGTCTGTAAGTTCTGGCAGAATGGTCCAGATTGTCCAAGCAGTCTTCTTACCATGTCCAGCAAAGCTAGATACAATGTCACACCCAGTCAGAGCGTGAAACATTGGGAGTGCCTGTGCTTTCTCTGGTCCTAGGCCAGCTACTATTTTATGGGCTGCCAGGTACCGAAAACTCTTCCCAGTGCCAAATGCCAGCCACAGTTCATCTTCTGGTTGCAGTCCCTGGGCCACTGACACAGCCAACACCACAACATCAGTGTCAACTGTCTTGATCAGTATCTTGTGGTGACCATGGTTGGCTGCATGGGATGCATGCAACAACATTCGACTGTCAGCTTCTTCGTGGCTGCATGGGGTGAGCAAGGCCAGGTCTAGCAGCGGTGGCTTGATCAGGACTGCCTCTCCATCAGTGATAACCAGCTGCTTGTCATCCTGGTCAAACCACCTGAAGATAGCTTCTGATAGGAACTTGAACAGCTCGGTCTTGTTGGTGTCCACTTGGAAGAAGTTCTGCCAGTTTCCAGGTATAACTGCTGCTCCGACCACGCATCTACGCACTCCTTTTCCACACTTTGATCTTGCACTGCCTTTCAATGAATCAGCAACGTAGCGGTCCCAGACCACTTGTAAAATCTTCTACAGATACTGGTGACGGCACATCGAGAATTCACACTCATCATCTGAGTTACATGGCTTCATTCCCAATACGACCGAATTCATCCATATTTAGGTTACTTCGAGCCGATGTGCTGAGATGTGTTGCGATTGACTGTAAGAGTCAATAAAAACGCAATTTCAGAAAACGGAAGGGTTACTCAACAAACTGACCAAAACAAATTAGCTTAGCCATGAAAATGGAAACTAGAATGGAAAACTACTTACAAATGGTTTGGCATTGCCGTCAATCGAACGAAGATAACCCGAAAACTAACGAGTTATCATGGTAAAGATATCTCGCCAACACGCCGGTATGAAGAGAGACTTCCTCACTCAGTAGCAAACTGGAACTGGCGCCGTGAAAGCAGAACGGAAATACATGCAGAACCTCGTAACCCGGTAATCCGTGACTGAGATAATCCTATGACCAAACTGCACCCCGCAAACCAAACTCAACTTGATGAACTATGGTTAACAATGGGATAGCATAGAGAACTCTATGGGCACAGAACAAAATAACAATGAATCGAGTCAACAAGTGTAAGCTGGCAACTCAACCGTGCGCGATTCCGGGGTCAATATGCACGCACACCACTTCTACTACCATGTGCCAAGCCAATAGTGCTATGAATGTTTATCATTGGTTTTCATTCAGAATCTGTCTTAATAAGACTAATTAGTCCACTTTAACTTTTTTTTCTCAACCAAATCAAATTGTTACTTTCTTTGACCATTATTAGACCTTTATTAGTAAATAAACTTTCACTATCAACCTGCATTCCTCTCCAGTAAAGCAGATATGTGTCACAACAGTAACAACTGGCGGCCATTTTGAAAAATGGCTACCACAGCCATCAGCGGCTGAATTTGAGATGGCCCAATACCCAAATCTGTTCATAATATGATAGGCTACTAGTGTGCCAAATTTGGTGCTTTCCTCACAAAATGCACAATTGTTATGCTATATTTAGCTAAGTTGCCCCACTACGAGTGGGGTGTTCTCATGTGATTTTGTGGAGGTAATCAGGACACCTTAACCTTTACAAACGTTTACATGACCGTTGTTACGTTGAAGACAAAATGTTGAAGCTGTTCATGATACCATTTACAAAACGATCTGACATTAAATGGCAGTGTGCTTGCCAATTTTAATCACGAACAATAGCTCTGTTTGTGAGCGGACTGCCATTGTCGAAAAGTAAACACGTACCACATGTCACGGTCCACATGATCACTTTACATTGAATTAAAAAACATTTGCTAATTTGAGGTGAGACATCGACAAATCCGTCAGAGACGGGTTCCCTGCTAGGTTCCATGAATTACATACTAATATAATGTGAGTACATCGATTATAATTACATACGAATGCAATGTGAGTCAGGTCAGGTATGGGAACATGCGCCGGAGCAGCGCATCGCTGCGTCCACTTTCCGCCGCCGATATTCTCCATCTGGCCATCCCCCAGGCAGATGCCTGGCCCATCCCCATCTCCTCGAGATGCCGATCAGCCTGCTGCAACCACGAGGCACGTGGTCGGCCCATTGACCTCCTCCACTCTCGAGATTCCCTCACTGAGAGAATCTGGTGAGCAGGATCAGCGTCAGGAAAACGAGCCACATGTCCATACAACCGCAGCTGATGCTCACGGACTATGCAGGTAACAAATCTCATTTGAGTCTCTCTCAGCAACTGCTCGTTGGACACAAAGTCCGACCGACGATAGCCAAGGATTCTCTGAAGAGACCTTGTACCAAAGGAATTATGTCTCCTAGGTACTGGACCGTGACGTCGAAAAATGTGATGCTACGTCTATTAATTACCTGATGACTCCACCGCCGAGATGGACATAGAGATAGAGATAGAGATAGATGTGGGGAGGGGAGTTACCAAAGAGAAAATGTTATGTTTTATTTCTGTTTTATGAAAACACACACACACACACACACACTTTAGAATCCGCAGATTGGAGTCAGTGTGAATACAGACACTACTGTATACAACCCAAAAACCTTGAGTAGCTTTCACCCATGTATTGGGAGAATTTCAATAAACAAATTATAAAAACAAAGTTACATTTATAGATGTTGAAGGGAGATGTGCAGAAACAAATCTAAATATAAACACCTGTCAACCATCATGTTAAGGGGTGAAAAAAAATTGGCTCTGTAATTTAGAAAACATGTTAACGTGGGAAACGTCTCAGAAATGAGGTGTTTTCAATTATATTGTCCCGGAAATGGCCCTTAGTATGCTATTAAATATAGGATTAGCCCAGATCCCCCATTAAATACATGTTTAGCCAGGCTGTTCGGTAATTTGACATTACATGTGTGTCGGGAGGTGTCACAGCCTGTTATTTGTTTGTGCAGTGTTGGTGTGCCGAGGGCTTCTTCTTCTTATTCCTTCCCCTCTCCGGACGAGGCCCTGCCCAGTCGGCTGACAAGGGGAGTGGCCAAAAAGAGGAAGTAAAACTGGAGAAGTACAAAAACTGCAGTCGGTTTTGAGGCGTGCTGGGGCTGCGAGGCGAGCAGAAAAAGAAAAGACAGTGGTGATTCTGCAGAGAGAGAAACTGAACCTGGGAGCACCGGGTCTGCCTTCTGTGGCCTGGAGAAGCGAGCCAGGGCTGAAAGAAAGGCAGGGAAAGGACTGCATGAGGTCAGTCTGCCCTCGGCTGGATGAGAGACAACTGGTGGGAGTCGTGATCTGCTGTGTAGGGGACTGCTGTGTCTGTCTGCGATCTGCTTTGTGAAGGAGGCCTGGTGAACAGGCCAGGCCTGGACTTGTATGCTGGACCTTGTGAGAAACCAGCTGAAACCCACCATCGACCTGACGGTCTGGTGCAGTCGACCTCGTGGGGTCTGAACGCGCGGAGGCCGCGTGCGTGGGCGGTGCGACAAAGGAGGACGAGCACCATCTTGCCACGCGCCGTGCTCGAGCCTGGGGCTTGAATCCGTGGACATCGGATTGTTACGAGCGACATTCGTGCTTTTGACACTTTCCTCTCGTCCATGAAACATCACCAAGTACTCTGTCTTGTCTGCATGCTGTCTATGTCTTGTCTGCATGTCGTTTAAGGCATATATCGGTAGGGACCCCTTCGAAACCCGTAATCCGTATCTCCCTAGTAAAGAACAGGTAAAAGACTAATTAAAACATTGTGTGAATATTTTGCTTGTGTTGTGTTCCCTGATGTTCCCCAATAAATCTGGCTGATTTGTATGAAGTTTCCGCTTTGAATTAATTCGTGTCGCATCGAGGAACGATCCGCTCGATTGGTGTATAAAACCAAAATGGTTACAGACTGGCAGAAAACGCTCCGTATCTGACAAAACCAGTCTGTAACCGGGGTCTATTTCCCCAACTGATAAGGTCCAGGGGTACGTTGGTATCGCAATTGAAGACGCGTGACCCGAAGCCTTGCCGAGCCAGCCGGCATTATAACCCCGGAGAAGGCGGTGGTGAGGGTGGCGCCGAATCTGTAACAATTGGCTATCAAGAGTCGGGTGCGAATCCCCCCACCCCCGGATCCGCAACAATATTTTGCTTTTAAACTCACAAAGAGAAACAGATAACCTGTATAAATCATGTACCTCTACTTTGTAGCAACTGATGACTGTACATCCCGATCAGGACACGAACTGTACTGCTATCGACTTTAGGGCAATCGGGAAGTGGCTTGAGCACTCAAACAAGCACTCCAATTAAATGGTTGGTACCATATAGGATCACTTTAACTTTAAAGCTGGTCTTTACCGCACCCGCAGCAGTTAAAGAAATTAAATGAATTCCTTAAAATTCTGACTTTATCCACAAAAGAGCTGATGTTTAACGTAGAAAAACCCTGGAGACATCGCAAAGTTTAATCGTGCGTGAAGTAAACATTGCAGATTATCCACCATGTTGCTTGCTCCTCTGTGCACGTGTCACGTGGTACATTGGTTCACGGTGTGTGCAAACGTTATAACTTCATTTTAAAACATCTGTTTTTCACCAGATTTGCTTTGATTCCCTGTAGAGCACCTCTTGAAACCTCAGAAAATGTAGACACGGATCTGGCAGATGCTATGGATTAGCAGTCCCTTTGGGGGACAGGGCACGAGGTTGAGCAGTGAATGCATTAAATCATATAGCTCAATGAAGCTGATTAATTTTGGAACGTTCCGAAATGTTTTGTTCACTCAATGTAATTCTCCAAACAGTAGAAAAAGATCAGTTTAATGCTGCTTTGAAAATGTCACATTTTCTTGTGTACATATATGGAGAAGGAGTGTACATATATGGAGAAGCATGATTGAGCAGGCCAAAAAATATGGCGTCTGCAGACACCAGTGAGGTAACACAGGATACGCCTTGAGAACCCAGACAGCGAGGTGGCTGAGGATTGCCTGATGAAGGATATAATTAAATAAAGCTGTTAATTATCTTCAAAAAGGGCGTTTTAATTAACTCAAACACCCAATTTTCACTCTTGCACACCCTTGGAGTTTTCTTAGTATGCATGTACACACACACGCACACGCACATGCACATGCACATTTATTAGTATAGATTTGAGCTTTTTGTTGAGCTGTTGTTTTCATCAAGTAGAGTTTGATTACAAAGCCGACATGTTGATATGAAAGCATTGTGTAATATACAAACATGGAAAGCTTGAAATCTTTGAAATGCCCTCTTCACAATCAACAAAACCTATGAAGAAATAACAAAATGTGACTCATCTTTCCCGATTTTTGGTAAGTGGATGCCTTTGCATCTATTTCAACCCAAAGACTCGTGATTCGGAAATGTGTTTTTTCCGCAGAAGTGTCAATTGTGGGGTTTTAACGCTGTTCGTTTCAATCAGATGTTGAGATTAAACGAACACTGTGTTTTCCCATTTCCTGCTGTTTTGCAGTTGATTTTATTGAAATCTGAGATTGCTTTGGAGCAGAGACTCAACAAAATCTCCCCCTTGAAGCTTCAAGAGCTCAATCATTGGGCAGATGGATTTGGGGAGGTTAATCATATTTGTGAAGAGATTATATGTGCTTGCAAAGCCAGCAAAAAGAATCCAAATTTCTAATTTGAGATCTGTTGGAAAAAATATGGTACCTTTGATGACAGCTCCAGTTCTTGTTGACTTTGTTCTTTGGAAGGCGGTTTGGGGGGGGGGGAAGGGATGGGGAAGGGTATTAGTCATTGCACACGACTGAGCAGATATAATTCGCTCTGAAGGCGAAGGGGTATGTATGTACAGTATGCATCAATGAGTGGTGCGAGGTGGCTAAACTAACAATTAAAATTGAGTGAAGAAGTACAAGATAGAATGATAAAAGAGAGATAGCAGGGTAGGGGAGTGTGAAAGGAATGTATAAAAAAGGGGAAAAAACTTGCAAAGAGGTAAGACTACGAAGAGGCAAGGGAAGGTGTATGTGTGGAGCATATTGGCAAGGTGATGGGGGAAATGGGTGGAGGAGAGAGTGAGGGTCAAATACTTATATTTACATGTGTCATAATTGCACAATGTCCTTTGGAGGTTAGCTATATACATGGTGTTAATGTGCGAGGTACAAAAGTTGATCTCCAGGTTATGACAAGTCCAAAAGTTTATCCAGTGTTGAGCAGCTGGTTGTCATTGAAAATCAATCCAGAGCATTGCAAGTGATTTGTGCATAATGTATTGTCCACATCTTGGTAAATTACAATCAATTACGTTCATTAATGATGATTAACGAATTTATTGGCAGTTTGCAGTTGGATTGAAACTATGGAAATAATTTCCTGCAGTGTGCTATGGAACTCATGGTGGGCCGAATGCATCCCCGAGGAAATGGCTACGATAACTGTTGCTTTTAAAGTGTTTGGTTATTATTCCATGTGGTTTGCAATTGTATTTTCTGTTTCTCTGTGCGTGAGCACCATGCTGATTCAATTTCATTTGTCTGGAATGCTGCAGGGTCTTTTAGGTGGCGCATGTTTTCAGTGTGCTGGCAAAATGGCTGAAGAGGTATGCACACTTACCTTTGAGCAGTCAAACCTGGGTTTGAATCTCGGCTCAGCTATAAACTGCGATCCTCGTACTTCACATTCAGGGTGATTCATCAATGTGTGCATAGAGTCCCTTGGATGAACGTTAAACTGGGTGTTCAGTCTGCTGGCATTAGTTGGCGGACGTTATAAAAATCCCACGGTGTCCTTTGTGAAGGGTCGGTTGTGGTGGAAAGGCAACTGACAGCTGCCTCAATCACTCCCAAAATTAAATAAAAAAAATAACCCAGGTTACATGCATGAAGCAAAAATCATACCGACTGCTTTTAATTCAAAACACCTCGCTGCACTGGAAAACGTGGAGGCAGGAATACTGTACTGTAAATGTTGGAGACTTGTAATATCCTCCCCCACCTGTAGGTGGCCCTACATGATACACATTTACATAGAGCAAATGTAGGGACAGGAAGACTGAACTGTAAATGTTGGAGACTTGTAATATCCTCCCCCACCTGTAGGTGGCCCTACATGATACACATTTACATAGAGCAAATGTTGGAACAGGAAGACAACTGTAAATGTTGGAGACTTGTAATATCCTCCCTCACTTGTAGGTGGCCCTACATGATACACATTTACATAGAGCAAATGTAGGGACAGGAAGACTGAGCTGCAAATGGTGAAGACTTTGTGGAGACTGAACTGCAAATACCCTCTCGCACCTGGAGGCGGCACTACACGGTACCTCTGAGGCACAGGCGGATAATTTATGTCCAACTCCCCTCCCCTCCCCCAAAAGTCCCTCCTCCCTGAAGACCACCGGAAAAGATATAAACACCCCTATACATTAATTGGGATTATGCTGATCCTATGTAGCAAGTCTTGATGTAATAGAGCCAGAACTGTTGGCAGAGGAGTGATACCAACACACACAAACACGGGTCCTTGAATTATAGTCAGGATTTAGGAGTTTGGATGTCTTATTGAACAAACTTTTCTGCCATACCCATGTCGAATTGGTAAGTGGTAAGAGATGCCATTGTTTTAATTGGCAAAGCAAAACAAATAGTGTGACAAACTATTTACCAGACCTATTGGTAAATACTGAAAAAGTATTGCATGTCATTTTGTAATAGTGCAGATGCATTTCCCTTTAAATGCTATAAGCAAGATTTGAAAACTTTTCAGACGACACTTTGAGATATAGCTTTTCTCTGCATCGACAGCTTCACGGGTCCTAATGTCACGTCCCATCTTAAATAACGTGACGAGATGAAGCATTTCACAGATGTACAGTCTGCTATCCAACGAAGGCACACTTAGTAACAGATGAAAAATTGAAACCGTTTGTCTGCCTAATTCAAAGAGTAAGTATTCTAACGATTCAAACAGGAAATCGTTTGTTGTAAAAAGCATCCTTGAACATGTACAGATATGGCCAAATTGTGAGCAATGCTGAAGTTCAACGAACTGGAGATTTAATCTGAGAACAAAGGCTCATGTTCAAAGAGGGGCTTCAACTGGAACAAAGTAAGACATGTATGCAGAAAGTCTTAATAAGCTCCTTCGAGTGTGGATGAAAGGTTTAAAGGATGGTGGAGGAAAATGTGAAGAATTGGGGGAGTAGGTATCTATGTGGAAGCGAGGGAGGGAAGAGAGGATGAAGGGGTTCCTATCGCTGAAAATAATGACATCTTCGGTCTTGAGACCTTGACTGTAGACAAGTGTATCCTCCGCTACACCTGAACCTACCCTTAAATACCTCCTCCCTCCCTCTCTTTCGTTAATGATGTTTTCTGACATGTTAACTAGGACAGTACCGGTACATTTGCTTATCATGCACTCGGGTAGCGTATAATTGATAGGTGTACAGGTTTGGTAATCTTGGCTGTGTTTTGAATGACCAATTTTTCTATAAACATTACTTTGATAAATTAGCTTTTTGAGTGAATATTGCGAGATATACCATTGCTTTTAAGTAATTATGACTGGATTTACCTATGCCATCTGCGATGCACGGAGCTTATGTTTTCACCCCTGTGTATCTGTTTGTTTGTTTGTGTGATATCTCAAAAAGCTATGGACTGTTTCGGCCAAAACTTGGTGGATATGTTGGGTGTGTGACAAGGCCGAATGAATTAAATTTTGGTGAAGATCCGGATTCGTGGGTTATTAAATTTTTAAAGTGATTTTTCACCATTGAGAGATGGGGCCAATAACAATATATCGTACGATATTTCAAAAGTTGTGGATGGATTATGACAAAACTTGGTGGATGAATTGGGGTGATGGCAAGAACAAACTGATTAGAGATTGGTTAAGGTCCGGATCCAGATCAAGCCTGCACATCAGTGGCAGAATGGGATACAAAACATAGACTGTTCAACCTGGCAGTGGTATGTGCTCTACCGAGTGCCGTTCGAGTTTACATATATTTCACTTGCATATATTTTACATATAAAGCCTGGTGTTGGCACAGTGGTTAGGGCAGTGGCTTGGGACCCAAAAGGTCCTGAGTTCAAGCCCCGTTGGGACACTGAATATATATATATATATATATATATATATATATATATATATATATATATATATATATATATATATATATATATATATATATATATATATATATACACTTGGAAACCAAGTCGAAAACATCAGGGGGTTGACTCAGCCTGCCATCCTTCCGAGGTTGGCGAAATGAGTACCAGTTGTACTGGGCCCGGTGTATGCCCCGGTTAGAATAGGTGTACCATATCCCTGTGTGTCGTAAGAGGCGACCAGGGTTGCATCAGGAAGGACATCTGGCGTAAAAACCAAAGCCAAATCATTATGCGGACAACAAAACGAATTTCCGGTGGTCAGCAGGGTACCAGTGGAAATTGTGCGACTGCTGAGCAAAGGATTAGAAGGAGACGGGGAAGGCGAGTTCGGAGGCAGTGGGAGAGGGGGAAGGGTAGAAGTGTGCAGGTGAGAGTTGGCACTCTGAATGTTGGGACGATGACTGGCAAAGGGCGAGAGTTGGCTGATATGATGGAGAGAAGAAAGGTGGACATGCTTTGTGTACAAGAGACCAAGTGGATGGGGAGTAAGGCAAGGAGCATTGGAGGTGGTTTCAAACTGTTCTACCATGGTGTGGATGGGAGGAGAAATGGTGTCAGGGTAATCCTGAAGGAAGATTATGTCAAGAGGGTATTGGAGGTGAGGAGAGTGTCTGACCGAGTGATGAGTGTGAAGTTGGAAATTGAAGGGGTGATGATGAATGTCATCAGTGCATATGCCCCACATATGGGGTGAAAGATGGAGTATAAAGAAGATTTCTAGAGTGAGTTAGATGAAGTGGTGGAGAGTGTATCGAAGGATGAAAGAGTGGTGATTGGAGCAGATTTTAATGGGCATGTTGGGGAAGGGATTAAAGAGGATGAGGAGGTGATGGGTAGGTATGGTCTCAACAAGAGAAATGTGGAAGGGCAAATGGTGGTAGAGTTTGCAAAAAGAATGGAAATGGCAGTGGTAAATACTGTTACGGCTGTGGAAATTCGCAAACCACCATTCAGGTCCCGTAGGTGAGATATCTCTTAAGTACATGTGTAGTTAGCCCCAAACCCGTTGTTTAGAGGGAATAAATGTGATTCATTCGGGCTGCGACGCTTTGAGTCAGTCGTTTTTCTTTCTCTATCTTTTATTTCAAATAAAAACCAACGAGGACGCTCGGTTGGCTTTTCGCGCCATTCTTCTCCGCACTTGGTGTGAGGGGAGAGAAGCGAGGGGAGGGCAGCTGGCCCCCGATTGGTGGATGCGCGGTGTGACGCGGCCAGGGAGGAGGAACGCCCCTCTTCGAAACCTTTCTCGAAGGGGGGTGGAGCAAAGAACAGGGCTCCGGGATATAAAAGTCGGAGACGGGGGAAGCAGTTTTGTCAATGCTCTTGCTGGTAGATGCTCTTGCTTGGTGGATGCTCTTGCTTCGTGGTTGCTCTCGTCTTCCGGCTCGCTCGTCCTGGTGGTCGCTGGCCAGGTCTTTTGTGGGGCAGTTGTAAGACCCCGCTGGCGGGAAGGAGCATCCGTCATTCCCCTCTCCCGACTTCGGGCATCCACGTTCCCCCCCCCCCCTCTATCCGCGCTGGGATAGCGCCGAACACTCGGTCCGTGGCATTGAGTGGCCAACACATGCAGGCGCGAGGCACACAGGAGAGGACCACGCTCGGGCACGGAGTCACGGCCAGGCGGGACCCCGTCGACGGACGTCGGAGAGGGACTCGACACGCTCAGGGAAGTCGCGACTTCCATTTCTTTTGGGTTCTGTGTAAACGTGTGTGTGTGTGGCGCCAGTTTGGTGAAGTAAAACTGTTTAAGTGTTGCGGTGTGTCGGTCTTAGTCTGTTGTAGCTCTGCGTCATCGTTGCTTTATTGTTTTTCGTATTACATTTGCTCTTTGTGCATAATTGTTTTAATTGCTATATGTGTGCTCTGTGTCGTGTGAATAAAGTGCTTGTGTGAACTTGTTCCCCGTTTCGCTGCATCCTTCCCTTTGTTGAATCTCCATCTTGCTTCATGTAAAGGGTTCGGCGTGGGCTTAATACGCCCGATAATTAATCGGAACCGTCGAGGCCGACGATAACACCGCTCGGTTATCCCGATAGTACGGAACGGACCGCTTAAGCGGCCCGTGTCCGGAGTCGACCTGTGGTGAGGTGCGATCGCCCGGTCGACCATCCGCGTGGGTATTTAGGTAGGTCGAGTTTGGCGAACAACCCTATCCCACGCGGGTGGCCGATTGGCACGATCGTGGTGAGGCCGAAAGGCCCACCCGTGACAAGCTCCCGGCGTTAGTCCGAGAGGGTCACGACAGAATTGTCCGTCCAGTGGGCGACGTGCCGTGATTCGAGTCACGTGGCCGATCGTATGCCGGCGGGCGCGAATTCGCAACAATACGTATTTCAAGAAGAAGGAGGAACACAGGGTGACATACAAGAGTGGAGGAAAGTGCACACAGGTGGATTACATCTGAAGCAGGAGATGCAACCTGAAAGAGATTAGTGACTGTAAGGTGGTGGCAGGGGAGAGTGTAGCTCGACAGCATCGATTGTTGGTCTGTAGGATGACTTTAGAGGTGAGGTTGAGGAAGAGAGTGAGGGCTGATCCAAGGACCAGATGGTGGAAGCTGAAGGAGGAAGACTGTTGCGTGAAATTTAGGGAGGAGGTTAGACAGGCGTTGGATGGTGGTAAAGATGGGTGGGATGATTGGGCAACGACAGCAGAAGTGGTGAGGGAGATAGCTAGGAAGGTACTTGGTGTGACGTCTGGACAGAGGAAGGAAGATAACAAGACTTGGTGCTGGAACGAGGAAGTACAGGAAAGTATAAGGAAGAAGCAGTTGGCGAAAAGGAAGTGGGATAGTCAGAGAGTTGAAGAAAGTAGGCAGGAGTACAAGGAGTGGTGGCGAAAGGCAAAAAGAGAGGTGGAAAAGGCATATGACGAGCTGTATGAGAAGTTGGATACAAAAGAAGGGGAAAAGGATTTATACCGATTGGCAAGACAGAGGGACCGAGCTGGGAAGGATGTGCTGCAGGTTCGGGTGATAAAGGACGCAAATGGGAATTTGCTGACGAGTGAGGAGAGTGTGTTGAGAAGGTGGATGGAGTACTTTGAGGAGCTGATGAATGAAGAAAATGAGAGAGAAGGTTGGAAGAGGTGGAGGTAGTGAATCTGGAAGTGGGGTGGATCAGTAAGGATGAAGTGAGGACTGCTATGAAGAAGATGAAAAGTGGAAAGGCGGTTGGCCCAGATGGTATACCAGTGGAGGCATGGAAGTGCTTAGGAGAGATGGCAGTGGGGTTGTTAACCAGATTGTTTAATAAAGTCTTGGAAAGTGAGAGGATGCCAGAGGAGTGGAGATTAAGTGTACTGGTTCCGATTTTCAAGAATAAGGGTGATGTGCAGAGCTGTGGAAATTACAGAGGGATAAAGTTGTTAAGCCACACCATGAAGTTGTGGGAAGGAGTTGTAGAAGCTCGGTTGAGAGGAGAGGTGACGATCTGTGAGCAGAAATATGGGTTTATGCCAGGAAAGAGCACCACTGATGCGATGTTTGTTTGAGAATGTTGATGGAGAAGTATGGGGAAGGCCAGAAGGAGTTACATTGTGTGTTTGTGGATTTAGAGAAAGCTTATGATAAGGTGCCAAGAGAGGAGTTGTGGCATTGTATGAGGAAGTCGGGAGTGGTGGAGAAGTATGTGAGGATCGTGCAGGATATGTATGAGGACAGTGTGACAGCGGTGAGGTGTGCGGTAGGAATGACGGACCGGTTTAAGGTAAAAGTGGGATTGCACCAACGATCGACTCTGAGCCCTTTCCTGTTTGCAATGGTGATGGACAGGTTGACGGACGAGATCAGACTGGAGTCTCCATGGACTATGATGTTCGCAGATGACATCATGATCTGTAGGGAGAGTAGGGAGCAGGCTGAGGCGAGCCTCGAGAGGTGGAGGTACGCACTGGAGAGAAGGGGAATGATAGTCAGTCGGAGTAAGACGGAGTACATGTGCGTAAATGAGAGGGAGGGTGGTGGTATTGTGCGGTTGCAAGGAGTTGAGGTGGGGAAGGTGGATGGGTTTAAATACTTGGGATCAACTGTCCAAAGTAACGGAGGGTGTGGGAGAGAAGTGAAAAAGAGAGTGCATGCAGGATGGAGTGGGTGGAGAAGAGTTTCAGGAGTGATTTGTGACAGAAGGGTAGCTGCAAGAGTGAAGGGGAAAGTTTATAAGACGGTAGTGAGACCAGCTATGTTGTATGGTTTGGAGGCGGTGGCACTAACAAAAAGACAGGAAGCGGAGCTGGAGGTGGCAGAGTTAAAGATGCTGCGATTCTCGTTGGGAGTGACTTGGATGGACAGGAAAAGAAATGAGTATATTAGAGGGACAGCACAGGTAGGACGGTTTGGAGACAAAGTGAGAGAGGCGAGATTGAGATGGTTTGGACATGTGCGCAGGAGGGAAGCGGAGTATATCGGGAGAAGGATGTTGAAGATGGAGCCGCCAGGCAGGAGGAGAAGAGGAAGGCCAAAGAAGAGGTTCACGGATACGGTGAGGGCGGACATGCGGGTGGTTGGAGTGTCAATGGAAGATGTGGAGGATAGAGCGAAATGGAGACGGTTGATCCGCTGTGGCGACCCCTAACGGGAGCTCGCCGAAAGAAGAAAAAGAAGATGTTCTACATGAATGATAACGGGCCATATATTTATTTGAGCAACAAGAAGGTGGGGAGGGCGGCGACATTTGCATCCGTGGATATATTGTGCATAACGATAAGAAAAGGTGAAATTGATAGTGAGTCTTGGAAATGTTACACATGAATGAATGATTTAATTATTGGTAAATATTTACATTTTCTTTGTAGCATTTTGCTTCAATATATTTTTCATCATTTGAATTGTTTATTTCAATTAACTATTTTTTCTGATGCGAAAGAAACCACATTTCTTTTATCTCCACTGGTATTGTATGGTCGGTACTTGCATTGTCGTATTTATATATTGTTATGGTTGTGGGGGGGGGGGGGTATGATGGAGAAATTTCACAGCGAAGTTAGGATAGTATAGAGTTGCTTGGACCGTGGACGTGTCAGAGTCATATTGATGTAAATTAAGTAGGGAGACTATGAGCTGAAGTGTTCCTTTTCACCACACAGGGTGTAGTGCTGTGTTAATTAGATAGGGATTAAGGAAAATTTCCACCACTACGTAATTTCCCCCTGTGACCTTCATTTTTGTTCGTACAAGCCAGCAATACAAGCCAGTTGTTGTTTTTATAACAACAACCATAATAACAAGCCAAACGTGCCTAGCAGGCAGAAGCCCTGCCTTCTCGGTTTGGTGCCAACAAGCCACGCCCGTCGGTGGATTATTAATGGGCATGACGTAAGAGAACGTGTGGAAGAAGGGTTAAGGTCGAAGAGCAGACAGTTGTGAGAATAATGTGACTGGGACGGAGGATCTCACTTTGCTGTCCTTTCTGCACGATGAAATGGCTGCACGATCCTCATGTCATGCTGTGTTTGGCTGAACCGCGAAGTGTGTACATTTCAGAAGCCAGGCGGAAGAGGTTTTGGTTTTGTTGGGTGTGAGGGACGCAGTCGAGAGACCACGGAGCTATGAGATGGCTTGTAATAACAGGGCATTATGTCTGGCTTTTCTTTGACGCATGAAGAAGACGGAACAATTCGCGTATTCGTGCTGAGGCGAATTGGCTCGTGTAGTGGAGCAAGACACTAACCATTGACTCTTGGCTGGGTCGTGAGAGACTGACCTCGAAGCCTCGTGTACATCACCGAAGGGAGCAGCGCCATTCTGCAGAGAGCAGTGACGTCGGCAAGCGCGATCAACGAGGAGGCTGCACGGCAGTTCCTGAGTCCTGGCGTTGGATACCGCCTCATTTTTGGGTGCATCTTTCCATGCAGGACGGAGCGCCTTGATCCCAAAGTCCAATAAAGACCATCTCTGGACCAAGCTAAGTGCGAGAATAAAGGGAGGATTTGCTTTTCTTTTGTATTCGCCTTGTCTGAATTTATGTCCGTGTGGAGAGGCACCTCGACTTTCGACTTTAATTTATCTCACGTTTATTATTACATTTTGAATTATAGCCTTGTGAATATTTCTTCTATTTTCATTGAATCCCCGCATTTATTTTATGTTGCTGGTGTCCGTGTATCTGTTGTGGATTCGAATATAAACCCCCTTGAGCTGTGCTTCCGTCACTCCGCCAGTGCCACCCCGCCCTCCTACACATGCCATAATCTTCGAGGATCATGAGTTCGCCTCCAAGGAAAACCGCTCGGCGATCCGGCCTGGTCGCTGATAACCGCCCGTCCACCACAATTGGGTCGGGGGATTAACCCTTTCCGCCAGACCCGTGACAATATTAACTGCCTTAATTGTGATTAACTTTTTGACGCGCACCAACATTTACTAATTAAGGAGTCTGAGCCAGGAAATTGTGCAAAAATAAACTCCACTGTATTAAACTATGAACATGCCACAGGCTCAATGATGAACCAGATACACTGGAATCGTTAGATCAGATCAGTCGACCTGAATGTAATTGTGGTACATGCCTGAAGGAAGGCACACTCATTGCTGGGTGGTTTGCCATTGTATTCCCAGTGGTAGTCAGGGCAGGTTCCGGCAATAGCTCGCCTACTCTTCGCAAAGGACACTGAATGTGGGATCTTTAACATCTGCCAACTAATGCCGGCAGACAGGCCGCCGGTTTACTAAACATCTGTGGGAAAACACACACATTGATGTCTCACCCTCCCTGTGAAACTTCAGCATGACCGTTAGTAGCTGAGTCAGGATTCGAGCCTATAGGCTAAACAGCTGAGAGGGGAGTTCGCAGATCGATCTAGCAGGTACCAATTGCTAATCACTCGAACTTTGCATATCATTTTTGCCTCGGGCTGGGTCCCCACACATCTCTTGTAAGATTCCTGGTGTTTTCCAGGTTTTTTTTTGAAGGTGACTTTTTCATTTTTCAAGGTTACATTTTCCTACAGAGAAAATACAGTCAATAAGTTCTTACCATCAGCTTTCCAGGCTGTTTCGTTGTACTGATGATACGACTATCGCTCTGACCATATAGTCATTTTATTATAAAATTATAACATACCTGTTTCATTATGTAGTTCAATATTATACCCCAAAGGCATAGTTGAGTGGCTGTATTAATTCCATTACTGCTTCATATTTAATATTCATCATTCTAGTTGAGTCAAAGTGGCTCTATCAAATCCAAAACATGCTTCTAATTTAACATTGACAGTTCATAGTCTATTTCCAGTATATATAGTTTTTTCAGCTCCAGATCTTCATATGTTGGCCATGAGTTGGGTTTTTCCTTCTGACACTTCAATCACTTCTCCCAACAATTCTTGTTTGTCTTTTTCTGCTCTTCTTAGTCTGTCGACTCAGCTTAGACAAATGGCTAGACCTCTGTAGCTGCTCTGCTTTTTCAGATAACGCATCAGCATCCTTCATCAGCAAATCTCTATCACAATCCAGCTGTTTTCTCTTTTTCCTCAGCAACTCAACCTCTTTCTCAGCAAGCTTTCTTTTTGAAGACAATCAAGCCTTGTCTATTCCTCCTTTTTGTTAAGATACTGCTGTCTACCCTGCTGGGCTGACATTAACATAAAATCATAATAAACATGAGTTGAGAAAAAAGGGAAGAAAGATCAGTGCGACAAGTGGCATCCTAGTTTATATCCCTTACATATGGCTCATACATGCCCATTCACAAAGTATGTACGCAGATGTGGTAGTATTTCAATTAATGCAAATACACAAGATGGGATACCACTCCTCACCATAAACATTTCAAAAGCCCTGTGCAGAGATTTGTATGCTTTAATATAACACACAAAATACAGAACACACACATTTACAGACAAAGACAAAATTGAAAAGTTGTCAGAGGTCCAGTCTCTCGTGCTTTGGACAAATCTTCAGGTCAGAAGCCATTTATTTAGTGCTACATTAGGAAGGAACCAGAGCATTGAGTTTCTTGTTTTACTGTCATGGTTGCACCAACGTTGTCACTGTGGTTTTCACAATCCGAGCATACATACCCTTAAGCAAAGGAGAAGCTGTCCACAACGAGCTGTTCCAATACGTCTGAGTGGCTGACTCGTGCAACAACTGAGATATCATTTGTGCAACAATAACAACTCCGCCTCATCACGACATATAAATCCGTCATTTCCTGAAGCAGGAGCCACAACAGGAGCTGTCACAGGTCTTGTAGCATAGTTGATCCAGCAAAAAAGCACCAAAGACAATGGCAGATGCAGCAGCAGCTTTTAGCACCGTGGGTCTCACCTCCAGAAGCGATAACCACTCTATCCTTCTCATCTCTTTCTCTCTCTTTTATCCTAAAATTGAGCCTGACATTCCAGGGCAGAGCTTAATTTTCCCAGAACCAATTGAAAAGTTTTCTGATGGCCTCACTCAGATCCTCTTGCTACTGAGGCACACAACTGGGCTGTGTGGGGAAGTAACTCATTGTCAGGTGAAGTTAATCAAGTGTCCATCAAACTCACTCCACCAATTAGACAATACTAGCGATACCCGTGCACATGCACGGGATAGCAGTACAACATAGCTGGTAGCAGACGACAGACCGTACACGGGGAATGACAAAAATACGCATTGTGCAAAATGCAAGTGGTACTATGGAACGCCAAGACTTCCCAAACATTGTCGGCATGTCCGCTAAGTGCCACAGCAATTTCATAGGGATCGTGTGACAGCGAGCTGAGTTTTTAGTGTGCAAACTTGGTATTATAATAGAGATGACTCAATCTGCATTCCACAGTGTTCATCCATTGTATCACCAGAGGTGAAGTCAGAATGATGACAATTTTTAGTGTTTTTTTTTTTTTTTTTACTGTATTCAATTGCATAATGGGAAGAAGACTGAAACAAAGAATTTAGACAGGACACAAAGACAAGATTCGTACCATGAGAAGCACAGAAAGATATGTGTGGCGTTCAAAATCTTCTAGGAGCGGAATGCTCACAATAGTCCATGAAACACAAACTCTCATAATATTTAAGTACAGCAATGTACAGCATACATATACCGGGCGTCGTGGCGTGCGCCTGTAATCCGGCTACTCGGGGGCTTGGGTTGGAGGATCGCTTGAGGATGGAAGCTCTGCGCTGGGCTGCGCTATGAGAGGGTGTAGGGCAGCCCGGAATCATGGCGAAACCCAATCCATATCCCTGTGTCGTAAGAAGCGACCAGGGTTGCGTCAGGAAGGGCATCCGGTGTAAAACCTATGCCAAATGAGTCTGCGGATCATAACGGATGATCCGCTGTGGAGACCCCTAATGGGCGCAGCCGAAAGAAGAAGAAGAATGTACAGCATATATATATATATATATATATATATATATATATATATATATATATATATATATATATATATATATATATACATATATATATATATATATACATATATATATATATATATACATATATATATATATATGTATATATATATATATATATATATATATATATATATATATATATTGTTATGGTTTTGGGGGTAGATGGAATGATTTAAGAAGGAAGTCAAGCATTGTGTGGAGTTGCTTGGTCCGTGGATGAGTAGAAGTACCTTGATGTAACTAAGTTCGGGAATCTGTGAGCTTAAGTGTTAGTGTCACCACATGAGGGGTGGTGCAGTGTTAATTAGCTGAGGGAGTAAAAATAAGTCCCCCAGTGCATGATTGACCGCTGTGATTTTTTTCCCTATGTTTTTTTATATTGCCAGCCAGGCAGTAAAGCTGGGAAACGCATCCCTGAAACGACAACAAGCAGGAAGCCTCGCCTTCCCGGGTTTGGGGGTGAGGAGGCAATGCCCTGAAGGCAGAGGAAATAGAGAACCAGGAGGAGAGGGGAGAGATCAAAGGCATATTGCATGGGCGAAGGCGCAGGAGAGGCTGGCACATGCCACGGGGATTGTGGAAGGCTCCCATCTGGTTCGGCAGAACACGCACATTAGGTCGGTGCGTGGACTGCACGAGGGAGGTGACACCTTTGAGGAGAGGAAGGCTGGGACATTTGGAGCCTTCATGTGGAAAGCTACTGGACAAGCGCCATTTTCCGTGCATGCACCCGGCTGCGAGTGATGGCGCCATTTTGCTTGCGTGTGCACGTGCTTGTGGAGGGCCTCCATTCCGGGTTCGATGGGGATCAGCCCTGACCCAAGCTGAGTTCCAGTGTAATGATAAAAGGGGGTTGTTTCTTTTCATTTTGTCACCCTTTGTCTGAATGTGTGTGTGTGTGTGTGTGTGTGTGTGTGTGTGTGTGTGTGTGTGTGTGTGTGTGTGTGTGTGTGTGTGTGTGAGGCCTCGACCGTAGGAGTTATTTAATTATTATTAGAACTATTATTCCCTTTTACCTCATCGTCTTATAAATATTTGTGAATGTTCATTAAATGTATTCCTTTTGAAGAAATTGTATTCATGTAATTGTCATGGGTTCACGAATTAAACCCCCTGTGTAACCATTGTCCGTAATCCTTCTTCCATCCTCCATTCCAAGTACTCTGTCACCGATCACCATTGTCCTCCGCCTTTCTCTTCGAGCACATGTTGAAACCTATATCGATCAACGTGTCCGCCTCCTAGTAATAAGGAACTGCTCAGCCATCCCAGGAGGTTGGTCGGTGTTAACCGACTGGCTCTGACAAATTTGGGTCAGGGGGTTAAATTGGGCTGGCCATCCCCGCCACAATATATATATATATATATATATATATATATATATATATATATATATATATATATATATATATATATATATATATATATATATATTGTGATTGGGGTGATGAGAGACACATAATAGACAAGGCCAATTTCTGAGATATGTGACTGCATTGGGCATTTTTAAGGAAAAACTGGTAAACTAGTTTTTCTGAAGCATTTGACTATGCTGAAAATGAATATCTTGTTTACCAAGCTTAAATTTGAATTTTTAGCATCAAAATTATCAAAAAACAAAATGGCTGCCAAGCAAAATTTCAAATGCCCGTAACTTCTGAATGAGTGTTGATAAAGTCATGATCTTTGTGTCTAAGACCATGTTTTTGATAGCTATGAATGCACTGAACACAACAGATTATAATTATATTCAATATATATATGGATGAAACCAGTAAGAATTACATTGCCAGACATTAAAATTAAGTAATAATAACTGATTTGTGAAGAAAACCATGCGAAAACTGATCATGTAACACATATAGCATTTTCAATAAATTCTTAATTTTATATTTGTTGGTGAACATCTTCACATAATAATGATTGTAATGTTACTATGTCAGAATTTATTCACTCGCAATGAATTACATTGCAGACAGTCGAATGTAATGTAACTCACACAAAATGTGTTCAACTCAGTCCATTTTGTTTTTACACATGATGCTACTATCTGCACATTTGCAAGCCCCGGTGCATACCAGTTTCGACTTTCTGCATGTGCAATTAAGAGATGTACATCCCTTTGTGCATCCACATGACACAATATCCTTGCAAGACTTAGGGATGGGAGCAAGTGATGACAGTTTTGGGGATAGCTGTCCTTCGTCCATTGTCCAACCTATGGTTTCAGGTGAGGGAAGGACCTGGTGTGGATTTGTCACCTGCTTCCACACCAGTCTTTGGTAGTGTGCCCGTTGAAACTGATATTTTAGAGCATTTGTTGTTGGAGGCAGTGCTTCTGGTGATTTGATTTTACAAAACAGTTTTACACGGGCCTGATCACAACTGTTGGACTCCGGTACTCCATACAACTTGCACACAAACTTCTCTGCAGTCTTAATTTTTGTTGGGGTTTGCTCTCCTATACCAAGATCTTTGATGAGGTGATTATCCGTGGTGAATACTTTCCATGCAGTCTTCTTGCTGTGTTCTGCAAAGTATGACACTGTATCACACCCTGTTACTGCATGGAAAGGGATAAGGGCTTCGAAGACTGGCTGCGTGAATGGAAGGACCTGTCGGATTTCATGTACTGGAATATACTTCTGGCGTTTGGCAGTACCTGCCTTCATCCATAACTTTGTGCATGCCATTTTGTGAAAATGTGCCACCAGCAGGACCGACATCAGTATCTCGTGCTGATACAACAACACTCTCGGCATTGGTGTGCACACAATGCAGGACAAGTCTGGTATCAGCCTCCTCATGGTTGGCCGCCAACTGTTGAATGTCCAACTCATGGTTTGATGTTTGTACTTCATCATCTCTCTGGAAACCACCAGCAACTACTAAGGTTTTGTTTGTTGGGGCATTTGCAATGAGGTTATTTGAGAGGAAGCATGCTAGATCTGCCTTATTCTCAGGTACGGCGAGAAAGTCAGTCCATTTGGGGGGAACTGGAACTGAGCCATCTTCTATTATTCTTCTGATGAGACGGGCATGCTTCGAGCGTTTCGTCCTTGTGCCAGCCTTGATTGAAGTGTCTCTATACCTATCAAATGTGACATCAATCCTGTCAAAGCATCGGCCCGCATGCATAACCAATTTGACAAATGCATCTGCCAGTTCACCAAAGTTGGTGATGCCAGCAGGTTTACCCAATGAGATGGCCAGGCCTTGCCAGTCAATCACTAGGCATAATGTTCCATCAATTGTAACCTCTGCTGGACATGTTACACCCTGTGTCATCACCTCAAGTAGGACAGATTTGTTCCCAGTCCGCAGACTGCCATTCGTGTATGCAATGGAAACTGGCACAGGCATCAGCTCATGATTTAATATTGTGTGAAGGTTAACGCTCCTCCCAGCCTGGTAGGCAGTAATTCGGCGCTGATGTATACTTCTATCTGCCTTCATAATGGTATATTTTTCCCTGTCTTTCTTGGCTTCATAGAGGGATGAAAAGGTGAGAGCGTTGGCCTTGTGAAATGGATCTCTCAGCCTTCTTGTTGAATGACCATCTTCAGAGATGATTAATCTTTCTTTGACAAATGTCATCAGTTTTACTTGGCCCATCTCCTCAGCATTCAGAAGAGATTGCTGAATGTCGATGGTTGCCAAATCCTTTGTAGCAATATTCTGGAGAAACATCATATCCCACTTCTGGTGAGAACACTTTGAATCTCTGTCGACCTGACATGATATTCTCTTCATCCTCACTATCTCGCTTCATTCTGCCTTTAGTAATTTCATTGTGAATCATTTGATCATCACTCCCTACATGAAACAGTGCCCTAGTTTTGTTTGTGATACAGGCACGAAGGTTGTACGATAGAGCCCATCGGTTCAATGCTGATGTAGTTTTAGTTATTCCCACAATGCCACCACCTTTTTTTTTCCTGTTCCATTGAGCCACTCCTGGCTGCGGTCAGGGCTCACTTGGTTGAATCTTTGGTCAGATCCTTTGACAACAAAGTTGCCTTTGACGAATTCATCTTTCACTTCATCTGGAAGTTTTTGCATTTTTGCCAAATAAACACAGCCCCACCTGGCATAATTGGTGTGATCATATTGATGGAGGCATGGGAGCATTTGCCGAAAGGTAACGATTTGAAGCTCCCAAAGTCCATCCCGTTGAGCCCGCATAAAACGGAGGAGTATACACACCATGTCCATGTACTGCCACCAAAATTGGAAGTTCGGGTCTCTACCTTGGGCAAATGCAGTCATGTGAGTATGAAATTTGGCAGAGGCCAGTATTGCCACTAATGCAGAGTAATCTTGTGGGTCGTTTGATCTCACTGCATTCTCTATATCATCCTCCAGCTCTTGGTCATGTTCCTGCAGATATGGCATCAACTGGGGTATCAGTAATTGCCATAGTGCTTGTACTGTTAGCTTGTGAGCACGAACATCTTTTGCATAAGATTTACCAGCCAACACTTTCTCCGTAGAATTCGGCCCCATGAATCCACTCTCTATCCAGACCTCCGCCAAACCAGAATCCTGTGTGTGCTGACCCAGGATTTTCAAATAGTTCATAGAAACATGCAATCCTCCTAATCTCGGAATCAAAACATCCTTGTATTGAGGATTTTTTTCCCATTTCAGTTCCATCAATGCAGGAAAGAGCGCCTGGTCCACCGTCAGTACTGCATGCTGTTGTTGGAAAGAAGCTGTTATTTGTAAAGTTCTTTGCAGTTATTATGGTGCTGTTATCATCCTTTGAGTTATCGAACAATTCTGTTTGCACTTCAGGAAAATGTGGTTCAGTTGTGCCTTCACAAATGTTCGCAGTAATGATTGTTTCCATTGCTTGTGGAACAATCAACATTGTTCGTTTCAAAGGTTTAATATTCTTTAACAGGTTATCGTGTGTTGGCCCTCTTTGCCAAGCAGCGATTTGTGTGGCATGGAAAGTGTTCTTGCCATCTAAAGTTGCATCATTGATGTCAATATTGTCAGCTGAGAAGTGAATGAACCGTCTGGGAACCAAGTTCGGTGGAACTACAGCTCCATTCACATGCTCCATTTGCTGCAAGGTATTCTCAGCCAATGCTGTGTCAATCCAGAGTATATCTTTGTAGCTGATAGTGTGACCACTATTATGGAACATCGCTACCAGTTTTTTAGACCTAGTTGCTTGGTGCAATGTTGACCCAAGTCCAACATGTTTCGGAGTCATTTTCTTTCCCCCACTCACACTATAGACGAGGTCCTGTGCAACACTACGCACCCTTGTTCTTTTGTGTGCGTCCTCCTCTTCATCTTCCACCTCATCATTATGTTCATCATGATCTAATTCCAATAGTGACTGTCCACCTGACAAGAGACGGATAAACATATTCACACTTGGTGGAACGCAATCTATTGCTGCCTCTTCGCTTACATCTACTCCATTGTATGAAGGGTGAGACAGTATATCTAATCGTAGTTTTAGTGAAACATGAACCATGGAGAGAAAGTCATCTTCTGGGGGTTTGAAGCCAGGAATAGTTGTCAACTCATCATCCAAATCCTGATCATACCATTCAGATAATGGGATACAGCGGAATTTTACAGGCAGAAGTATTGTTTGTTTACCACATGCAGAGTTGTCATGCAGTAAAATAAATTCATAGACATCATTGACAAGCGTTGACAACTTTTCTTTGAATGTTGATGGGCGGCTCATGAAGGATCTTGGAATTTCGATGCCTGCTTCATCTGCCAATTTTTTGTAGTGCAGCCAAACTTGTTCGAGCTCCAAAACATGACCTTCATCCGCTGAGTGCCTCAATTCCTGCCCAAGCCAGACCATGGCTAAATCAAAAGACTTATTTTCAACTTTGGCTTTGGCGCTAGCTCTCATAAACGTCTTGGGGCAATTTGGATGGTAGCATCCTTCTGCTGCCATAATATCATTGACATCTGCCATGCGAATATTGACATTTTCTACATATTTTGCAGCTGACAGAATTTGGTTACTCATGTTCTTGGTCATAACAGTGCATGTCTTTTGCTTCATGCTGGTGCCCTGACAGAACATGCATAGTTACCAGTCTATTTGCTTTGTTTGGCTTCGCAAGCCTGCAGATGAACAGTGTGGAGCATTAGATGCATGACCTGAGTGTGTAGGTAAGGTCTTACCATACTGTTTCTTTAATCGCTGAATTTTTTCCTTGCTTGTATACACAGCAGAACATGACTTATGCCATACCAGTACTGGTGCTGAGATAGCTTTGAAGGCTGAAGTTAGTCTGTCTGTTGCATCTCTGTACTTGGCATCCCTTAACTTCTTCCTTGCTGCAGTGGCATCCCTCATGGAGTTGAGGCCTTGTGACGTTGCATCGAATAATGCATCATGTTTGGATTCTTGACAAATGAGGGACAGCTCAAGGGATACCTTCGTTGATCACTTCAAGCTAATGACTGGGTCCATGACTTCTTTGCTCTGAAAATAAATATGGAACATAAATTATTATTAATAAAGAAAATGTAGGCCTACCTAGAGGTATTAATAACTGCTACAAAATACTAGGTTAGGTTAATATTGTTTTATGCCTCAGTTGAGGATATTTCACTCATATCGAGGCGGTTGGTTTGGGAATGGTGGAGGAAGACCCGGAAATCGGGAGAAACACCGACCTGGGGCAGGTAAACCGTCAAACTTTCTGACACTGGATCGAGCAGGACTCAAACCCAGGTGGTCAGAGACCTGTGATCCGTAAGTCAGTGCTTTAGACCACTTGCCCACCGCGGCCCCTATAAAATAATACATGTTATGCCAGACTAGCAATATTTAACCTAATTGTATAACATACATTTTATCATTATTTGTCCCTTATCTTGACCGAAGAGTGTTAAAATAGTGATTTCAGCATTTCAACATTACACAATTGTTAATCTGATGTGTTCAGCGCATTCATAGCTATCAAAAACATGGTTTAAGACACAAAGATCATGACTTTATCACCACTCGTTCAGAAGTTACGGGCGTTTGAAATTTTGCTTGGTGGCCATTTTGTTTTTTGATAATTGTGATACTAAAAATTCAAAATTCAGCTTGGTAAACAAAATATTCATTTTTCGCACAGTCAAATCCTTTGGAAAAGGTTGTTTACCAGCTTTTCCTCAAAAATGCCTTCAGAACTTTATGCAGTCACATATCTCAGAAATTGGCCTAGTCGAAAAAGAGGAAAAGGGCTAAGGACGCAAGGAGTGAAGGAGTAAGGGACGTACACGGTTGTAGGAGAACGTTACTCGGATGACACAGAGGATTTTGCTTTTGCTCTTGACATGACGAAGGCTGCACAATTCTCGTGTTCATGATGTGTGAATTTGGCTTGTGTGCCGAGTACGACATTGGCCGTTGACGGTTCGGTTGAACCGTGGAGTGTGTACGATTCTGTAGAGGGAAGAAGTGTGTGCCTCGTGGCCTCCTCATGGGGCCTCGGGGGTTGTTTCGTCCTGTGGGCCATCGTTGTGACCTGACCAGGTGTAAGAGAGGAACGGTCGGCATATTCAGTCGTGAAATGAAGCTGCACGGCGGTCTCTGAGCCTTGGTGTTAATTACCGCTCACGAATTGCCTGACGTACGTTCTTCCCAAGGCGAGAAGGTGGGTTGGGGCCATTTTGTTGGGCGCTTCTATGAAGTGCCTTGATTCAAAGCTCCCTCAAGACCATCTCTGGGCCACGCTAAGTACCAGAATATAGGAAAGATTTTTCTTTGGTTCATTTTCACCTTTTTTGTATTTAAGTCTGTGTGGAGTTGCCTCAATTTTGAATTAGATTTAGGTTACCTCACGTTTTTCTTTCATTATTATATTTTGACTTATTGCCATTGTACAAATTTGGTTATTGTTATTAAATTATTATTTCGTGAATTCAATTTGCTTGTGTCCGTGTATCTGTGCCATTCTGGTACATCGTTGAACTGTTTTCCCACGTGCGCATTAATCTTCGAGTCTCAGCTTTAAGCCTCTGAGGGAGAAGTTTGGCCATCCATCCAGGTAGGGGTTAAAACCCTCTGGATACGACTATATATATATATATATATATATATATATATATATATATATATATATATATATATATATATATATATATATATATATATATATATATATGTATGTATATATATATCTTCTTCTTCTTCTTTCGGCTGCTCCCTTTCGGGGTCACCACAGCGGATCATCCGTATGATCCGCATAGTGATTTGGCACAAGTTTTACGCCGGATGCCCTTCCTGACGCAACCCTGGTCGCCTCTAACGACAAAGGGATATGGTACACCTATTTTAACCGGGGTATACACCGGCCCAGTATACTGGTACTCGTTTCGCCGACCTCGGAAGGATGACAGGCTGAGTCGACCCCTTGGTGTATTAATTCAGTGGCCCAACGGGGCTTGAACTCAGGACCTTTTGGATCCCAAGCCGCTGCCCTAACCACTGCGGCAACACCAGGTATATATATGTATATGTATATGTATATGTATATGTATATGTATATGTATATGTATATGTATATGTATATGTATATGTATATGTATATGTATATGCATATATATATACATATATGTATATATATATGTATATGTATATATATATGTATATGTGTATATATATACATATATGTATATATATGTATATGTGTATATATATATATATATATATATATATATATATATATATATATATATATATATATATATATGTATATATATATATATATATATATATATATATATATATATATATATATATATATATATATATATATATATATATATATATATATATATATATATATATATATACCTATATACACATTCTGTAAGCATACCCCACGAATATAGTGTTACAGTTGTGGAAATTCGCATTACACCATAAAGAGTCCTCAGGTGAGATATATCGGTAAGTTCATGTGTAGTTAGCCCAAACCCGTTGTATAGAGGGAATATGTGATTCATCCGGGCTGCGACGCTTAGAGTTAGCCATTTTTTTTTTATCTCTATTGTTATTTTCGACCATTAATCCCCCAACATTTCAAACACCACCACTTTCGCCTCTTTACCTCTACAAATCCATCCTGCAAACATCGCTTCACCGCCATTCTCAAACGACACCTGCCAACAACTCAAACACCACCACCTTCACCTCTTTACCTCCACAACGCCATCCCGCAAACATCGCTTGACCACCATTCTCAAACGATACCCGCCAACAACCAAACTCCCACCACCTCCGCCTTTCTTCCACACGTCGTGTCATGGGCTGTGAATGCGTTCCTTTCACTTCAAAAAGTGGATCAGGAATGCTTCACGCCCCCTTTTCATCCGTCCAATGACCGAGCATCGGGTAGTGTAGCCCCACCTCCGAAGCCGCTGTGAATGCGTTCCTTTTGCCCCGAAAAGCGGATCAGGAATGCTTCACGCCCCTTTTTGCCCGACCAATGGCTGAACAGAGGTTGGCGTGGCCCCGCCTCCAATCGCGTTTTGATCCGAATATTTGCATATCGGCTCCTCCTGAGGCCTATAAAGATGCGAGCGCAAGGCGACTCATGGAGAGTTGGAGGGGAGTTGCACGGAAGTTGGAAGGAGTTGGAATTTGCGCGGTTCGGTTGCAGGCGGCTGGTCGAGTTCAAGTTCAAGTCAAGGGAAGACGGCGGTCGGCAACGAGCTTGCAGTGTGGGGGTCGCTCGTCTCGTCGCGGGGTCCAAGCCAGCCAGCCATTCCCCTCTCCCTGAGCATCAGCAATTTCCCCCCCCCATCCGCGCTGAGATAGTGCTGGGGGGGGCCCGTTCCTCCCCCACCCTAAACGTGGTACCAACAAAACCTCTCGCGCAGAGCACGCCGGAGAGGACTCTCCGACCACGCCAAGGGCAAGGAGTCGGGGCGCAGCTGTGCGAACATTGCGGCTTGCCCACCATCGCGTCACGAGGATGCGGGTAAGACCTTCCCAGTCTCGTGGACCTGGCCGATCCTCCAGGATCCACATACATTTGGTCTACGGACCTGTCTGCCTCCTTGCCTATGAGGGTGGCTTTCTTTCTTTCGGGTTGAATGCATGCTGTGGGGATAAGTATGTGTCTGATAACACTGAACAACAAATTTCAAAAATTTTTTTTTACTGGAGATGTGTAAAGTGATTAAGACTAATTTGGGTACGCTGATTTCAAAAATCTTAACCGTTTTGCTGTATCACGTCAGGATTTTCAGGAACAGAAATATTCCCATTGCCTAGAAGTCAGGATTTCAATGAAATTTACATATGTCTTTAACATGTCTATTTCATACAATTGTTGTTAACTTGTGTTATATTTCTTTCTTTCAGATAAAGATGAGTAGGCGTTCCTGTACCAATCATCCTGACAACTTCTGTTATGTCTGTGGTCGGTATACCAAAAAAGATCAACAGCGAAGTATATCTACAGCAGTGAAAATGAAGGCCGCCTACTTTCACTACTTCGGGTGTAAGGTGGGGGACCAAGAACAGAGCTGGGCACCACACATCTGCTGCACAAGCTGTCACACAACCTTGACTCAGTGGTTGGTGGGCAAGCGCGCGAGCATGCCATTTGCGGTGCCCATGATATGGCGTGAGCCGCAGAATCATCATGATGATTGTTATTTCTGCTGCACAAGCATCGCCGGCTTCAACAAGAAGACTAAAGGTCACATCAAGTACGCTGACTGCGTCTCTGCTCACAAACCTGTGCCTCATGATGACGAGAACCCCGTTCCAACACCTCCAGCTGATCAGAACATAGCTGTAAGCAGTGGTGAAGAGGATGGTGATGATGAACCTTTTGAACCCGACACTCAAGAATCACACCTTCTGAACCAGGGAGACTTAAATGATCTTGTAAGAGATCTCTCGCTGTCAAAGGCGAAGGCAGAGCTGCTTGGATCAAGGCTGCAGCAGTGGAATCTACTTGAACCTAACACCAAGATATCCTTGTTCAGAGCACGTCACAGAGACATGGCTGAGTTCTTTGAGATGGAAGACACGATGACATTCTGCAGTGACATCAACGGTCTGTTGAAAGAACTTGGGTGTGATCACGATCCTGCAGACTGGCGCCTCTTCATCGACTCGGGAAGAACAGCTTGAAGGATGTTTTGCTCCACAATGGCAACGAGAAACCATCAGTCCCACTGGCTCACGCTGCTCGGCATGACAGAGACCTATGAGACTATGCGGCAGCTGCTTGATTCCATCAAGTACAATGACTTCAACTGGCACATCTGCGGAGACTTGAAAGTGGTGGCGCTGTTGTTAGGGCTGCAGTCAGGCTACACGAAATACATGTGCTTCCTTTGTCTCTGGGATAGCAGAGACGACAAGAATCACTGGACGAAGAAAGATTGGGAAGAGGCAAAAGAGCATGAACCTGGTCGACACTACGTAAAGCATGTCGCCTTGTCGACCCAGCCAAGGTTTTCCTTCCACCACTCCACATAAAGCTCGGCTTGATGAAAAGTTTTGTACGGGCAATGGATCTGAATGGGCGTGGGTTTTTATACCTCAAGGAAAAGTTTGGCAACACCTTGTCGGAGGCCAAGATCAAGGCTGGTGTCTTTGTTGGACCGCAAATCCGACAGATTATGAAGGACGAAACTTTTCCGACAACTCTAAACCCCAAAGAGCTGGCAGCGTGGAGGAGCTTCAAAGCTGTGACGGACAACTTCTTGGGGAACGAGCGCGCGGACAACTATGAAGAAATAGTGCAGCAGCTGCTGGAGTCCTTCAGGAAACTTGGCTCCAGGATGTCCCTGAAAATCCATTTCCTACACCAGCACCTGAACTTCTTTCCTGACAACTTGGGAGCAGTCTCGGACGAGCACGGCGAGCGATTCCACCAAGAGATTTCACTCATGGAGACGCGTTACCAAGGGCGGCACAACCCGAACATGATGGGCGATTTCTGCTGGTTCCTGCATCGTGAAACTGACACAGAGCAGCACAAACGCAAAGCCAAATGCCTAAAGCATTTTTAATTACATTCTAGTGGAGTTTTTCTGTAATTTCTATAATTTTGAAGCATTCATGATGAAATAAATGAATAAATGAATTTTTGTAAATTTCATTGAAATCCTGACTTCTAGGCAATGGGAATATTTCTGTTACTGAAAATCCTGACGTGATACAGCAAAACGGTTATGATTTTTGAAATCAGCGTACCCAAATTAGTCTAAATCACTTTACACATATCCAGTAAAAAATTTTTGTTGTTCAGTGTAAGTAGAACTGCCTAAGTGTCTGTGCCTGTACATTGCCCCTTTTATTCGGTTGTAGCTCTGCATCGTATTGCATTTGCTTTTGTTGCATCTTGTATGGCTGTATATACGTGCTTGTCTGTGTGTGTGTAAATAAAGTGCATTGTGTGAACTGTTATCCCGCTTTGCTTCGTCTCCTTCCTTTTATTGAATCTCCATCTTGCATCACGTAAGGGATTGATAGTGGGTTTAAAACGCCCGGTAATTAATCGGAACCGTCAAGGCCGACGATAACTCCGCTCGGTTATCCCTGTAATACGGAACAAACCGCTTTAGCGGTTCGTGTCCGGAGTCGGCCTGTGGCGTGGTACGATCGCCCGGTCGACCACTCACGCAGGTACTTAGGTAGGTCGAATTTGGCGAGCAACCCTATCCTGCACGGGTGGGCAATTGGCACGATCGTGGTGAGGTTAAACCCCACCCGTGACTGGCTCCGGGCGGTAGTTCCCGGCGGGTCACAACTGAATTGTCCGTTCAGGTGGGCGAGGCGGCCGCTTTTGGCTACACGCGGTCGATCGCATGCCGGCGGGCTCGAATTCGCAACAATATATATGTATATGTATATATACACACATGTAATTTCTAATAAAATGTTTCATAACTCCACTACTTACAGTACAAATTGAAATTATCAAAGTTGGTATTAATTGTATTAATTTCCCATTCTTCCCTCCAGGCTTTCAAAACAGCTGTTCACCACCACCTCTTATCTTCCCCCATCCAAATCCTCGATCTTTTCTACCCCCGATAATCCACCCATGCCCACTTCCTTCAATTCTCCTGCTTTCCTTCCTGAAAGTCCCTGTAATGTCCATCTTCTCCTCGCCATGTTCCCCGTCCCATCCCCATCCCTCTCCCTTCCACAGTTCACCTGTGTCTGTTCCCCAATGTTTTGTCCCTTCCACTCCCACCCCTCTTGTCTCATGCCTCCTTGCTGTGAGTTGTGTGTTAGCTCTCATACGAGCCTCGACCAAGGTATACAAAAAAAAAAAAAAAAAAAAAAAAAAAAAAAAAAAAAATTGTAGAATTGTTAGCATGTTGTTCGGAGAACATTTTGAATATCCCACTTATTTCAAATTGAATAAGCATTCTTTCATTCAAAATGAAAGGAAATGTTTCGTACACTCCCTAATACTGCACCAATGTTGCTCACAACATGATACTATTTCGAAGAGATTGTGCCAGTCCATCTCAATGAGTGAACACAAATAAATTATGATCCACTTTCAAAAAAAGGAGTAAATCCCTTCTTCTCTCAATTATGAAATGAGAAAAAAAAAATTGCAACTCAATTTTACCTTTCAAAAATGCTTCACAACTGTAATGAATACAAATGTGAAAATGTTAGTTATGAAAACCTCTCGAATTATTGACTAATGAACCAACCCACATGAAAAACAACTCCATGTCAAAGCAGCCTAAGGTATCAACAAGAAATTAACAAAGTTGTTTTGACTGAAAGAATAGTTCGGGAGTCTCATCAATTCTTTTGCTGATAGGATGGCCTTGAGGTATGTATGCTTGTCTCTAATCTGTCGAACCTGGGTTCAAATGTTGACCCAGCTTTAAACTGTCATCCTGGTGTTTCACACGAAGAGTGTCTCTGAGATGGATGTTAAACTGGCTGTCCTGTTTTTCTCGTGGATGTTAAAGAACCACCAGTGTACTTTGCAAAGAGTAGGCAAGTTATCAGCATCCTGGCCAAATTCCTCGACCAACCTCCAAGGGGCACTCAATAAGCAGTATCGTTGCACACCCCAGAAATGTATTTATTAATATTCAGCCTGTGGCTGCTGGTTGCATCACTTTCTGGGGAACAGCTGTTCCACTGATGCAATAACCCCACTACCATAAAGCTGGTACTCATTTTGCCATCCTCGGAAGGATGACAGGTTGAGTCAATCCTACCTGGTGTTAATTCAATGAACGACAGGAGCTTGAACTCAAGACCCTAAGATGTTAAACCAGCAACATTTACCGTTAAACCAACACCAGGCTTGCCCCAGACATGATGCTGGCTGATGTAAAGCGAACAAAAACAACAATGAAAGTTTTTACAAAGAAAAGTTTTATCACCTAATGGCTCACAATTTGCTCTGAATGGGTGAAAAAATTAGTTGTCATGAAATCTCACGGAACTCGCTTTCCACATGGTTTTCTCCAGATAGGTGGTTCCTTAGAGCCGCTTCACCCACATCACATCTGTCAAACCCACGTTTGCACATTCGACACTTTGCTCAGTGACTCTTAATTGCAGCCAAACACTTTATAAACACCTCTATCCAGCCAATGATCCTGAAAACTTGATCAACATTATTAACAAAATAGCTTTGGTTATCCTAATCCAACCATTGCCAGACAAACTATTTCTGCGTGCGTACAACCTGAACATTTATATCCATTGGCTGCACTCGCTACCCTGCATTGGCCAATTCTCCAGACAGTAATACAAGGAAATTCAATGTAGTAGGAAGCCATTAGGCCCATCATTTATAGGTACCTCTCTGCCCCCCATTGCTTCTCGATACCTATTTAATTCCAGTTTATCAAACATACATACCGTTTATGCTGCCACTGCCTTTACAGGAAGACAATTCCATGCATTAGCTACTCTCTGCGAAAATGACCCTTGCCTTAATGTCATTATAACTCCTCTACTTCACTATTTAAGGAGACAATTATTAGAGGAAAATCTACATCGTTCTCCTCCAGTGCTGCATCACCTTATTCTCAGAGAGGACCTGAATAAAAGCTAACCTTTTTTATTATTAGACTAGCAAGGGTAACCCGCGTTGCCAGGCAACGTCAGGTCCTGCTTCCCATCCCACCCCTGGAGGGACGAATTCATCGATACGATATAGAGATGTTTATCCTCATCACCAGGTCATGAATCTGGGGTGGGTTCAGTAATCAAGTTTCTTGCGAAGTGCTTGCCAAGTGGCTTAAGCACTCAATCAAGCACTCCATTAGAAACTCTTGATGAGGAACTGCCTGCTGAGTAAGCATTACATTTGACCTGTAAGAACATGTCAGTGCGGTACATTTGAGCAATAAATGTTTTTTTCAGGAATGTTACCGTTACAAGGTAACAATCTGTTACAATCTCAAGGAAGAGCCAGTGAATTCCCATTTTCATAAAAAAGCTGAATTATATTTCAAAAGCCATTTCATGTCATCTCCGAGCTTCTTCGCAAGGTTCTTTTCAAAGGGGCTGGCCCACGCCTCACCCCTATGAGTGTGTCACCCGTCTTCCTCGGCGATGTATTTCGCTATTCGCAGTTGCATAGTTGCCACCATTGAGAGAAGACAAAGTGTTGGGATGGAAAGGATCCGTGGTGCGAGGGAGCAAAGCAACCAAAGGGGAGGGGGGTCTGAAAGGGCACGTCCCTCCCATGGTGGGGAAAATTTGTAATTTTAACCTTAAATGTGTACATTTTAAGACGCTCTTTGATGCAACATTAGAGCAGAATAATCAAGTTTTCCTGATGAATTAAGTTTTGGTTTTTTACATGCACAGTCGGGCCTAACCCCTGAATTTGTTTTGGACTTTATATTGTTTACATACTAGTGGGGTATGCTTACACATTGTAAGCAATAACAAACCATGCTTCCCCATTATCTCAGGTCGCTCACCTGCATTTATTTTTCAATTTATTTATATTTTCATTGAGGGATGCTTTCTGACGGTTCCGTGATTTTTCCCGGTGTATCGGCTTCAATGTCCGTCAACACACAAAATTACCGTGCTTCCCCATTGTCTCAGGTCACTCACCTGCATTTATTTTTTTTCATTTATTTATATTTTATGTAATGGATGCTTTCCGACGATTCTGTGATTCTTTTCTGGTGTATCGGCTTCGATGTCCGTCGGCACGCAAAATTTCAGCTTTCAAGGTCACCCAGAAGGTACTGATCTTTAGTGTCAGTCAGTCAGTGGTTAGAATGACCTTTACATATTAGATCTTGTAATGAGTAAAATATATCCTGAAATTTATAGATAAACTTAGACTTGGTCATGCCCTACTCTCCAATACATACTTTAGATAGATCCACGACAATTACTTCATGTCACTGGGTCATCTTTGTGTGTATGTGTTAGGCTAGCTAGCACTATCGCAAGGCGAAGGCCAGCCAGCTAGGTGATATTTTGCATGTGTGTGCATGTACTGTGCATGCAACTCGTGCTGGGGCTAATGCAGAACAGGTGTGGTTCTCATATGTACAATATTTTGCTCTGAGTTACATCGTGTCAGTCAACCAAAGAGAAGCATCCTACGCTTGGCAGGTCAATAATCCTTGAAAATGGGACAGCATTTGTCATCTGCTGCCATGTACTTTGAATAGCAGTTGTCACCAATCAAATGCAATGAGATTACGGATTTGATTTTTTAATGCAACATCAGAGGGAAACCACCCGGAGGCAGACATAAACCTTGTCACAACATTAAAATATTTCAAAAACTTTGGTGAGACAATATTTTGTGAACGCGGTATGTTTTGCTATTACTGGGCAATAAAATTGGTAAGCTGTTCAAGAATACAAAAGGTGGTAGACTACCGTCAAAGGCAGTAGAGTGAGCAGCTATGTGGTGGTGGTGTACATATTGTGCCAAATTTTCTGTCGACTGTGACTCATCCCCAGATCGACCATCACATCATGCTTTAACAATAACAATTAGTGAGGCCCGACTGCTTGCCCGAGCACTTTAGACTTTGTTCAACTGAGTTATAGATGACATAGCCAAAAGTATGTGGACACCCATTCTAATTAGTGGATTCGGCTACTTCAGCCACACCTATTGCTGACAGGTGAATGAAAATCAATCACACAGCCACGCAATCTCCAAAGACAAACATTGGCATTAGAATGGGCCATACTGAAGAACTCGGTGACTTTCAACGTGGCACCGTCATGGAATGCCACCTTTCCAACAAGTCAGTTCATCAAATTTCTGCCCTGCTTGAGCTGCCCTGGTTAACTGTAAGTGCCGTTATTGTGAAGTGGAAACGTCTAGAAGTAACAATAGCTCAGCCGCGAAGTAGTCGGCCACACAAGCTCACAGAATGGGATCGCTGAGTGCTGAAGCACGTAACGCAGAAAAATCGTCTGTCGTCGGTTGCAACACTCACTACCTCTGCCTGTTTATCTTCCAAACTGCCTCTGGAAGCAATGTCAGCACAAACGCTATTCGTCGAGAGTTTCATGAAATGGGTTCCCATGGCCGAGCAGCCACACACAAGCCGAAGATCACCATGCGCAATTCCAAGCATTGGCTGGAGTGGTGTAAAGCTCACCACCATTGGACTCTGGAGCAGTGGAAATACGTTCTCTGGAGTGATGAATCACGCTTCACCATCTGGAAGTCTGACGGATGAATCTGGGTTTGGTGGATGCCAGGAGAACGCTACCTTCCCGAAGGCATTGTGGCACCTGTAAAGTTTGGTGGAGGAGGAATAATGGTCTGGGGATGTTTTTCAGGGTTTGGGATCGGCTCCTTCGTTCCAGTGAAGGGAAATCTTCTGTGCTCCCAACTTTGTGGCAACAGTTTGGGGAAGGCCCTTACCTGTTTCAGCATGACAATGCTCCCATGCACAAAGCGAGATCCATACAGAAATGGTTTGGCGAAATCGGTGTGGAAGAACTTGACTGGTCTGCACAGAGCCCTGACCTCAACCTCATCGAACACCGATGGGATGAAATGGAACGCTGACTGCGAACTAAACCTAATCGCCCAACATCAGTGCCCAACCTCACAAATGCTTTTGTGGCTGAATGTAAGCAAATCACCGCAAAAATGTTCCAACATCTCGTGGAAAGCCTTCCCAGAAGAGTGGAGGCTGTTATAGCAGCAAAGGGGGGGGGGGGACCAACTCCATATTAATGCCAATTATTTTCGAATGAGATGTTGGACGAGCAGGTGTCCACATACTTTTGGCCATGTCGTGTATGTCTATCATCCACATATGTTATATATCTAAATCTCAAAGCTGAACTCTCCAATCAGTCTCCTTCCTCCAAGTCATGATGACAACTTGTCAAGTCCTTCTCTGGTGTATGCTCCTCCTCCATCCACTTCCTCACCTCACATTGCTTTACTGCAGACTCTGTTTGAGTTAAGGCAGAATCTCTAAATTTTGTCTGCCTCCAAATCTCGTGTACCCAACCCATTCTGCTGTGTCTCCATCTTACCCCTCCGTATCCACAGTCGGACTTGGATCCTTCTTACTGGAGGAAATAGATTAAGTTCTGTCCCTCCTTGACCCTTTTTCGGTAACAGTCATGAGTTCCCACGTTGTCAAATCTAAGGCTCGTACCCGGGATGGGTGGGTGTGCATTCTTTTTAGCTTCTTGAAGCATTTTAACAACAACAACAACAACAAAATTATTTTAGTTAGGTGACTTTGCGAAAAGAACAACAAAACGTGAATGTTTGTTGGCTTTCCTTCATCAAGTCGAACTTGTAACCTGCGCAATCTATGGAATGGTGTCATAAATTAAGCGAGTCTCCTTCTTGGTTCCCGTGTTTCACTGAACGCTTGTGTTAATCCGTCTAATGTGGAGTCGATCATTGGAATCCCATTCAAGTTTTGATGCTACGAGCATGCATGTTACGAGTTTGTGATGACACCAGTCCAAAGCGCGTGGGGAATAACTCGCGCTTGATGCGTCATACTTTTGATCATCCAATTCGTGTCCAATACATTGGTTCTCGTCTTTTCTTCCCCCTTTCATGAGTATTGGCCACAAATACCATTTCGATTTTTTTTTGTATACATTGTCGAGGCTCGTATGAGAGCTAATGCACAATAAGGGTGGCATGAGAGAGGAGGGGCGGGAGAAGGAAGGACAAAACACTGGGGAACAGAGACATTAGGAGATCTGTGGAAGGGAGAGGGATGGGGCGGGGAACACGGGGTATACAAGATGGACATTACAGGGACTTTCAGGAAGGAAAGCAGGGAATTTGAAGGAGATGGGTTTGGGGTGGATTAATGGGGGTAGTAAAGATCGAGGATTTGGATGGGGGATGATAAGAGGTGGTGGTGAACAGCTGTTTTGAAGGCCTGGAGGGAAGAATGGGATTGAACAGAGTGAGGGAGTTTATTCCAAAAGCAGGAAAAAAGAGGAATGAAAAAGTGAAGGTGAACAGCGATTCGTGATTTTGGTAGTTTTACCAGAAGGGGGTTGTTGGTGGACCTTGAGCGCCCTGCTGAAATATGGTGGGGACAAATCGTAGAGAGAGTCTGGAGCAAATGGGGCTAATGCGTGGGGCTCTGAATGGGGAGGGGGGGGTGAGACCAGGGAGGAGACGGTAGAAGACAGAAAGACCACCGACCTGCCTGTGGTGAGACAGTGAGAGGCCCAAAGACTCAGCCTCATTGCGGGAGATGCCAATGATCCGAAATGCCTTGGTTTCTACAACGTGAAGCCAAGAAAGGTGGGAGGCAGGAGCGCCAGCCTAGAGGGGACAGCAGTACTCCATCAGGCTGCGGACGAAAGCTTTGTATGTGGTCAGGAGCTCAGGTGGGCCGAGGAAGTGTTGGAAATGTGTCTTTCCCAGGAAAGATCATGGCAGATAGTGAGACTGAGAAGCTTGAAGGAAAGGACTTCTTCCAGAGGATTGTTGAGAATGTCGATGGGGGGGGGGGGTTCTAAACGGTCCTTTCGGAGAGACAAAGTGAGAGTGTTGGATTTGTCAGGATTGAAAGACATGTTCCACGTGTTGGACCAGTTTGTGATTTTACCCAGATCTGCAGAGAGTGAAGAAGCTGCTGCTTGCCGGTCTGAGGGATGACAGATGGTACGGCAGAGGGTGGAGTCCTCAGCAAAGAGATAAAGAGGATTTTCCAGAGAGTCGGAGAGGTCATTGATGAAAACCAGAAAAAGAACAGGGCCCAGAATGCTACCTTGAGGAACTCCTGCCTGGACAGGAAGAGGGGATGAAAGAACTCCATTTAGGGCCATGCTTTGGCTGTGACAGGAGAGGAAATCTGCGAGCCATGAGTGGAGATGGCCTTGGTTGTTGAAAGTTGTTGTTGAAAGAGTTGTTGAAAGAGTGTGGGGGATTGCAGAAGAGCTCGGGGAGGGGTAGATGAGGAGGAGAAAAGGCTCTGTGGTGCTGCATTGAGGAATAGTTGGGAGTAATAAGAGAGGGGGCAGAAGGCAGTTGAGGATTTGAGAAGGTGGAGTGATGAGATGGAGGTGAGAGGGTAGGGAAAGGAAGCAGCTTTGTGGATGTGAGGGGTTCCAACTTTAAAAGTCAGTGAGGGTGGTGAATGGTGGGAGAAGGGTGAGTGGGGAGAGTTGAGGAAGAAAGGTGAGGGGAAGTTTTTAAGAAAGGTGAGAGCGAAGCTTGGAGGGAGAAGAGTGTGATGGTTGCATTGAGAGGGAGGGGTGAGAGGTGTGAATTGGCACTGAAGTTGGAAAAAAAGGGTCCACCAGCATCTGCAATTCTGCAGGAGGGGTGCAGCATACCATAAATGGAACACATCCTTCATCACTAGAAAATCTCTATATCTCACTGTCTCACCCTGGAAGGATCATCAAACTAATTCTGACCTACATATTTCCATAGTCAGTCACAGGAAGAGGTTCAGTCTCTTGAACTTCTATGCCACACCATCAGCAATGGAAGTATCAGCAATAGAAATTACTATACCACACCATTGCTGGTGTGGTATAGTAACTTGGTATGGTAACTAATGTGGTTAGTGGTATGATAACTAGTAGCTCCTGAACCAACCACATAGCAAAGATGGCTTCCAAAGCCAGCCGCTGCCTGGGAATTCTCCATAAATTCAAGTCTTTACTTGGAAAATCAGAGCCACTCTGTCTACAAGGTCTTTGTCTCAAAGGGGTACTGATCTCTCGTATGGACTGCCAACTCAGCATCACATCTGTCTCCACTGGATTTGGTGAAATCTAAAGCTCTCAACATTCTCGGAATCTTCTGTGACAAGGCTTGAAGCACAAGGTCGGTTGCTTTTGCATTGCAAACAGGTCAGAGGTCTCTCTGTTCTTTTTTGCCACCTCTTCTCTACTATCTTAGTCATCAGACCCTCCCCAGCAACTTCAGAATGTATACATTCTCCTCGTAACCACCTTTTGGTTAAACTTCCAAAATACATGCTGCCGGAGCATCTCAACTCTTTTGTTCCTCACCTCACCTGTCAATTGAACCATTGTTTCCCACTATTGGTGGGCTTAGGATCCTAGGATCCTGAGTTCAAATCCCACTCTGCTGTTCAATTAATATGAGGTGGAGTTGATTCAGCCTGTCATCCTTCTGAGTTTGGCAAAATGAGTACCCGCTTGCTGAGATTATTGAGCCATTCAAGTGTCCTGTGTCGGAGTAGCGACCCGTCCAGGATTGTGCCCAATAGCCGAGGAGACCACTTCAGCAGCACCAACGCTCTGGACAGAGTATGGTCCCAATGGATTTGTATTTCCCACTATTCTCTCTCAGGCTTCAAGCAGACAGTGCATATCCTGAACCATCATCTTTATTACCCCCACTAACCCCTCCTAACCCAACCCTCTTACTTTCTCGTTTCAGTATTTCATCCCCTTCCCTCTCCTCTTCCCCTGCCCCATTGCTGGTGTGCCCAATTATTGCCCCACTAACCCACTGGCAGTTTAACCTTGCTCTTCCACGAGCTTTGCTCTTGCAGAGAACAAAAAAGAGGGGTCCGTACAACACAGGGACTACGGCAACAGAGAGGTTTGTACACAAAGCAAATTAGAGAGTTCATGGAACACATTACCCCTGCTCTGTCTTAAACAAGTATGTGGGCAGGGTCTATGAGTGGTAAACTTGATTGGCCGTGATGACTTAAAATACTGTACTAGTTTGTCTATGTACTGCTAAACGGAAGGGTTTTGAATGTGATACCAAGTCGATTTGTGTTCTACAGTGTTCAAGTGTATAATTCAAATGAAATATAACAAAGATTTTAAAGGTCATAAAAAAAAAATTCCAAAAGTTTACCGCCGTTGATGCAGTGTCTTTTACACCATCTTATTGAACACGTTAACATTAGTTCTTCGTACCTGTTGTTTGTATCCTTTATAACATTGCTAAAAACAGTAAGTTTCCTGTTTGGAATGATTTTCAATTTGGTTTGACTGCCAGCCAGCCAGAGAGTAAAATATGATGTCATTCCTCTCTACGCATGTGTGATTGGGACAAATTCAGAGCCAAAGTACTGTTAAACTACAGGTTCGTTTTCCGATTCACCTTCCAATTCATATTCAAAATGAAACATTCAATTGAAATGTAGTTGTTCCTCGATCATAAACTGATGTTTTTTGACAGAAGGACTGATAAACAGACAGACAGACAGACAGACAGACAGGCAGAAGTGAACCAATTGCTTAACCCCGCTTTTCGCTTTGTGTGCGCGGGGTAAAAAAGATACCCGTCCCCAGTGATGGGAAAAGCAAACAGAAATAAATATCTCCAGTGATGGTAAAAATTTTAGTTAATTTATCAATTTAAATTATTTCATGGACTTTATTACACAAAGGTTAATTGTGTTGCACTGAAAAAAATCCGGAATTTTCAATTTCAGACTAATTTGACATCCTGTTTGCCAAAATTTGCTCTCTTGTTAACTTTGGCTTCAATTTCTGCCCCCAAAACCGATGATAAAATGGATCCATTACTTTCTATTATTAAAATTTATATCATTATTCCATTGTTTTGAAGCATGCTTACAGTAGTCCATTAGGATGACAATGGTGGCTCAATATTGATGAATATGGCTGCTCTTGCTGGCATGTGATTCCCTGATAAATACATTCCCAATACATATGGTAATTCAGTTTCATAGAATTTTTATACGTAAATGTACAACAAAAAGTCCTCAGCATAAATCGTTCATTTGAATGGGTATAGTGAGTGTCACTGGAATCAGTAGATTATAAAGGTGGGCCACTGAACAGGTGAACTCCATGAAAGGATTTCTGTGAAGAGAGGAAGAGGCATAGGTATAATGTTCACGATGCAAGCAGCAGGCACTTGATTGAAAAATAAAATGATGAGAGAGGGCGACGATGGGAACTGTAGTGAGAGGTCGAGTAGCGATCAAAGTGAGATGAGTGGTGTGGACACATGATCCGCAACAATCAAATATGACAAACAGGCTGCAATCTGCTGCAATTGCAATAATAATAATTTTTAAAATCTGCATCCCTCAGATATATCATATGATATAATATTTATATCACACCTGTTTAATAAACTGAATCGTGTCTCACTTCATGCCAATATTATCATCCTTTAAATTGTTTCAGCACTTTATCTGTCAGTAGGACAATGAATGTAGACGCCGCGAAACAAGACATTGTCTTCTTCTCTGTAAAATGTTAACATTTTCGTCATTTTTCTTTTTTCCTTTACGTATTGTGTGAACAGTGATTTTTCAATCACGCAAGAGATTACATGGAAAGCACTAAACATTCCATTTTCTCTTTCGATTTGCCAGCTGATGAAGTTGAATCCGGTGGATACATGGACATCACCATCCGAAACAATTGCTTATCCTCACTGGAGAGCATGAGCAAGGCAAACCAAGTGCATTCGTGCTAATTTGCAACCTGACAAGTGCTAATTAGCCAAGTGAAAGTGCAGTCATGCTCATGAAATAAAAAGGACATAACTGGACCAGAAAATTCCAATATTATGTTAAAAATAGGTGTTATTTTGAAAAAAAAAGAAAAGATTTACTGTATTATTAATTTTTGAACATTTTGGAAGACCTGTGAAAGAGCATGCACAATTGCATTACCTCTTGATAATATTTCACTTGATGGACAAGATAATTAAGACAGTCCGATCATCTTGTATCTGCATTATGTCTGCATGAGGAGAGAAACAAAGGAAGAATTTGGAAATTGAGAACAGAAAGGTAGGTGGGAGGGGAAAAGGGGAGAAAAGGAAAGTGAAGAATAGGAGGAGAGGTGAGGAAGGAGAAGGGAATGAAAGAGAATGTATGCGATAATGGGGAGTGGGAAGGCTTTTAGAAAATTCCTCCATTTTTGCTTATTCTTAGGATCCGAACCAGAACATGGGTGTGAGTAGGGGTGGTATAGCATTACGAAGTGTACTATGTTCTCTCTGAGTTTACCTTATCAATCAGATTGTATTTTTGCCATGCCATCCTGGTCCTGAAATATGATGTTTCAGAGCATGTCCTTTTGTCTGCTTGTCTCATTGTGTCTGACACTTGTCTGATTTTCTCTTTTGTAAAATTATTTCTGAGCAGGTTTCTGTGGACATAATTACTGGCTAAACATAGTTGCAAGATGGATACAATTAAATGAGCCAGGAATTCTCGCAGGTGGAATATTTTTGGATTGGAAATAAAAAGGCCGATTGCAGAAAGGCTGTTAAGAAGAGGAAGCTTCTCCACCTCCTCACATTGAGATTCTTCCGATTCACTGCTGGTATAAGGAAAATCATTGCTGTACAAAGCTGTTATGAGAGCAACGCTCATGGGCTTTGAAGCACCGACGACTGTTGACACCTGGGTGACACAGAAGAGAACATGAGGCAAGACATCTTAACCTAGCTATCTCTAAAAGCACAACTTCACATCTACCTTATTATGGACAACACCGTACATTGACTCTTTACCTGATACAAACATTTAATACAGGGCAAGAAGTTCTGAAACTAAACTCGAATATGCACTGCATTTAAGGCTTTAATCTAACGATTGAACCTCTCCACAAATGCAACAAAACTTTGTCATCTGTTTCCAAAATAGGTTTGGACATTGTTATATTGTTTTTTTTTAATGGCCTTTGACATTTTCCCAAAACTGAACAAATGCAAAAAACTTATTACATTACAATCAAGGAATAAACTAGAAAGATGTCATGCATAGCACAATACTTACAAAATCCAAATATACAATAATTGCCATGGAAACAGCAACTTGGCAATTTCGAAAATCTGACCTCTCAAGTGTTTTACATGATTGTTATGCATAACAAATTTGTCTGATACCCTTTATAATTGTGGCCGAACAAGTGTTTTGCATGTTTTGGATGGCATTGACCATGAACTTTGACTAAGTTTGATCATACAGTATCTTATTCATATATAGAATGCCTGGTGTTGCCTTAATGATGAGGGTGGTGGGCTTGGGATCCGAGGATCCTCAGTTTGAATCCTGTTCGGCAAGTGAATTAATACCAGCTGTGTTTGACTCTACCTGTCATCCTTCAGAGGTTGGCAAAATGAGTGCCTGCTTGAATTGAGTGCCAGCAAAATGAGTGCCAGCTTGCTGGTATCGTGTGTCGGAGTGGTGACCTGTCCAGGATTGTGTCCAACAGCCAAGGAGACTGCGTTGGCAGCACCAACGCTCTGAACAGAGCATGGTCCCGATGGATGGATGGATGGATGGATTCGTTTTTATGAGTTGGAATCCATAAGAGGTACAGTCGACATCTGTCTCATCTCATAACAATGCCCTTAGAGTGTGCAGAATACAAATGCGATTACTTACATGGCTGGCTCCAGACTCGCATAAAATGACAACTTTTAAACAACCTTTGACCCCTTTTGTGTCATTATGCTACAAGTGCCTAAGCCCTCATATTTTGAACATTTGAGGCATAATAAACTTTGTTACACAGTTTGAAGTATTGTGTAATAAAACACTGAACCAACCTCGGCAAGTGAAGTAAGAACCGGGTTATTATCCCCACGCTTGAACAAAACAAACAGGGATATTGCAATCGGCTCCATCTGTCTGCCTGTCTGTCTGTCTCTATCTGTCTCTGTCTGTCCATCCATCACGCTATTTCCTCCTAAATGGTTGTGCAGAAATTCACCAAACGTGGTGGTTATGACCAGCACATGGCAAGAAGGTGTGGGAGCTGTGTCATTTTTGGCCCTGCCCCCCTGGGGGTCTGGGGTGAGGTCAAAAGGTGAGATTACCAAAAAATGCAATTACAAGCACATTTTAAAACATTTTTAAGTGAAACTTTGTAAATGCAATCAACATTGGGAGACGCATGAAATATGTAACAATTTATTGGATTTGAGCCCAGGTTCATGCCGCAAAAGATGAAGACTTTGGGTCACAGGGGTCAAAACAGAAGATTTTTTGTACCCAAAATTTGATATTGGGTCAACTTTGCTTTAGATGACAAGCATGGGATTTGCGATGGTCTCGCTCTATCTAGTGCAGCCTGTGGCTGCTGGTTGTATCATTGGTTGGGACGCGGCTATGCCGCTGATGTGGCGTCCCCCCTTACCAGTACACTGGTGCTCATTTTGCCGACCTCGGAAGGATGACAGGCTGAGTTAACCTCCTGGTGTATTTTAATTCAGCGGCCAACGGGGCTTGAACTCAGGACCCTAGGATCCCAAGCCACCACCCTAACGACTAAGCCAACATCAAGCTATTTGCGATGGTGTGCCATCAACTTCGCTCAAGTTGGTTATTGTGTCGAAAGGAAATGGAGGGAAGAAGGGAAAAAAGCGGATTAGAAAATCGAACTTGGTCCAGACCCACAGCTCTTCTTGGCGTGCGGTGCAAGGAGCTCATTGACCTTACCGGGGCCAAAATCAAGGGTGGAAAGTGCTCAGAAGACTGCTCTCTTTCAAAGCAATCCAACAGCGTTTTGCTCGAAAACCGTATGGGCCCTTGATGCACACGCCTCAACCGATTTCACATATGCAGTACTGCCATCTGTTAAGTGCTAATTAAAACTAGAAGGGCACTCGGTAGAGTGCATACCTCCACCACGTAATGCCTGATCCATGAGAACTTATCGAGCTCAATACATTTTTGAAATATCATGCTCGTTTTTGGCCCTATCTCTCAATGGTGAACAATCACTTTAAAGATGAAATAATTCTCGTATCCAGATCCGGATTAGAATCTTCACCAAAATCGAATCAATTTGACCCTGTGACACACTCAACTTGGCCACTAAGTTTCACCCGAATCCGTACACAATTTTTTTGAGATATCATGCAATATTTTTTAGCCCCAGCTCTCAATGGTGGAGAATCAGTTAAAAATTAAATATTTCTCGTATCCAGATCTGGATTCGGATGTTCACCAAAATGTAGCGTTGCTGACCTTGGCCAGTCCCCTATATACACGAAATATTTCAAAACGATTGCTTGAAAACTGTGGCCAAAAATCGTGTGACAAGCAGACAAATAGACAAACAAACAAACGGAGAGACAAATGCGACAGACCAACATATGTGGCAAAAAAAAAAAAATTCAAATTTTTTCTCCAAGTAACAAACACAGAAAAGGGGTGAAAACACAACCTCCTCCGCCTTCGGTGGTGGAGATTATGAGTCACCTATATCGCCTGGTCACCTGACCATGCTCCAAGTGAGTTGCACATTCTGTTTCGGACCAGTGCAACAGCGCTTTCATTTTAGCCTTTATCTTGGATTCCTGCCATTTGCTTCTTTCACCAACAGGACTCGAACCAGACCCCTTGTTTCCCGAACGCGACCCTTTTTTATGTGCTCTCACTCATGGCAGAGTCTCCTGGTATCCCCATTGTGACCTTGATGAGTCAGTCTTGGTGACGACTATACATGAGTTATCTCTTTTGGCTATTTCTCTTTGTTTCCCAGCCTTGCAATAGCTCACCATAATCAGATTCTTCCTGCTTCTTATTGATTCTACAACTTTGCATGTGCATCATTAACTGTTTTCACTGAACTTTACTAACTCCCTTGCTTCTGTCCAGCTGCATGCTTTAACTCGCCCCAGGATCTAAGTCTCGAATGGCCATCTTTTTTTTTTTCCTATTCTTGAATGGATACATCCGACACAGACGCATTCTGTGCTTCCACCCCACCTCCTCCCCCCTCCCCCCATCCCCAATCTTCCATCCACTTTTTCAAATGCAGCACTCCAACTGCATCCACCAAAGACAAATGAACATAACATTATGCTGAGAAAAGGATGGGATTTTGAAAAAAAATTGCAGATCTATTTCATTCTTGTTTACTGAGAAAAACAATAATGCTGGATTGCCTTCTTGCCATGACGTCACTGGCCAGGTAACAGAAATAAAGAATGGATGAGAAAAACGAGTTTCACTCTTAAATATATTATTTTTAATTCGAAAATTAAAAAATGACACCTAATTTATCTGACGAGCAGAGAAACCACCCTTACAGAGGGGATAATTTCATTGTTTTTGGCCCTATCTCTCAATGGTGATTTTTGATTTTTTGGCCCTATCCCACTTTGTTGATGTCTATGGTGTATTTTATTACCCTCGCCAAAGGAGAGGGTATTGCATTTGTGTCCATTTGTTTGTTTGTCTGTCTGTCTGTTTGTCCGCACAGAACTTTCGTGTTTTTCTGCACAACAGCTTGTTGGATTGAGACAAAATTTTCACCATCGGGGCGACTACTCCTGCAGAATGTTACAATGATAATTATGACGTCATAAGTCATGTGGTTTGGCAGCCAAGTTGGAAAATCCAAAAATCTTTGGACCTCTGTATCTCTGAAACCACACGAAGAAAAAGATTGAAACTTGGCACACGGCAAGTACTCCTCATGGGGAATGAGTGATTAATTTTTTTAAAATCATGTCAGAGGTGCCTTAGTTATGACGTCATAATTGCATATGTAGAACGCTACATATGATCAGCATGAAAATTTTTGAGGGTCATCTTAGGATAAAAGGGTCCACAAAATGTTTTTTAATGACATCATCGGTCACGTGATTCAGCATATATATATATACATATATATATATATATATATTTTTTTAAACCTTCAAAAATCTTCTCTGAAGTGGCTGAACAAATCAAGGTGAAACTTTACACATATGACTGCCTATCCATGAGGAACAAATGGTTCACACATATGATGTCGTAGGTCACATGGTTTGGCAGCCATATTGGATTTACCCTAAAACCTACAAAAAAATCTTCTCCAGAATGGCTGGACAGTTTGAGGGGAAACATCACATAAATGTTCCCCAAGGCATGGATGTACAAGTTTGTTAAGGAATAATTGATAGGTCACATGGTTTTGCAGCTATATTGGATTGAAGAAAAATATGAAATAATGTTTTCTCTGGAACAGCTTAATCAATCGACATGAAACTTCACAATTATGATCGAGTCGTGATGGGGAATACATTTTAAATTTCAACTTGATCGGGGAACAGACTGGTCTGGCAGCCAGGATTATGGAATTTTTTTTGTTCTGGGTTCTCTTTTTTTAATTTTCTATTTGTTTTGAATAAAGCTCACTTGGCTGTGCCTGGTTGGATTGAGGATAGAGGAGTAGCAGCAGAAATGTGAATCCTATCCAAGTTCCTCCTGATGACTTCATCTTTTCTTTTTGCTTGTTTGGGTTCCTTTTGATTACTCCATTGCAGGAGTGTACCTATTTGGTCTTCTATTTGATTTCACTTGAATTTATTTTAATCCCATTCTAAGTTCAATTGAATAATAATAAAAAACGTCATGGGTCAGGGTCAGGTGTGAAATCAAAGCGGGGTTGCGTCAAAGCGGGACGTGTTGGTAACCGGTCATCCCTGCCAGCAGTTATAAAATTACATAACACACCAGTAAGTAAATGCCACACAAAATACACCACACAAAACTACACAAAGACCACACATAACCATAAACACCACACAAATCAAGTCCTGGTGAATGTCTGCAATCTCTGATTGCTCTTTTTCTTGTTATGACTTGTAATATCGGCTTCCACCAAGTGGCGCTATACAATACATATTTAGGATACCAACCCTGAAGCCTGGAGATGACTTTTTTTTTTTTACTCCCAAAAACCCACCCATACACTTTTAAACCCCTTAAAAGTTCCCCGTGCAAACCTTAAGTACAACCACCAGTTTTCAACTCATTCCATCCAGCGGTTCAGGAGTGCATACAAGTTAAACAAACATACAAACATAATTATATTTTTGTAGGATTGTAGGATATCTGTGGTTTTCATTTAGACAATTGGGGTATTACATTATGACTTGTAATACCACCTCACACCGGGAGTGGTGCTATATTACACGTTTAAAAAGAGAATCGGTATGTTTTCCCCATAGTGGGGCAGATAACGACAATTTTTGAGAGGAATCGTGCAAATGATGATACAAGCATCAAATTTGGCACATTTGTTCTTCAGGGGATTCTAATCAAATTTGCCTGATTGGCCATTTGAAAATCCAAATTTTGAAAAATTTGAAAAAAAAACAAAACTTCAAAAAGTCAAGATCATGAATTATTGTTGGATGCTGGCTGAGATTGGTGAATGTTTCAGAAACATCAAAGACGTTCCAAGTCTGCCATGCAGTTTTCTTCCCTTTACCGTGGAAGGCAGACACGACGTCACATCCAGTGAACGCATGGAAGTATGGGATCCCTCTAGCTTTCTCAGGCCCTATTGCAGAAACTACCTCATGGATTGGAATCCATCGTGCCTTGGCTCCTTGGCCAAAGGCAATCCACATGTTCTGAAGACCAAGTTCCTGTAAGGATGGCAGTACAGATATTGCTATGACTAGTATGTCCGTGTCATTAGCCTTAATGATAATGGACTTGCTACCATCCGTCGTTGCATCCCTGGCATGCACAAATATTTGAGTGTCAGCTTCTTCATGATAACATGGAGACACAGCATCCAGTGACTTCCTTGTGTTGCTAATGGCATCTTATCCTTTTGTGACAATGACTGTGCTTGTCGTCTGTGCTTCACACATCTTTTCCGCAAGGAAGTGAAACAGCTCAGTCTTGTTGCTGTCATCTCGAAGAAAGCTTCTCCAGTTACTTGGGGTCTTACTGGTTCCTGTCACTCTTCTTCTGATTCCTTGCCCCCTTTTCGACCTTGCCTCGGACTTCAGACTTGACTTCTTGCACACATCAAACACTATGTCTACCCTCTCGTACCTGGCACCATAGGATTCCACCCTTGGGATGATGTCTTCTTGAGCAAAGTCATCAAATATCTTTGAAGTGTGTGGAGGTAGGGCATTGATAAGTGCTGAGCCATCAATGATGACTGTATCTCCCCTTGGTTCTCCATCTGGGATGTTCACATGTGCTTCAAGAATTTCAGCCAGCTGTGACTTCAAAGTTTTTTTTTTTTTTTTTCAAATTTTTCTAAATTTGGATTTTCAAATGGCCAATCGGGCAGATTTGATCAGAAAGCCCTGCAGAACAGAAATGCCAAATTTGATACTTGTATCATAATTTGCACGATTTTTCTACTATCTACTACACTACCACCCTGAACCCTGGTAGCTATGAAATTACTTTGTCGCCTGAAACATCTCCAAGTAAAACCACAAGTTTTCAACTCATTCTGTCCTGACTCCAGAGGTTTAGGAAAGCATAGAAGTAATACAAACAAACAATCTTACAAACCAACAAACAAACAGACTCTTCTCGAATTATATATATATATATATATATATATATATATATATATATATATATATATATATATATATATATATATATATATCATATGAAATGATAATTTAAGGTGCACATGAGTATTGAAGTTTAGGTTCCCTTTTATGATTATCACAATTTAAAACTTGTTGGAAAATGAGTTCAGTTATCTGTTTGAACTGGTTTTTCTTTTCTATAAATGTGAATGTCAATAAGAAGTGAATTTAGATTTGTTATTTTAACTTGTCAGAATGACAGGAATATTTCATGCATAACTGCTGTTACTTGTACAACATGCAGAAGTTAAATCAGAACTTTTATTTATCACCGATGCTGTATGAGTTTTGCTTTTGGTAATGCAGCACTGTAAACCGCTCATTCATCCTTGATATTTGTTCGCAACGAGCTGGTCATTAAGATAGTTTGAGTTGACGGCTAGCCGCCTTAACTTGTGCCAATATGTAATATTAAATATTTTCCTGAACACTTGTGGAAATTGATGTTTGCCAGAGGTGTCCCCAAATGGATGCACATTTTTGTTTTGCGATGTTTTTTTGGAAAATCCTTTCAGGAATTATAAGCGACTCTTTGACTTAAACGAGATTGGAATATACAGTTTTATTTCGCTTTTTATTTTCGTTTCTGCGTTTTAATGCGTTTTGAAACCATAATGCAGAAATCAATTCATTTTAATGCACCTATTACAAGACCATTTATAATTAATTTAGTGTAATAGCACAACTAACAAAGCAATAATCAGCCCTTTTCTCATTCTCTCAACTTGGTTCTGGCATAATATCCTCTTTTTTTTTTCTTCCTCGATAGCAGAAGTGATGCATACCTATTTAAATAGACATGAGGTATTATGTATTCGGAATATCCAAATATTCTTCCTCATCTAGTTTTTTCACAATTATCTTGTTTTTTTGGTGATTTATTGCCAATTTAATTTGTATGATGGTTAAAAACGTTGGGCTATCGAATTCTGCGGAAATCCTACTTGTAATAGCGGAGCATACGGTGAACACACAAATGTGAAAAAGGTTGTGAGCATGGTTTTTATGTGTGAAACGACTGAACTTTCAAAGACCCAGTCACAAACTTCTCGAGCCATGATATTGTAACGACTTGTATGTGTAATAAAAAATGATGCAATACGTAAGATAGTGTTGTTGCTGTTGCAAAGTTAATTTGAGCTGGAATCGCTATGGCTGAGTTTCAGCAGAACGATCCAATATATCAACGACTACTTTTTTTTTTATTGCCCCTGCCTTCTCCAAAAAGTTCACCGTTGTATTGAATGATGACATCTCTCTCCCACTAAGAGCATTGCATACCGTGATATATTCCTAACGTGATGTCATTCTCGGAGAGAATCAGTTGGTCCAAAAAAAAAAACTTTGTAAACCTGTCTCCATGCTGAAATTCCTATGAAGTTTTTTTTTATGATCAAACTTAAATAGGATGCTTTTGAATATTACTACAACCTAAACGTGATTAGCAATGTGACATAAGATAACACTATTTTACGACATATACACTTTAAGCAATATCAAAGAAGGGGGAAAGAAAAGCAAAAATAGAATTAGTTGGTATTGTTTTGTCGTTATTAGCCCCCCACTGGATTAGTCCAAAATGGGGGCTTATGGATTTGGTCTTGATTTTCGTGTCTGTGAGTGCATGTGTGCGTCCGCAACCATATCTCGGAGATATATGAACCGATTTTATTTGTACTTGGCACAAAGACAGAACGTGATGGTGTATATATGTATGTCATTTTTTTTTGACATCAGATCCAAGATGGCCGACTCGCGCCCATTTTAGTTGTAAAAAAAACAAACCTGGTGTCGATCATGTCCTTAACAATTTCTCAGACATGCATTTACCAATCTCATTCAAACTTGGCAGAAAGATACAGAATGCTAGATTACATATGCTTGTCTTTTTTTTTTTGGAGATCAGATCCAAGATGGCCGACTGGCGGCCATTTTAGTTGAAAAAAACCCCAATGTTGAACATGTTCTCAACCATATCTTGGACATGCATTAACCGATGTTGTTCAAACTTGGAAAACAGATAAGGAACTAGAGGGGAACTAAACAGATAAGGAACTAAAACAGATATGGAACACTCGGTAGAGTGCAAAACCTCTGCCGTCAATACTTCTGGGTCACTTAAGTGAACCTGATATCCTGTTCATTGTAGGTCAAAACGGATCAGACTCTACTGAACCACGATTGAATAAACTAAACTAGATCGACGCGCATGTAGAAATTCCAAAAAAATCGAAATTTTTTTGAAAAAAAAGTTGCAAAATTTGTTTTGTTTTTTTCTGCAACAATTTTTTTAGGAGTTGGAAATCACTTAAAACATGTAGAAATGCAAAAAAAAAAATTCAAATATTTTCAAATAAAATCGATTTTTTTTTTTGAAAAAAAGTTGCAAAATTTTCGAAGTTTTTTTTTTTTGGACCAAGTCCAAAATCTAATGGCATGATCCTTGGACCATACCTAATGCCCCCACCAAGTTTCGTCGAAATCCGTCCAGAAGTTTTTCCGGAATACTGTTCACAAACAAACAAACAGACAGGGGTGAAAACAGTAACCTCCATCCATCTTCGATGGTGGAGGTTAATAACGGCTTACATAAGCACATCAGTTTTCTTCGAGATCAGATCCAAGATGGCCGACTGGTGACTATTTTGTTACTTAAATGTGTCCCAAACTATTTCTCAGCAATGAACGGTCTGATTTTGTTCAAACTTGGCACAAGCACAGTAAATGACGACGTACATGTGCACCGACGTACAGGGTTGCCATTTGGAAACTATAAGACATAGAGCAAAATGGATGTCATATAGCGGATAGGGAATCACCTTAAGATTACGCATATCAAATCTCATCCAGTTCCATCTACTGATAACTACTCGGTATCCATTTGAATGAAAAGTACTGAAATGCGGCTTGAAATCGGAAATCCCCAAAGTTCGAGGGGGTGATGTGGGTGAACAAAGATATAAATCGAAAGTCTGGCTCCATCGTTTGTGCACAATGTATTCCAGACGATTAGTGTGAATTTTCATGACCAAGCTGTTACCATAACCATAACATGTTTTCCGACCATAACCCTAGGAGGAGTAGCATTTGGCGCGAAGGCACCTCCAGCTCTCGCATATTATCGATTTTTGCACTCATTGACCTTTAACCCCTGACCTAAGTGAAAACGGGCAATATGTCCTGAGGCAAAGTTGTAGTACTCATTGAGTACCATGAACCTGCAAAGTTTCATTCGTATCGATGCACTCACCTGGTCGCTAGGGGACCTTCAATTTTCGCCAATTTTCGCGCATACCCTAATTGTAAGGGGTGCTGTGGGTAAAGTATTCCATATATCATAAAAACCGGAATATATTTGATAGAGCATTACCGGAAGATCATTCGTGCCAAATTTAATAACCCTCTGTGGGATAATGGCTTTCGGAATTGATTTCGCGTGAACGGTACCGATTTTGAAGGTTTTTCGGTTGTTGCTAGGGAACCAAAGCGTCCCTAGCAACCATCACAATTTCCAAAGCACTCGGTCATAAGATGTACCTACCACCCAAGTTTGGTCAAAATCCGCCCGCGTTTACTACCAATTATGCTGATGACAAACGAACAAACATCTAAAAAAACATCCAAACAAACAGACAGAATTACTGACAATAAAGGTCACCTATTTCGGCGACCCAACAGACAGAATAACGAAATCGACTGACCAATGAGAAATCTTTGATTTTGTAAGTAATAAAGACACCCAAATGCAATTCCTTCTTCCTTGGTGAGGGTAATAAATTTCAAAGTGGTTCAAAATATGCTTGGATTTAATTGTTGGTGGACTTGATGAAGTCATTTGTTAAGAGTTATACGTCTGCTCTGTTTCGAGGAGTTTGGCGTTTCAAACCTCGGCAAGTGTAAAGATCCCATGGTATTCTTCACTTGGAGTAAGTGAGTTATCACCCACACCATGGCTAAGTTCCAAATTAACTTTTGGGATCGAGTTAACAATAGGTTACAAGTGGTCTGGTCTTCCTGACAATCGGTAAGTGGTTTGGTCTTCCTGACAATAAGTTACACTGCCTGCCATCTTAGTGTTGTTGCTGTCTCATTAGCAGCTTCTGCACTATAAACAAATTGACCAGGTTGTTCACATGTATCATGTTGACTGTTTTCTTTGGATACAAAGAGCAACCAACACAGATCAAGTGTCAAACGTTTATTCGAGTATTCATGTCGTCCATCTAATATCATTTCAAGACTTCAACGTCTGGGTGTTACCATGCTCCATTTTTCCAACTCTGGGTGTAGAATTTCTTTTGTGATGAGATACAAGAAGGATTTACACCTTCTCCATGTATATTTTATGGTGGTAAGTAAAGGGCTGATGGTGGTGCTGCAAACAACTGGGGGACATTCTCTCTCTTCTTGTGGATTTGAGAGCTGCTGAGATTCAGGCCTTAACTCATAAACTGTCTGTATGCTCACCTGAGTGCATGGTCATTGACCTCTGAGAAAGTAGCTCTGCAGCATTGTCAAGCTCTGCTTAAACAATTGCTGCAGTGCAGGGCCACAGAAACTGAGATTGAACATTTTATTCTCTCACACCCTCATCCTCCTTCCCCAAAACCCTATGCCCAGAACAGATTCAGAAACTGTATTCATGGAGAAATGTTGTTTTCAATCATGCTCATTTTCCCTTTTTGTGCCCATGCATCTGTTTGTGTTTACGTATTAATGTATCAGCAAAGGTTTTAAAGCCATGTTGAAATCTTGAATATATAATTTAGGACATAAAAAATACAGTGAACACGTGATTATTGTTGATGTGATTTATTTATGTGACATCATGGGACGCAGATGAGGTGCAAACTTGATAGAAATAAATGCTGAATCAATACGTCCATTTTATTATGACCTGATCACGTAATGCTACGTTCTAACACAGGGATTCAAGGTGGAAGTAACTCTTGCAGCAATCAATGCATCAAGGTCCTGAGAGTGTTTGAAGTACTCTGGGCGGTTTGACACAGATTGCGTAGATCGGTCATATGAATTTATTGGTCCTGAGAAGGAGTCGTTATACGAGGACATCCACTTCTTGGCATATCTCTTGTTGAACCAGTGGCTTGATAAAATCATCTGAGGTTTTAAACAATTCCTCTTCCCATGTTAAGAAGTTGTCCAATGATTTGATTCCTCTCATTTTCTGATAGATGTGGCATTGGAATGGATTGTCCAAGAATGTCATCAGTGTGTTTTTGAATGATCCAAACACTGCTGTATCAGAAAGACTGTCTCAAATTTGCTCAGAATTCCTCGCGTCACCTCTAAAAACCTAAGGTTGCAATTACATGATGCAGAAACTTGCAATCAGGTGTTCCGCTCATCCCTCGTGCCAAAAAGGCTCTTGGAATGAATGCTGGAATAATCCTTCGACAGTTACATTTTCAATTCTTCAAGTTAGTTAGTTTTTTTTTAATAGCGGAGAGTATATTAATTGTCTAAAGTATTGTTACGGTTGAGGAAATTCACAGAACACCATTCAGGTTCCCCGAAGATCAGTTATTTCGATAAGTGTGTGTTCCAGGTTAGATTTCCCCACCAATGTATAACGGGAATTATTTGTGTGCCGGGCTGTGCATCTTTGAGGTAGTGTTATTCGTTTCTATCTTTATTTTAAAACAAAAACATCGTCACAACAACGACAACCCACGGCCGCGTTTGACGGTGATGTCCACCATGGCCGCGTTTTGACGGTGATCTCCACCACGGCCGCGTTTTGACGGTGATCTCCACCACGGCCGCGTTTTGACGGTGATCTCCAACACGGCCGCGTTTTGACGGTGATCTCCACCATGGCCGTGTTTTGACGGTGATCTCCACCATGGCCGCGTTTTGACGGTGATCTCCACCACGGCCGCGTTTTGACGGTGATCTCCACCACGGCCGCATTTTGACGGTGATCTCCAACACGGCCGCGTTTTGACGGTGATCTCCACCATGGCCGCGTTTTGACGGTGATCTCCACCATGGCCGCGTTTTGACGGTGATCTCCACCATGGCCGCGTTTTGACGGTGATCTCCAACACGGCCGCGTTTTGACGGTGATCTCCAACACGGCCGCGTTTTGACGGTGATCTCCACCATGGCCGCGTTTTGACAGTGATCTCCACCATGGCCGCGTTTTGACGGTGATGTCCAACACGGCTGCATTTGGGGGTGATCTCCAACACGGCCGCGTTTTGACGGTGATCTCCAACACGGCCGCATTTTGATGGTGATCTCCAACACGGCTGCATTTGAGGGTGATCTCCAACACGGCCGCGTTTTGATGGTGATCTCCACCACGGCCGCGTTTTGACGGTGATGTCCAACACGGCCACGTTTTGACGGTGATCTCCAACACGGCTGCATTTGAGGGTGATCTCCAACACGGCCGCGTTTGACGGCAAGATCGGATCAAAACGGCGTTACCCTCTGAAAGAGCTGGCCAATCGGAAGTGAGAGGGTCAGATCCAGCCTGGGTGAAGGTTCAAAGGTGAAAAGGGTGAGGGCGCTGATTTCGGGTGGTAAAGCCCAGAGTGACCTTCCCCTTGGGGCTATAAAAAGCCGCGTTCGCTCGCCGACAGAGCAGTTGGGGAGAGCACTTGGAGAGAGTGCTTGAGTTGAGTGGAGCTGGGAGCGCTTGAGAGGAGCGCTTGAGGAGAGCGCTTGAATTGCGCGCTGGACTTCGTGGCTTGCAGTTGGCGGTGGGAGTGGAGAGATGCTCTGTTGGGAGCTGGAGAGTTTGGAGTTTGGGCAGTTGGTTCGCTGGGGGTTCGCCGGCGCAACCAGGAGGCCTGGAGTCGAGACCCATTCACTCCTCCAGCATGTCGTCGGCTAGGCCAGGCCGCAGTCGAGGCCGGTCAACCAAGGGAGCCAGTCGGAGCTCGGGGGTCTGGGCAAACACACCGAGGGTCGCCGAACCAGGACCTGGCGAGTCACCACAAGGGTGGCCAGCTAGCTTGCCCGGTCTCTCGGAGCCCCTTCGGTCATCCCGGCTCCGAGCAATAACAAAGGCTCACAAGCCCGGTTCTTTCTTTCTGGGGTTTTGGATGAAAGTCTGTGGAGCCTTGTCTCCCAAAGTAAAACTGATGTTTTAAAAAAAGAAGTGCATGATCGTGTACATGACAATAGACATCGGCTGTAGGTTTTTGCTCGTGTCTTGTCCCTGAGCCCCCAATGCTTCATTGACTGCTTACGTGTAAAAATAAATATCCCTATTGTTTGAATGTTAACCTGCTCGTTGTGTCACTTTCTGCCATGATGTGTTCGGAATATTAGCTGGCTGATTATAAGCTGATAAAACGTACATCTGGTCCGACGGGACTTGGCGATATAAAACCGCTCGGCAATCGCAAACGGAACGAGCTGCTTAAGCGGCTCGTTTTCGTGCAGGCCCCGTCGAGGTATAAACTCTCGGCATTTCTGTCCGTGCGACTAGTTAGGTATATTGACAATTCGGCGATTGACCCTGTAGCGCGTGGACAGAAAAGTTGGCTGGTTTATGGTGTGTTAAAAACACCCGCAGCTGGGTTTCGGCGTTGATCCGGAAGCTTCGACGAGATTGCCACGTCCGGTGGGCACGCGCGGCCGCAATTGGGCAAAAAGGCTGTCGACCGCACGCCGGATGGGCGGAAATCTACAACAGTATTGTGACTGTGCATAATAACTTCAAATTGTTGCTTGTAAATTTCAAGTTTTATCATTCATATAACCAGTTATAACTGGTGTGTGTATGTATATATATATATATATATATATATATATATATATATATATATATATATATATATATATATATATACATATATATACCCACAAGCTCATCGCTGGACTTGGTATTCCAATGCTGGCGGTGTGGCAAAGGAGATTGACCATGTCCTCATTGACGGTCGTTGGAGGATGATCCAGAACTTCAAGGTCTCCCAGAGTGCTCAGTTCCTCAATACTGACCACAGGCTTGTTGTAGAAACTCAAAAGCTGCACCTTAAATCCTGGAGAATGGTACCATCCCAGCCGAGGCTGGATGTTGGCAAGCTCAGGGATGAGAGAGTAGCTGAGGAGTTTGCGAACAGGCTGAGTGGACACTTGGGGGGTCTGGGTGCTTTGGGGGGTCCTGAAGAGTTGTGGAGTGCCTTCAAGACCACCGTCCTTGATGTTGCCGGTGGATGTCTTGGAACTCACCGCAGGGCAAAGAAGAATTTTGTCTCTCAAGGGACACTGGAAACCATTGACCAGAGTCGCAGGGCCAGGCTGAATGGCAGAGCTGAGCTGTTCAGGGAGCTGAGGCGTAAAACTGTACGTGCACTGAGGGTGGACAAGGAGGCCTATGTGCGAGGAATCTGTGAGGGGGTAGAGCATCAGCTGTGGACAGGTGATTCTCGTCCCGTTTACAGGGGAATTCGCGCATTGCGTTCATCCAAGCCCATCCCTCGGAGCACTACAGTTCGAGCAGAGAGTGGTAGGCTCTTGACAGAGGAGTCTGAAGTGAAGGCCCGCTGGGCCGGTTACTTTGAGCGGTTGTACCAGGCTGATCCCCCAGCAGTCGAGTTGGACATCAAGGGTGTTACAATCCCTGTTGCTGACCCTCGAATCAACTGTGGTCCACCTTCGCTTGTGGAAACATGGGCTGCGGTGAACCAGTTGAAACGAGGCAAAGCTCCAGGGATCTGTGGCATGGATGCTGAACTTCTCAAGGCTGGTGGAAATGCTGCACTCGTGTCGTTGCATTCAGTTTTGTGCTCTGCCTGGAACACAGGCATCATCCCAACTGATTGGAAGAGGGGCCTTGTTGTTCCTCTCTGGAAAGGGAAGGGTGATCGCCAAGACTGCAACAACTACCGAGGGGTGACGCTGCTCTCAGTGCCGGGCAAGGTCTTTGCTCGGATAATTGTTGATAGGGTTCGCCACCATCTGCTTGAGCACCAGCGTCCACAGCGGTCAGGCTTTACACCAAAGAGGTCAACGATTGACCGTATCCTTGCTCTTCGTGTCCTCACCTAACGCAGACGAGAGTTTCGGCAGGGGCTGCTTGCAGCCTATGTTGATCTCTGTAAAGCATTCGATTCAGTGAATCGGGATGTCCTCTGGAGGATTCTTGGTCTTCGTGGGGTGCCACCGAAACTGATTGATCTGATGTCTGAACTCTACTCTGGTACTGAGAGTACTGTGAAGTGTGGTGGTACCATCTCTGACTTATTTCCAGTTAATACTGAAGTTCGTCAGGGGTGTGTACTGGCCCCCACAATTTTCAGCACTTGTATGGACTGGATTTTAGGGAGGATGTCGGAGAGATCAAGCTGCGGTGCATCGTTTGGGAATGTCAAGATCTCGGACCTTGATTTTGCAGATGATGCAGTCATCTTTGCGGAGACTTTAGACATCCTTTTGGGGGCCCTCAAGGTGCTGAATGAGGAGTCGGAGCCGCTGGGATTACGGGTTTCTTGGGTCAAAACAAAGATCCAGGCTTTCAGTGACATATTGGATGCTGCTGTCCTGTCTGTGTCTGTTTGTGGTGAGGATGTTGAGGTCGTGGAGAGATTCACTTACCTTGGCAGTGATATTCATGTCTCTGCTGGCTGCGAGTCAGAGGTCAATAGACATCTGGGTCGGGCCTGGGGAGTCATGGATTCACTGGATCATGGGGTGTGGCGCTGCTGGTACCTGTGCGGAGGACGAAAGTCCGAGTCTTCAGGTCCTTGGTACTTCCAGTCTTGCTCTATGGATGCGAGACTTGGACTTTGACCAAGGATCTGAGACGGAGACTTAATTCCTTTGGTACCAGGTCTCTTCGAAGAATCCTTGGCTATCGCTGGTCGGATTTTGTGTCCAACGAGCGGTTGCTGAGAGAGACTCGGATGAGATTTGTTACCTGCATAGTCCGTGAGCGTCAGTTGCGGCTGTATGGACATGTGGCTCGTTTTCCTGACGCTGATCCTGCTCACCAGATTCTCTCAGCGAGGGAGTCTCATGAGTGGAGGAGGCCAGTGGGCCGACCACGTTCCTCGTGGTTGCAGCAGGTTGACCATCATCTCAAGGAGATGGGGATGGACCTGGCATCTGCCTGGGGGATGGCCAGACGGAGGCCCCTGGAGTACCGGCGGAAAGTGGACGCAGCGACGCGCTGTTCTGGCACATGCTCCCATACCTGACCTGACCTGACCTGACCTGACATATATATATATATATATATATATATATATATATATATATATATATATATATATATATATATATATATATATATACATATATTTTATATTTCCACACAATTTGAGTTGATCATCTTCAAGGAATTAATGCGATTGCAACATCACACTTTTACATCATAATTGTGAGCCTGCCTTGTCTTCATGACAGAATTCGACACAATATTCATGAACATTAGCCTGGTGTGTCCCTGTAAATTATATTTCTGAAACGTTCATGTGAGGTTTACTTTGCAGACTTGAACGATTAAGTAATTTCTCGAAGACTTATAAATATGGGCAATATATTGCATTACTCATAATGCTTATTGTACAGAACCCTCAATGTGCAAGTCCGAATTCACTGATGCCATTTAAACAATGTTCTTGGAATTAAAACTATTGAATGACTTTTCAGTCTTCACCGCTCATTAAAATTTAAAACACTACAATGGTATAACGTGTGTACATTGCCGAAAGATGCCTAAAGTTTGTGCAAAAAAATCTCCAGGACCTTATTAAGATCTATGTGATTTCTTGTTTCCAGGCAGGGCATTTGTTGTGTCCAGTAATGGGTGTTCTTGACATCATTCAGGCTGGTGCAGCTGAGAGGAGAGATTCGTTTCAGGGCAGATATTTCGCTCTGACCTGATTTACTGTTAACATGTGTGCTCCATCACCGACTGCTCAAACCACTTTTGCTTCTCTCTGCTGCATGCGATACAAGGACTTTGTAATAATATCCCTTATGATCCAGAGTCCATGATGAGCCACTCTTGTGAGGCTGACATCTGACAAGGGGTGAAAGGGATCTCAGATGAAATCCCATTGTTGTAACTTCAGTTGGTGATTGGCATATCGTTGATAGTAACATCATTTTGTACATCACATATCGATTCCTGCAGTGAAGCGTGCCCTTGCGAAGGAGACTTCCCAGCATCCCCTTTGTATGGTGATCTAACGCTACACATTTGCCACCATAGCACAGAAATCTCTGGATGTATGCAATATCTTTTACGATGGATTCCTTTTTTACCATTCATATTGTATTGGCCACTGCACATATCTTGGAAACAATAACAAACTCACAGAGGAATGAGCCATCTGAGAAGTCGAATGATTGCACTGTCCTCATATCCTCATCAGTGGGGGCTGTTATATAAACAGGTTCTAACGCATGACAGTCATCTCTGCCATACTTTAGCCATTAATCGTGATGTTGAAGCATTGTATAAGGATCGTAGAAAGTTGCAGAGAAAAGAAGAAAATGAAGTAACAAAGGTAACCTTGCATTGCACATGACAATGTCCCACACACTGTTACAAAATGTTGATAAATGGACTCTTACATGTGTGGGGTACAGGCTAGTTAGTGAAGAGTATGGTCTTAGCATGGGCTATGTGCTCATGTAAGGTCAAAAGGTCAACATCGGCCAAATGTCAATAATTTAGGTGTGATTTCTAAAATCCTCAATTTTCATCTGATTGACTTGAAATTTCAAGAGGATTTATATTTCTGGTCTCTGAATTCAACCAGCAAATTATTTTTGAGGTCAACATGGACCAAAAGGTCAACATAGGGCCAAGAAGGTCAACAGCTAAGGTGGGATTTCTAAAATCCTCAATTTTCATACCATTGACTTGAAATTTGAAGAGGATTTATATTTCAAGTCACTGAATTCAACCAGCCAATTATTTTTGAGGTCAACTACGGCTAAAAGGACAACGTGGGCCCGATTTCTAAAATTGTCAATTTTCATCCATTTATCTTGAAATTTGAAGAGGAGCTCCAGATTTGGGCATTGAATTCAAGGACCAATTATTTTTGAGGTCAAATTTGTTTTATGGATTTTGCAAGCATCGTGCTCTGCACGACATCTTCTTGTTTGTTTGTCTGTTTGTTTGTCTGTATACAGGATATCTCAAGAAGTTGTGGATGGATTCAGATGAAATTTTGTGGACAGGTTTGGTGTGGGACAAGGACGAACTGAAAATTAGATATTGGTGAAGATCCGGATCCGACTACGAGAATTTTTAAAAAGTGATTCTTCACCTTTGAGAGGGCCAAAAACGATACATAGCATAATATCTCAAAAAGTTATGGACGGATTCGGACAAAACTTGGTGGGCAGGTTGGATGTGTGAGAAGGAAGAATTGTTTCAATTTTGGTGAAGATCCAAATCTGGATCTGGATACAAGAATTATTTAATTTTCAAAGTGCTTCTTCACCATTGAGAGATAGGGCCAAAAACGATATAGTACTGTCTCGCATGATATTTCAAAAATGTATTGTGCCCGATATGGTCTCGTGGATCAGGCATTATATGGCAGAGTATGCATTTCACCGAGTACCCTTCTAGTTTTTACTTGTAATGAGGACTTCATGTTTAGACTAATATTGTCCTATTTTTGTATGCCATTGGAAGGTGGTGTCATGTGCAGTAGTGATTAGCTAGAATGTGAGTGTCACGTGATCTGCCTCTGTCTGAACTGGCAAGGGCAATGCAAGGAAAGGTGAAGGGTTACCAAAAGGGTCAATAATATGAAGTCACCCAGTGCACAACACAAATTTCGGTCCCTTCTCCCCCTTCCCTCCATCGTCAGTATGGGCCTGTTGATGTCATGTCACTGCCATTGATGGTCTTTTGGCATGGTTCCTGGGAAGACCCTCTTGTGCTGCAAGAATGTGACATGCTACTGCATGGACCTGCTGGTATGGAGAAGTGCCACAATTGGCTGGAGCCATGGGCCGTGTCTTAATTGTGCCAGCAGCGGGAAAGCGCTGTCTCGAGCAGTTGGTTGTGCTCGAGACATTCACAAGTAGCACATGCATTATAATCCAAATGCTACACACCCCCTCAGCCACCGGACCGGTTTCATCCTGAGGTGCTATTCATGTATGTGCTACTTTTGAATGTCTGCAGCTGTAGAGGAACCCAGGGGGGGGGGGGGCGTTGAAACAGCAAAATCACTAAAAAAAAAAATGGGGGCCATGACATTTTATGTTTTTTTTACTCGTTTAATATTCTACCATTTGGAATCCATCCTTTATGGTCTTTTTCAAGTTTTGCTTGGCCAATATGTGATCTGGGCATGAAAAGTCAAAGCCTTCCTCGATCCCTTGAAGGCATCTGTCACCCATGATGGGTGATTGGAGATAGGGGGGGGGGGGGGGAGAAAAAGGACGTCACAGATGATTTATGTGCCCGAGGCCAAAAAAGGTGGGGGTTACTCAGGAAGACGATGAGTTCATCCTGACCGTGACCATTATAGCTGCACCAAACTGTTCAGTGCATAGCTGAATGATGCCCCACCCATCTGGAACCATGCCACTCTTTCTCTCTCTCTCTCTCTCTCTCTCTCTCTCTCTCTCTCTCTCTCTCTCTCTCTCTCTCTCTCTCTCTCTCTCTCTCTCTCTCTCTCTCTCTCTCTCTCTCTCTCTCTCTCTCTCTCTCTCTCTCTCTCTCTCTCTCTCTCCCCTCTGCCACAGTATGGAATGTTTGCTTTAGTGCTGGCTGCTGGAACTGCGCAGACCTATGAACCCATCCTGCAGGTCTCGCTGGGTTTGGCTGAAGCTATCTTCTTGTCTCGTCATTACCCCCTCTGTCTCTCCCTCATGGAATGATTGAATCAGCCCAATAAGAACAGTTTATTTAAGGATCTGCTGTTCGTTCGTTGACTTGTGGGCATGTATGCCGGTAGTGGGTTAAGGGAGTTTGTTTTACAAACTGATTGTATTTACTTTCTCCTGTTCCTTCCCTGTGCTATTTCTTTGAAATACACTTGGTGTCTGGTGAACTCTGGCAGTGGTGGTGGCTTCATTTGACGGTTTCTAAAAGACCCGCTGAGGGCATTCATTGGCTGCGCAATCTCTGCACCGCGAGAGGGCCATGTGATGCGGCCTTCACGTTTGCTTCAGGATTGTTCAGCTCGCCCGATTTGGGGACAGCAATCGGCACAGCAACGCAGCTTTGTACACGAGGATTCAGCAGGAGGTCATCATAACGGATGACTCAAACCCGTAGGACTCATACTGGGCAACCGGACGACCGGGCGACTGCAACACTATACACACATTAACGTTTACAGATACTTTGCAAGGAGAAGTTTCCAGAAGTTGATGAAGTGATATCTTCATAAAATTATATCATCATGAAATGTTCTGCAAAACTTGTATTTTGCATTTATTATATCGCAATTAATTTTGCTTCTTGAATGACCAAACACAAGTGCTTAATGCATTTGTTTTCAGGATTAGAAAACATTCTCCATGCTTCGATAAATACTCCTTCTGAGCGTGCATGAACGTGCATGCTGTGCACGATAAATACTGAGCGTACATGCTGTGCTGATTGTGCTTTCGAGTTTAATCTATGATGCTCCACGTTCCTTTCGGGCAAAGTGCTTGCAAGATAGGCAATCTCAATTTGTACTGCAAATGGCTCAAATTAACAGAATTTTTCTGGTATATAAATTCTGGGTGGTAGTTTTACATACAGTATTTTCTTCTGCATTAAAAAGACAATTATTAACTACATTTAAATTGGCGTTTGCAGAGTGGTTTAAACCTTGACACAAGATCTCTATCCACGAACACGAAAGTACGAGGAACAAATCCTCATTGAGGACAAACACCCAAGAGCACCTTAAAAATAGGCCGTATAGATTTTAGATGTATATGTATATATATGCATATATATTGTTGTGGTTGACCAAATTCGCAAACCACCATTCAGGTCCCTTAGGTGAGATATCTCGGTAAGTATATGTGTAGTTAGGCCCAAACCCGTTGTCTAGAGGGAATAAATGTTATTCATGAGGGCTGCGACTCTTCAGGATAGCCGTTTTTCTTTTACTATCTTTATTTTGGACCAACCGCCATTATTACCAGCACCAACCACGTCTCAACAGCCATCACAACAACAACCACCAACCACAACGCCGCTTCACCACAACCGCCACGACCTTTACCGTCACAACTCGCCACCATGGCATCACCATCATCTCGCGCCACTCGTGGGCACCGATGCTGGACTCGTGTAGAGCGCGCACCGAGCAGCGTGTTCAAAAGCATCGCGGACTTTCCGCAAAAAAACGGATCAAAAACGACTCACGCCCACTTTTGTTCCGTCCAATCGGTGAGCGAGGGGCGATTTGGCCCCGCCTCCAGGGCGTTGGAGGGCGGTCGCTATATGCGAATTCATGGATCAAAAAGCATTCACGCCCACTTTTCCTCGGGCCAATGGGGAGGGGTACACTTTTCTTTTTACACTTTTCCTCGGGCCAGGATAACACTTTTCCTCGGGCCAGCAAGAGAGGTGAAAGGTCGGAGGCAGAGGGTCAAAGATGAAGGAGCGAGGCCACGGGGGATATAAGGGGCCGCGTTCGTCAGTCGCGGCAGTTCAGTTCGCGGAGGAAGAGTTGAGTTGAAGTGGCAGTTCGCAGTTGGGAGTTCGCGGAGTCGGAGTGAAGAGGACGGAGCTGTGGAGAGGCGGCGGCGGCGAAGGCGGTTGAGGGGGTGCTCGCGTCGGATTCGAGGAACTGCGGAGGGAAAGGCCGGCGGCGCGACCGAGGTCGTGGTGGAGACGCTCGTCGCGGGACCCAAGATTTTTGTGAAATCCTCCTTTCCCCGAGCATCAGCAACCCCCTCCTGTTTCCCCCCGCGCTGAGATAGTGCGACAAAAGGGGGCCCCCTTCCCACCCCCTACCAGACACTGTCCGCGAGGCCCGCGGAGTTGAGGCACCACCGCCGCTCCGCGTCTCATCATCAGACGGGTAGGCCCGACACGGTCTCGGCCCCAGGCCCGCCTACCCCCTCATCCTGGAGGGTGGTTCTCTTTTCTTTTGCTTTGGGAATGTGTGTTGTCGGCGCCGTCTGTGAAGTAAAATTGTATAAGTGTTGCCGAGTGCCCGGTAGTCGGATAGATCTGCATTGTCGCATTTGCTTTTTGTCTTCTTCTTTTCCATGTGCTTTTGGTGGAATTGTATATGTGTGCTTTCCGTTCATCGCGAAATAAATGTGCTTATTATTGAACTGTTTTCCCGCTTCGCTTCGTCATTTCTTTCATTGAATCCCCATCTTGCTTCACGTAAAGGGTTGGTCGTGGGCTAAGACGCCCGATAATTAATCGAACCGTCGAGGCCGACGAATAACACCGCTCAGTTATCCCGATAGTACGGAACGGGTCGCTTAAGTGGCCCGTGTCCGAAGTCGACCTGCGGCGAGGTGCGATCGCCCGGTCTACCCTCCGTGTGGGTACTTAGGTAGGTCGAATTTGGCGAGCAACCCTATCCCACGCGGGGGCCGATTGGCTCGATCGCGGTGAGACCGAAAGGTCCACCCGTGACTGGTTCCCGGCGTTAGTCCGAGAGGGTCACGACGGGATTGTCCGTCCGGTGGGCGACGTGCCGCGATTCGAGTTACGTGGCCGTTCGCACGCCGGCGGGCGCGAATCTGCGACAATATATATATATATATATATATATATATATATATATATATATATATATATGTATATATATATATATATATATATATATATATATATATATATCTATCTATATAAATAAATATATATATATATATATATATATATATATATATATATATATATATATATATATATATATATATATACATATATTCAGGGCCGGCGCTACCATAAGGCCAACTTGGCAGCCGCCTGGGGCGCAGACCTCAGAGGGGTGAATTACTGACCTTTAAGGGTCACAGTTTTATGCAAATTATTGTTTTAAGAAAACATAAAAGGAAAATATAATATTTCATTGTTCATCAGAGTTTATAGTTCATTGTTACTTCATAACCAGTTTATTGTTTTCAACACTAACAAGTGGTGCCAGGCACAACAAATCCCACCCATTTAAGGCATAAAGTTATTTTGGGGATCAAATTTAAATTTGATACATCCTTAACCTGAATGTGGATTATAAGGAATATTTTAGTCTTAGTCTGAAGTCAATTAAACCATTTTTGACGAAGTTATGACTGTAAAATGATTTTGATCTTTTTGTGACCTTGACCTTGACCTTTGATCCAATTGGACGCAAAAGTTAATGGGGTCGTCCAAGGTTCATTGCCCATGTGTGGATTAAATTTGATAGTGTTTGCTGAAGCCATTTTGCCATAAAGTTGCTAACAGATAGACAGACAAATAAAAATGGCCCATAGGGCCAGGACTTGACGAACAGTCAACAGTTACTAACAGGTAGAGGTATGTATACAGCACACACGACGTGGTACATATGGGTAGATGTGGATCTGTACGGACTCTCCGTGGGTGTGTGGACATGCCATGCCCGTTACGGGCATCATGGAGCCAAAGTTTCATCCTGTTTTTAATGGAGGTTCTATCAGGTTTTCCTTTGACCTTGCACCTGTTTCTAAAGCATTTAGTTCTCATATTTGCTTTACAAATGTTAAATGTTTCTCTTTGTGAGTTTCAAAGCAAAATATATTTGATAACTCCCCATTTCTGAGCCGTTTGCCACATTGACGTATTTTCTAAATTACCGAGCCAATTTTATTTTACTCCCATCACACGCAGCTGTTTATATGGAATATTGTTTGTGAACATCTCCCTGAAACGTCTATATAAATGTAACCTTGATTTTTGGTGAAAGCCACTCAAGGTTTCTGGGTTGTATACAGTACAGTACAGACTGTAGTCGGTAATAATCATACTGACTCCAACCTGCTGAGTCCTGAAAAACTGCTGACATCAGCGAAGTGTGTGTGTGTGTGTGTGTGTGTGTGTGTGTGTGTGTGTGTGTGTGTGTGTGTGTGTGTGTGTGTGTGTGTGTGTGTGTGTGTGCAATGGGGGACGCTCTGATCTGTGAACCCCAAACACCGAATTCTCAACTGAGCAGTCAAGGCTCAACGTCCACACAAAATTGTGTGTGTGTGTGTGTGTGTGTGTGTGTGTGTGTGTGTGTGTGTGTGTGTGTGTGTGTGTGTGTGTGTGTGTGTGTCGGCGGGTGTGTGTGGTGTGATCTCCACATGTGGTGGGTGGTGGAAAGTGGTCAAAATGATATATAATGCTGTAATATTTTGTCCAAGTACTTCTAAACAAGATTTTGAAATTATATTTGAGAGTGCCAAGAAGGTGATTTGTGTTCTTCAGTGTTCACGTGTTTAATTCAATTGAAATAAAATTAAGATTTTGAAGGTTGTTGAAGAAAACTTTTTTCTTGAAGTTTACGCCATTGATGCACTGTCATTTAGACCTCCTTGTTTAACGTTATATTAGTTTTTTGAGCCTATTCTTTGTGTCCTTTTTGATGTCCTTAAAAACAGTAAATTTCCTGTTTGGAATGTTTTTTTTCAATTTGGTTTTACTACCAGACAGACGAAAAAATTATCTCACTCATCCGCACATGCGTGATCAGGACGAGATTGTGTACAATTTGCTAAATTCAGAGCCATAATGATATGAAACCACTGATTCTTGCTCCGATGCATGGTCAAAATACAACATTTGAAGACAAACAGACAAGGTGAGCCAATTGCATAATCCTGCTTTTTCACTTCACACACAGGTAACAATTCAAGGACAGAGCTGCTCCGAACAGACTATTAACGAGTTCTGGGCCAGGTAGTAGTAGCTTGTTCAACAATAGGTTGTGTCAGGTCGCATTCTGCTTTCAAACAGAACACCATAGCACTGTGTTGATTGGTAAAGTGTGTGTGTGTGTGTGTATATATATATATATATATATATATATATATATATATATATATATATATATATATATATATATATATATATATATATATATATATATATTGTTACGGCCTTGGAAATTCGCAATACACCTAAGGGTCCTAAGATCAGTTATGACGATAAGTAATTGTGTAGTTAGATTTCCCCACCGTTGTTTAGAGGGAATTTTCGTGTTCACAGGGCTGTGATCCTTTGAGATAGCCGTTCTTCGATTCTCTATCATTATTTTGGACCAATCATCCCCCAACAACCAAATCGCCACCACCAACAACGCCCCCAAACAACTACAACTCAAACACCACCACCTTCACCTCATTACATCCACAACTCCACCCTGCAAACATCGCTTCACCGCCATTCTCAAACGACGCCCACCAGCAACCAAATCGCCACCACCAACACCCTTCCCAAACCACCACAGCAAACTCCCACCACCTCCGTCTTTCCACCACACGTCGTACCATGGGTTGTGAATGCGTTCCTTTTGCCTCGAAAAGCGGATCAGGAATGCTTCACGCCCCCTTTTCATCCGCCCAATGGCTGAGCATCAGGTGGTATAGCCCCGCCTCCGAACCTGGTGTGATCCACAAATCTGCATATACGCTCCTCCCTTGGCCTATATAAGCGCGAACACAATGCAGCTCGCGGCAGAAAAGTGGCAGTCTGGAGGGTCTGGAGAGCGCAGAAAAGTGGCAGCGGCGGTGTCGGCGGGGCACTCAAGTCGGGAGACGGAGTTCGAAGCCGACGGGAAAGCAGACGGGGAGCGCCTGAGAGAGCTCACCGACCACGCCAGGGGCACAAAGCCAGGCGCAGCTACGCTGACATCGCGGCTTTCCTGCCATCGCGCCACGAGGGCACAGGTAAGACCCTTCGGTCTTGTGGACCTGGCCGCTCATCTCGGTTCCACGCGCATTAGGCCCACGGGCCCAGTCTGACTCCCTTGTCTATGAGGGGGTCTTTTCTTGCTTTTTCTTTGAATGCGTGCTGTGGTGCCGAGTCCCGTAAGTAAAACCGTATAAGTGACTGTACATAATTGCTTATAGATGGTCGTAGCACCTTTTGCTTTGCTTTTGTTCTGTATACGTGCATGTTAGTGTTTTGCATTCCTGACTGCATATGTGCTTGTAAAATAAATGTATGAGTGTGCAATAAATGTGCTTGTCGAACTGTTCCCCGTTTCGTTGCGTCCTTTCCTTTGTTAGAAAGTTCCATCTTGCATCACGGAAGGAATTGGTAGAAGGGTGTAAGCACCCGGTAAATAATCACGTCCGTCGGGGCCGGCGATAACACCGCTCGGTTATCACTGAAGCACGGAACGGACCGCTTAAGTGGTTCGTATCCTCGGCTGGCCAGCGGCGAGGTACGATTGCCCGGTGAACTACCCGCGCAGGTACTTAGGAAGGTCGAGTTTGGCGAACAACCCTATCCTGCGCGGGTGGCCGATTGGCATGATTGTGGTGTGGTCGAAAGACCCAACCGTGACTAGCTCCTGGCGGTAGTTCCAAGGAGGGTCACGACTGAATTGTCCGTTCCAGTGGGCGACGCAGCCGCGATTTGAGTTACGTGGCCGATCGCACACCGGGCGGACCGAAATTCGTAACTATATGTGTATGTATATATATATATATATATATATATATATATATATATATATATATATATATATATATATATATATATATATATATATATATATATATATATATATATATATATATATATATATATATATATATATATATATATATATATATATATATATATATATACATACAGGACCAGTCATGTTTTAATGTACTCTGAAATTAAAGCATAGAACAAATAAACAATTGCAGATAAAAAAGATATAATGGAATCGTTTTGTTGAACAAAATTTAATCTAAAATTTTGACTCGTTAAAATCGCCATCTTTTCCAGATATAACAGCCGAACATACTCGTGCCATTCTTTCTTCAATGGAAATCAAATATTGTTCGGAAAGTTCTTCCCAACATTGTTGCAGAAGTTCCCACAAATGTGTTGCACTTGTAGGTTGCTTTGCTTTCACCCTCCTGTCCAGTTAATCTCAAACCAGCTCGATGGGGTTTAAGTCTGGAGACTGTGCTGGCCATTCCAAGATTTGAAGCCTATCATCTTGGTCTTTTCTTCTAAGGTAGTTCTGACATTCCCTGGAGGTATGTTTTGGGTCGTTATCTTGCTGTAGGATGAACACCTGACCAACTAGGTGTAGAGCAGAGGGTATTGCATGGCGCTGTAAAATGCTGTGCTCACCCTTTTGGTTCAGGGTGCCAGTCACTCTGTGCAAGTTGCCGACAATGGATCCAGCAAAAGAGCCCCAGATAATCACGCCTCCTCCTCCATGTTTAACAGTTGGTGTCACACACTGAGGAAACATCCTTTCGCCTACTCGATGGCGTTCAAAAACTCTGCGTGATGAACCGAAGATTTCAAATTTTGATTCATCGGTTTTCATCATTAGACCTTCCAGTTTTCAGGAGTCCACTGGCGGTGCTTCATGGCCCAAGAAAGTCTCTTTTTCTTTCCGGTGAACTACCCGCGGTGAACTATTTTTCTTTTTAGCAATGGCTTTCTTACTGCCACTCGACCTGCCAAACCTGCAGCTCTGAAACTTCCTCACTTTGACCAGTGTTAATCTGTGCTTCAAGCTGCTGTCCTATGAGCCGCCGATCACATAAGCTGTTGACTCTCATAAACTTATCTTCTGATTGTGTTGTGGCTTTGGGTCTACCAGACATATTCCTGTCAGAGTTTTCAGACATATTCCAAGTGCCTTTTGATGGTGTCGGAAACTGTACTTACTGACACCTTGGCTTAATTTGCAATTTCTTTCAAGAAAAGACCTACACTTTTAAGGGTTATAATGGTCTGTCTCTTCTTTTGTTAATTGTCTTTTTCTTGCTATTATGATAGCAATATGTAATCCTACTTCCTGCAGTGCAATATTGTGCAAATAATGCTTCAGATGGTGCAACAACACAGTCTGTTCCAACACTGCTTTTATACAGACAGAGGGTTTGTAACTAATCAACAAAAGTTTGGACACCTGTCAGAATTGTTTGCATCAACTTCCAAGGCTTAATTTACTTCCATTGCTGCAGAACAGCTACAGTTGCTAACCCATTACTTGTATATGTATGTATGTATGTATGTGTATATATTGTCGCGGATTCGCGCCCGCCGGCGTGCTGACGGCCACGTAACTCGAATCGCGGCACGTCGCCCACCGGACGGACAATCCAGTCGTGACCCTCTCGGACTAACGCCGGGAACCAGTCACGGGTGGACCTTTCGGTCTCACCGCGATCGAGCCAATCGGCCCCCACGTGGGATAGGGTTGCTCGCCAAATTCGACCTACCTAAGTACCCACACGGAGGGTAGACCGGGCGATCGCACCTCGCCGCAGGTCGACTTCGGACACGGGCCACTTAAGCGACCCGTTCCGTACTATCGGGATAACCGAGGGGTGTTATTCGTTGGCCTCGACAGTTCGATTAATTATCGGGCGTCTTAGCCCAGGACCAACCCTTTACGTGAAGCAAGATGGGGATTCAATGAAAGAAATGACGAAGCGAAGCGGGAAAACAGTTCAACATAAAGCACATTTATTCGCGATGAACGGAAAGCACACATATACAATTCCACCAAAAGCACATGTAAAAGGAAAAGAAACACAATGCAATTTTACACAAAAAGCAAATGTAAAAGCGAAGACACAATGCAGAGCTATCCGACTACCGAGCACACGGCAACACTTATACAATTCTACTTCACAGACGGCGCCGACAACACATACCCAAAACCAAGAAAAGAACACCCTCAAGGATGAGGCGGGCCTGGGGCCGAGACCGGGTCGGGCCTACCCGTCTGATGATGAGGCGCGAAGTGGCGATGGTGCCCCAACTCCGCGGGCCTCGCGGACAGTGTCTGGTAGGGGGTGGGAAAAGGGGCCCCCTTTGTCGCACTATCTCAGCGCGGGGGGGAAACAGGAGGGGGTTGCTGATGCTCGGGGGAAGGAGGATTTTTATTCTGTCTCAGGTCCCGCGACGAGCGTCTCCACCTCGACCAGGTCGCGCCGTCGGCCTCCCGCCTTCAGCTCCCGGCACCGACGCGAGCACCTGCTCGTCCGTCTTCGCCGCCGCCACCTCTCCACAGCTCCGCCGACAACTCGTTCCAACGCACAGCTCGTTCCAACGCGCAACTTCCTTCCAGCTCCACCGACGACTCTCTTGAACTCCGAACTCACTCTTTCCAAGGCACACCACTTTTCTGACGAACGCAGCCGCTTATATAAGCCCCGTGGCTTCGCCTTTGACCCCCTGCCTTCGACCTTTCACCTCGCTCCCCATTGGCCCGAGAAAAAGTGGGCGTGAATGCTTTTTGATCCATGAATTTGCATATAGCGACCGCCCTCCAACGCCCTGGAGGCGGGGCCAAATCGCCCCTCGCTCACCGATTGGACGGAACAAAAGTGGGCGTGAGTCGTTTTTGATCCGTTTTTCTGCGGAAAGTCCGTGATCTTTTGTACACGCTGTTCGGTGCGCGTCCTGCACGAGTCCAGTACCGGTACCCACAAGCGGCGCAAGAACGGTGGCGATGCGACGGTTGCGAGGTGTGACGGTAAAGGTCGTGGCTGTTGTGGTGAAGCGGCGTTGTGGTGGGTGGTTGATGTTGTGATGACTGTTGAGACGTGGTTGGTGGTGGTAGAGATGGTGGCTGGTCCAAAATAAAGATAGTAAAAGAAAAACGGCTATCCTGAAGAGTCGCAGCCCGAGTGAATGACATGTATTCCCACTAGACATCGGGTTTGGGCCTAACTACACATATACTTACCGAGATATCTCACCTAAGGGACCTGAATGGTGGTTTGCGAATTTGGTCAACCACAACACTACCCCCTCCCCTTTTTACAGACTCGTCCCGAGTCGTCAAATTTTCGTGTGCCATCATGTGTAGTTTTCCCCTAGTACATTTTACCTACGGATCCCTGAGTGCGACATTCATGGTATTCGTGTCCCAAAAATAAATAACCTGAGGGCTGCGTAACTACCTAAACAAACTCACTCACACGGACGACTTAAATAAAATTGCCGGCGCTAGGACAGACATGCCGGGGGCGCACTCATATTTACAGTACATCTTAACCTTAACTTACAATTTTACACTAAACCATGGCCCAGGATCAATGAACTCTGCAAAAGAAAAGCAGTTAGCAGGGAGCCAGGCTGCTCGCATGCAGTCTCTGGCTCAAAACAATGCAGGTGACAGGGAACGTGGCTGGCTGCTCATACGCAGTCCAAGGCCTTCCTTTTTGAACTGAACGCAGTGAACCACAACGGTGCATGGGCTGCACAAATGCAGTCTCCGTGCCAGCTCAAGTGGCACACACAATGAACACACGAATGGATGGATGAATGGTTTGAACTGAACGCAGTGAACCACAACGGTGCATGGGCTGCACAACGCAGTCTCCGTGCCAGCTCAAGTGGCACACGCAATGAACACACGAATGGATGGATGAATGGTTGGACTGAACACGGTGCACGGGCCGCCACTGCAGGCCCGTGTTGTAGCTGCCAACAGGGCAGTTCTTGCAGCTTGCAAACTGTTGCCTTGATCCTGGCGCACATGGCAATGAACAGGGGGGGGCAAAGCAAAAATTGAACGGGGCTGGTGAACATGGGCAGTGAGCATGGCATGGCAAAGGCAAGCAGGCAAACACAGCCCGCAGAAGAAGGCCGTTGCAGGCAAACACAGCCGTCAGATGAACTGGCCGGCACAGGCCTTGAAGTACAGCAGCTGCAGACGATCCAGCCGGCACAGGCCTTGCAGCACACAACAGCTGCCGATGAAGTGGGCCGGCACAGGCCTTGAAAAAAAACAGCCAGCCGGCAGATGAAGTGGGCCGGCACAGGCCTTGCAGCAACACAGCCAGCAGATGAAGCTGGACAGCTTTTGCCGTTCAGTGGAGGTTGGTGGAGGGAGTGCGGTGGTGCTGGCCACTTGGAAGGCGGGCTCGGACCTACCTACCTGTCTCCCTCCCACCTATCGCCTTTGCCTGTCACTGTACATACCCACTCCCTTAATTTGTCAAACCCCAATTTAGCCCCAACGTATTTTTTTGTTGTTTTTATTTTTACTTTCCCACTATAAATCGTCCCCTAACCCCCTTTATCGTCTTTGTTCGGCTAACCTATTCTGTCACCTAGCCTACTCCCAGCCCCTACGTTCCCTTCCCGGAGGGGAATAAGGGAGAGCTAACGTCCTGTGTCGAGGCCCAACGAAGCCTCAGGATGGCCTCCCCAGAGTTCGGCGATCTAACCCAAAGTGGGTCCAGCAGCCCACAACGAGAGCGAGGGGATGGATGGTGCGGAGGGGTACATCTCCTAATCTACCCTAACCATTTAACTGTTAAACTACCCCGGGGCTTTCAACAAGCGCCTCTCGCTTAAACTATTGGTTCTAACAACCCAGATTCCCGTCGCCTGTGTTGGTGTCCTCACAATTTCGGGCCTCGCCCCCCAATTTTCTCTCCGTGCCTTCACACGGTCTCCTGGCTGGGACACGTGGCTCCCTTTGGCAGGCACGACCCTCTGCCGATTCTCCGACGATGGCACCCCCGGGCACTACACTGCCTCCGAGCCTACCAGCTCCCTAACACCGGCGAGTGCCCCCCATGGCACCTCCCCTGAAACGCACACGTGGCAGGCTGGCTTCCCGGGCCCCTTTCCGAGGGTCACCCATGCCCACAACACTGCCCACGCGGCTAATGGCGCCCCGGCCCCCGCACCAAGCAAGCGCACCCGTGCCCACTACTCTATCCCGGCCCCCCATGGGCCCATGGCCTACCGCGGCCGACTAGCCTGGTGCCTGGGGTACCCACTCAGCGATACTCACCTTTCGCAGCCACGCTCCCAAGCCCGTCAACAGGGCTCCTGCACCCCTCCAAACGGGTTTCGAGCCTACATTCACACCAACAACAAAACGACCTCCATTTTTCAATTTGACTAACCCCCCTAACTCAGTCTACACTGACCCCGGGGTCCCTTGGGCGGGAGTCACTCCTCCCCCCAATCACTCATCGCACCATGCATTCCCCATTCGCTCCATACACACAGACCCGCTGGCCTCACTCACTCACCAAGCACATGCTTCCAATCCACTCACCAACAACTCTTCAACACACTCACCGCTGAACTCTGCCATCCTTCTATCTGCATCCCCTAACTAACTCGTGCTCCCACGTCGTCCCTTAAACTACAGCACGTTCCTTTTAACACTACGTAGCTAAACTACGTCCCCTCTACACATCCACACGTCTGTCACTGTCTCCAAATAATCCCATTAATCAATTTCCCAACCTAAATCTCGCTACAATCCCTCTAACTAATCCATTCCACGGACTCCATGAGGACTTACCCCTGCCCCATGAAGTCGGTCTAACTAAGCTAACCCTTCCCCCTAACTAGTTTCCATCCTGTGCCCAGTAAGGGGGTCTTCCACCCCTTGCCCAGGAATCCTGTGCACCCGAAAGTGAGGCTTGCTTTTTTTTTTTTTTCTTTCATGCGCACCACCAGCGCGGCAACTCGCGCTCGCACCTGCCCGTGACGTCATGCAGCTACACGTGTTCCTCGTCCCTCTTGGACGGTTCCATCCGGCAGGGATACCCCTCCTGCCGGATTCCAACCCCACGTGCAGCCATGACGTCACCGTGCGCATAAAAAAACACAAGCCCCACGTCTCGAGGGGTTCCCCACGCGAACACATGTGCTTTGCCCGTTGGAGCTTAACACACACGATCGCGTGGAGAACCCGTCCGGTCCAAATCCGAAATCCTGCCTAAACTTTGTCCGTCCGCGGGATCGGCAAATCCACCGCGTGCATTTCCGGACCGGGACTTCACTCTCGCAAGCGAGCACGTGGCGGCCTCGTGCGTTGCACAGCACGGACCGCGTGCTCACTGCTGGGTGAACCCGGCACGGTCCCCGAAACAACTGCAGCCGCTACTCGGCTTTCTCTCCTCTGTCGCCGTCGTCGTCGCCATTCAACCCGCGCACACCTGCGTGTTACGACGCTCACAGTCCATTCCATCACATTCACACCGGGAGACGCGGCTGCGTGATCCCGCATGCCAACCGACATCTCCCTCACATACCGCTCTCTCACACACACAGTCTCCCTTGCATAACCCATACCACTCACACGTGGTGCTCCATTCACTCGCGGTACCTCATCCACACACCGTGCCTCACTCACACACGCGGGGGCACTCACCCGCGGTGCCTCACTCACACTGGCCGTTTCATCCACACACACGGCCTCACTCACACACGGTGCCTCACCCACACACGCGGGGGCACTCACCCGCGGTGCCTCATCCACACTGGCCGTTTCATCCACACACACGGCCTCACTCACACACGGTGCCCCATCCACACCCGGCGTGCTGGGAAGCACGCACTCTGGCACCATCGCCACCACACCACTCACACACGGGGTCGCTTCCACACACGGGGACGCACTCACACCTTGCACCACACACACAGGGACAACCACACTGGGGATTTGTGTCCCCACAAGAGTCTCCGGGGCCTCTATACCCCCCAAGCTTTCCGTGCACCTGTCCACAGCACCCGTCCTCTCAACCTCGCAAAGCACGACCGAACTCACCTGGTCGTGACTCTCCTCAAGGGGGCATACTCCCTCCCCTCGTTCCTGGAGGAGGCCAACCAGCTGCTCGCACTGGGTCCCTACACGCTCCGCGAGCTCACCCCCATTGTCCTCCACTACCTCCGTGTGTGTGTGTGTGCGTCACTTACCCCGTCCTCACCGTGCAGTCCCTCCTCCATTTTTTTTGTCTCCCGTGTCTCTATACATTTATAAGTTTCTGTTGTCGTCACCTCGTGTCTCGTCTCACACGTTTTGGTCTCCCCATTTAATTTTTCCCTTTTGGTCACCGTCGATTCTTCTGTCACGACCCTCGCCCAACACGCCCCCCGAATTATTTTTTCACCCGCCTCCACCGCGGGCCTGTCAGCCGTTGCACCCCCTTCCAGCTCGTTTGCTCCCACACGTGGAGTCGCCATTCCCAGCTCCCTGGTCACGGCCTTCATGCCCGCCTGCAGGCATCGGCCCATGTTCTGTGTCTCACCCCGTAGCTCTTTCATTTCCTCCTTCATGTTTGCTTCCATTCCGTTTATTTGCTTGTTCATTTCGTTTTTCATTTCATTTGTATTTGTATCCATCTTTTCGTTCATTTGTTGTGTATTCGCATCCATCTTTTCGTTTATGCATCTTTCATTTCGTTCATGCCTTTGTATCCATCTTTTCATTTATTTGTTGTGTATTCGCATCCATCCTCGTTGTCATTGCCGCCAGCATGGCGCATAGCTGGGCCATGTCGGGTGCGCTTGAGTGAGCCGTTTCGGCAGGGGTTGGGGAAGGGTTTTGGTGGAGAGGGGGGGGGGAGGTGTCATACACCGCGGCCGCTGCCGCACCCACCTCGGGCCCTGGGTTCAGTTGGGCGAGTCCGTGTTCCTGCACAATCAACATTTCCTGCTCGGGGATTCCATCCTGGACCATGGATCCTACACATTCTACATCCATTTCTAATACCCCCGGCTCCCGCTCGCCTTGAGACGCCATCTTGCTTCTCGTGAAGGGTTAATTTGCTCGCTCGTAATTTGGAGGGAATCGGGGGTCGCTTCTCTCACCCCTGGACCGATTCCCGTGAATTTAGCCGGAGACAGGAGAGCCCGTTTTCCTGTTCTCCGATACCAGTGCCGCGAGGAGGGCGATGAATTTGTATCGCACGACCTGACACCAGTGTTGCGGTATTCGCGCCCGCCGGCGTGCGACGGCCACGTAACTCGAATCGCGGCACGTCGCCCACCGGACGGACAATCCAGTCGTGACCCTCTCGGACTAACGCCGGGAACCAGTCACGGGTGGACCTTTCGGTCTCACCGCGATCGAGCCAATCAGCCCCCGCGTGGGATAGGGTTGCTCGCCAAATTCGACCTACCTAAGTACCCACGCGGAGGGTAGACCGGGCGATCGCACCTCGCCGCAGGTCGACTTCGGACACGGGCCACTTAAGCGACCCGTTCCGTACTATCAGAATAACCGAGCGGTGTTATCGTCGACCTCGACGGTTCGATTAATTATCGGGCGTATTCAGCCCACTACCAACCCTTTACGTGAAGCAAGATGAGGGTTCAATGGGAGAAATGACGAAGCGAAGCGGGAAACAGTTCAACAATAAAGCACATTTATTCGCGACGAACGGAAAGTACACATATTCAATTCCACCAAAAGCACACAGAAAAAACACAATTCCATTTACACAAAAAGCAAATATAAAAGCGAAAACAATGCAGAGCTAATACCGACTACCGAGCACACGGCAACACTTATACAATTCTACTTCACAGACGGCGCCGACAACACATACCCAAAACCAAGGAAAAGAAATACCCTCAAGGATGAGGCGGGCCTGAGGCCGAGACCGGGTCGCGCCTACCCGTCTGGTGATGAGACGCGGAGCGGCGATGGCGCCCCAACTCCGCGGACCTCGCGGACAGTGTCTGGCAGGGGGTGGGAAAGGGGCCCCCTTGGTCGCACTATCTCAGCGCGGGGGAAACAGGAGGGGTTGCTGATGCTCGGGGGAAGGAGGATCTTTATTCTGTCTCGGGTCCCGCGACGAGCGTCTCCACCTCGGCCAGGTCGCGCTGTCGGCCTCCCTCGGGTGCAGCTTCCTGCACCGACGCGAGCACCCCCTCGTCTGGTGTCGCCGCCTTTCCACAGCTCCGTCCCCTCCGTTCCGCACACACGACGAGCAGCTCCACCGCCCGCGAAGTCTTGACCCTCTGCTTCCGACTCTCCTACTCTCCGCCTCTCCGCCTCGGGACTCTCCGACTCTGGACTCTTCTTTGGACTCTTCTTTGGACTCTCCCCTTCTCGACTCTCCTGACTGACGAACACGGTCCTTTTATCCCCCCGTGGCTGCGCCTCTCCCCCCCTCCCTTTGTCCTTTCACCTCGCTCCCCATTGGCCCGAGAAAAAGTGGGCGTGAAGGCTTTTTATCCACAAATTTGCATATACCGTCCAACGTCCTGGAGGCGGGGCCAAATCGCCCCTCGCTCACCGATTGGACGGAACAAAAGTGGGCGTGTGTCGTTTTTGATCCGTTTTTGAAGCACAAAATCCGTGATTTTGTACACGCTGTTCGGTGCGCGCCCTGCACGAGTCCAACACTGGTACCCACAAGCGGGGCAAGAACGGTGGCGATGCTACGGTTGCGAGGTGTGATGTGAAGGTCGTGGCGGTTGTGGTGAAGCGGCGTTGTGGTTGGTGGTTGATGTTGTGATGACTGTTGAGACGTAGTTGGTGGTGGTAATCATGGTGGCTGGTCCAAAATAAAGATAGTAAAAGAAAAACGGCTATCCTGAAGAGTCGCAGCACGCATAAATGACATGTATTCCCACTAGACAACGGGTTTGGGCCTAACTACACATGCACTTACCGAGATACCTCACCTAAGGGACCTGAATGGTGGTTTGCGAATTTGGTCAACCACAACAAAATATATATATATATATATATATATATATATATATATATATATATATATATATATATATATATATATATATATATATATATATATATATATATATATATATATATATATATATATATATACACACACACACATGTAATTTCTAATAAAATGTTTCATAACTCCACTACTTACAGTACAAATTGAAATTATCAAAGTTGGTATTAATTGTAGAATTGTTAGCATGTTGTTCGGAGAACATTTTGTGTATATATATATATATATATATATATATATATATATATATATATATATATATATATATATATATATATATATATATATATATATATATATATATATATATATATATATATATATATATATATATATATATATATATGTTGGTGTTCGTCTTTTGGCTGCTCCCGTTAGGGGTTGCCACAGCAGATCATCCGTTATGATCCGCATACTGATTTGGCACAGGTTTTACGCCGGATGCCCTTCCTGACGCAACCCTGGTCGCCTCTTACAACACAGGGATAAGGATTGGGTTTGGCCATGATTCCGGGCTGCACTACACCCTCTCATAGCACGGCCCAGTGCAGAGCGCCCGCCCTCAAGCGATCCTCCGAGTCTGACGCAACCCTGGTCGCTTCTTACGACGCAGGGATAAGGATTTGGTTTCACCATTATTCCGGGCAACACTACACCCTCTCATAGCACGGCCCAGTGCAGAGCTCCCGTCCTCAAGCCATCCTCCAATCCAAGCCTCCGAGTTGCCGGATTACAGGCGCACACCACTATGCCAGGTAAATGTATATGTATGTATATATATATATATATATATATATATATATATATATATATATATATATATATATATATATATATATACAAACAAATATATGTATACTGTATATACATCTATACAGCTCTGGAAAAAAATAAGAGACCACTCCAAAAAAATTTTAAATCAGCATCTCTCCATGTATGGCAGCCATTCCATTCCAGTGTCTGTTGAATTCCAACACAGGCACACCTCATTCTACTTCGTGAGGTACTGATTAGGTAATCACCTGAACCGAATCTTATTTAACAAGGAAAAGTATAAAAACCACTGCTGTGGTCATCATTATCCTCATGCAATAGGACCAGCTGGATGGCAAAAACAGTGCTAGTAGTACCTCAAAAGTAATTGGAATCAAAAAAATAACTATTGACCATGCCAAAAGAGTTGAAAAAAAAAAGTTTTGAGTGAGGAAAAGAAGGGTTCAATTCTGGCTTTACTGGCAGAGGGATACAGTGAGCGTCACGTTGCTTCCATCCTAAAAAATTCAAAGACGTGGTTCATAAGAACAGGGTCAAGCAGCAGACATTGGGGACATCAAAGCTACAAACTGGTAGACGGCGAAAACGACTTTCCACTGACCGGGATGACCGCCAACTCATTCGAATGTCACTCAACAACCGTAGGATGACATCAAGTGACCTACAAAAAGAATGGCAAACGGCAGCTGAGGTGAAGTGCACGGCGAGGACTGTTAGAAACATGCTCCTAGGGGCAGGGCTGAAGTCGTGCAAAGCTCGGAAAAAGCCCTTTTTCAATGAGAAGCAAAGAGCCAGGCTGAGGTTTGCAAAAGACCATAAGGATTGGACTGTTGAAGACTGGAGTAAGGTCATCTTCTCTGATGAGTCCAATTTTCAGCTTTCCCCAACACCTAGTCATCTAATGGTTAGCCGGAGACCTGGAGAGGCCTATAAGCCACAGTGTCTCACACCAACTGTGAAATTTGGTGGAGGATAGGTGATGATCTGAGGGTGCTTCAGCAAGGCTGGAATCGGGCAGATATGCCTTTGTGAAGGACTCATGAATCGAGCCACGTACAAGGTTGTCCTGGAAGAACACTTGCTT
>NC_140966.1:40282834-40347834 GCF_056783735.1 Eptatretus burgeri | reverse complement strand
CCTACAGTTTTGAATGTGGAGAAACGAGACTTCGTAATTAAACACTTCGAGATATTTAGAAAATTTTACTCGAGCCGATTTTTGATTTCGGTTTTATTTTTTAAATGGTAGTCCTTCAAAAATAGGGTGTCTATTTACCGTCATTTTTTGTTTGTTTGTTTGTATGCAATGGACAGCTCTGGAGGCCAGAGGAGTCAACCTATTTTGATGAAACTTGACAGATAGGTTCATACCAGGATCTAGTTCTATGCTTTTGAGCACCGTTGCTATGGACACCACTTTTTCCTCGCAACTGGACTTTGAAATTTTTGAAAAATCCTAAAAAATTAATTTTTTCGAAAATCAAAAATGGGCTTCAGGCTTTTATGCGCACTATAATCAACCTCTTTGTCGAAGTGATGGGTCGTGTAACATCGTCAAAAACGGGAAATGTCGTGGAAAATGAAATTTCACATTTTCAGCAAGGCAGCCACCATCTGATGCACCGCAGCACAACACGTGGCTTATGCAGGCGTGTAGCCCTGAACTTTGTTGAAGTCGATCTATATGCAGTATTCAGTGACGGTGCGAATATTGTAGAGTGATGGCTGAAACACTCCAACGAAACGGTTGATAAGAAACGGCTCCCTTGGCTTGCAATTTGCAATTACTGAACCGACATATTAAACATACACCTCCCGGAGATGACTGAAATGTCAAATATGTCCGAATTGTACAAATGAACACTTTTCTACGAGTCAAAACTGCTTGTAAGGTTGGATGTGGAGCTTAAATTTGGAAATTCTCCTTAGTTTAAGTGATAGTCATGGTGATCGCATGTGCAGAAATTAAATAAAGCAACGAATGCTGATGTCTCCAGGTGTTTATAATCATTGTAATGTATGCAGCGATTCATAGCAATGATGAACAGGCATTCGATAATATGAATGAGGAAAGTGAAAAGAAAACTTTATCATGTAGAAATCGTTGCGGCTTGTTCTACGTCAAGGCCTGGTTGAGCAGGCCAAAAAACATGGCGGCTTCAGACTCCAGTGAGGTTACTCAGGAAACACCTTAAGACCCGAGAGAGCTCGGTGGCTGAGGATCGCCTGATGAAGGATATAATTATCTTCAAAAGCGGACTTTTAATTAACCCAAACACCCAATTTTCACTCTTCCACTTCCTTGGAGTTTTCTTCGTATGCATGCAAACTTTCAGGCTCCTAGGTTTTATGGTTCTGGAGTTATGGAGGACGCACACACACACACACACACACACACGCACACGCACACGCACACACGCACACACACACACACACACACACACACACACACACACACACACACACACACACACACACACACACACACACACACACACACACACACACACACACACACACACACACACACACACACACACACACACACACACACACACACACACACACACACACACACGCACACGCACACGCACACACGCACACTTGTTACATCTCTAATTCAGTATTCAGCATCCAAAAAGGCTGTGATGAATATATGAACAATCTCCCCCTCTTCGCTCCTCACACCGAAATTTTTTATACATATCCCTTAAGTGGATGCGGACGACCTTTGCTTTCTCGTGTTTTATATATATTTTTTTGATTATATTTTTCACGTGCAATTTTTAAAAGTAATAAAATGCTTAATGTTTTATATATTTTGTTTTGTTGGTATGGATTAAATCCATCTATGTTATTAAATTTGGCTTATTGTACATTCTACGCCACCCCATCAATCCTGGTTTTTGGTTCAGTCCACTATGTGGATTATATTAGCACATATCATGTATGCCTGGTGTTGGCTTAATGGCTTGAGTGGTGGGCTTGAGATCCTGGGGTCCTGAGTTCAAATCCTGCTTGACTGTTGAAATAATACCAGGTGTGGTTGACTCAGCCTGTTATCCTTATGAGGTCGGCAAAATGAATGCCAGCTTGCTGGTATCCTGTGTTGGAGTGGTGACCCTTCCAGGATTGTGCCCAATAGCCAAGGAGACTGCTTCGGCAGTACCAATGCTCTGCACAGAGTATGGTTCTCATGGCTGGATGGACATATCATGTGCGGAAATGTCGATGTGATTATCATTTAAAAAAATAATAAAATGCTTCATGTTTTACGTATTTTGTTATTTTGGTACGGATTAAATCCATCTATGTTATTTAATTGTTTTAATACTTGTTTCAGTTGATGTGGGGGATGGTTTGGATATGTATTGCTTTTTGAATGGTTCTGTCCACTGTCCTGTCCATTCCCCCCCGCCCCCCATTCTTGGCCTAGTCTGGTTGAGTTGACATTTACATTTGCTTTATTTTCGTCATAAAACTATTCATGTTTTTTTTTTTTTAATTTGGGGTTGTGTGCACAAGCGCAGAGAAAAAGGAACTTCCTCCCGTTGGATTCACCATCATGACTTCAGCAGTTATTGAGGTAGGTCGGGCTACAGTTTTACATTGTTTTTAGAGGGGAAGAAGCAGAAGTACAAATTGTCAATTTAGCTGATGTTGTACTTTCGTGATTTATTCTGGTATCCTTTTAAATCTTGGTAATTCAAAAAATGCTTGAGAATAAAAGTTATGGCTTTTAACTGTATATGACTTTCATTCTATATTAGTCTATGAGTATCATTTTGTACACATTGGAATGGGTGGCCATTTTTTTCCCATATCATCCCTTGGAATGGAGTACTAATGTACTCCATGATGACTTGGTGGGGTGCAAAAGTATGAGTCCACACTTGGTCACCAAAGGTAGATGGAGGTTATGTTTTGACCCCAGACAGTTTATGAGCAGGATATCTCGCAGAGTACAGCAGATAAGCTCTCATATTTTAACAAATTGTGCATTTTATGAGAAAAACATGAAATTTCTAGCAGTTAGGTCATACCATAATGTTTATTTTCGGATGTGGAGGGAAGCCAGATTTGACCTCTGAGAAGACAGAGAGGTGAAATCCAAGATGGCCTCTAGTCACCCGGGTCTAATGTTCAAATGTCCTTAATTTTGGAACCAGACTATGCAGAAAAACATTTACGGTGCCATTTCCAACTAAATTGGGGATGCCCATTCATTTGGTGATACCTTTGAGAATGTCAGAAATCAAGGAAATGAATTTAGGTCAAGGTCAAGGTAAAAATTTATCAAAAAATAAGCAATAAATTGAAATTTGCAAATGAATACCGAGTGGTGTCATTGTGGCGAATTTAGTTATTTAGCGACCTTGTCTGGGATGTATACCTACCCGCCAGCCTCAAAGCCTCAACAAGACAGAAGAGGGGAAAGTGCACCAGGAAAAGAGTGGCTCCTTCAACTGTGATGCCAAAGAACTGGAAGGACTTCCTTCAATGCGATGATAATAAAACCGAATTGTTTGCTTTCCTGTCATGCGTAGTTGTTCATCTTCCTCTAGCAGAGGGCAAGGGACTGTATGCAACAGATGGAAGTGGAGTCCTTTGCTCTCCAGCTGAGTCATACTTGGCCTGCCTTGCCCCATGTTCACAGGAGGAGGCCGACACTCGTCTACTTCCGCATGTGGCAGATGCTGTGCAAAAGGGGTGTAAGAAGGTGACCATACGTACCGTTGATACTGATGTGGTAGTACTGGCTGTAGCTTCATTCAGCAAGACAGCTCCTAATGAGCTGTGAGTTGCCTTTGGTGTTGGGTCAAGCTTTCGTTACATAGCTGTTCATGAAATGGTTGCCACAATGAATCCAACACAGTGTCTGACTCTCCCAGTCCTTCACGCTTTCACCGGGTGTGACACTGTATCTGCATTCGCTGGCAGAGGAAAGAAGACTGCCTAGGAAACTTGGAAGTCTTTCCCAGAGGTGAATGATGCTTTCAATGAACTCCTATGCATGCCAAGTGAGGTCAGTGAAGGATCAATGTTACTGCTAGAGTTATTTGTGGTGCTAATGTACGACCGAACCAGTGAGAGCACGGAAGTGAATCATGCCAGGAAACAGCTCTTCACACAGAAGTCTAGAACTCTATAGAATATTCCTCCAACCCAGGCAGCACTCGAACAGCACATCAAGCGCACTTGCTACCAGGCCAACTGTTGGAACCAGGTATTGGTCCTGGATCCAGAGATGCCAGAGCCATCTGACTGGGGCTGGACAAAGGAAACAACTGGGTTGCAGCCGCTTTGACCACTCTTCCGGAAGCATCAAAATCGTGCCATGAATTGATCCGCTGTCGCTGTGAGAAAGGATGCACTGGACGGTGAAAGTGTGCCAAAGCTGCGCTCAAGTGCACTGCACTGTGCTTCTGTTCTGGAGGCTGTTAGATTTTGATCACTACCATTACCATCATCATCATTGCTATTAATAAAGTATTAAATAGACGAGCAGCATGGGACTATTCTGTTAATTTTTTTGTATTATTATCCCTATAGTGTCAAAATGGAAGCGAAGTTTCGCTATATTGCATAGGTACAATCCATTGTCTTTACCTTGACTTTGACCTTGATCAAAATGCATTTCCTTGGCTCCTGGCAATCTCAAAAGTATCACCAAACGAATGGCCATTCCAAACTTAGTTGGAAATGACACCTTAACTGTTTTTTTACACTGTTTAGTTACAAAATTAAACGCGTTTGAACATTAGACCCCGTGGACTGGCGGCCATCTTGGATTTGACCTCTCGGTCCTCAGAGGTCAAATCTAACTTTCCTCCACATCTGAAAATAAACCTTATGGTATTCACTAACTATGTCAGAAAATTCATGCTTTTCTCATAAAACGCACAATTATTGTGCTTATCCGCTGTACTAACAATGTTATGAACGGATTTCGGTGAAATTTGGTGCACTCGTTGGTTGGTTTGATATGGACTAATTGATTCGATTTTGGTAAAAACCCAGATGCAGATACAGATGCTAGAATATTTAATTTATCAAGTGATTCTTCATCTTTGAGAGATAAGGCCAAAAATGATAAATAGCATATGTCAAAAAGTTGTGGATGGATTATGACAAAATTTGGTGGATGAGTTTGATAGGTGACAAGAACAAGCCAATTCGATTTTGGAGAAGGTCCGAATGCAGATTCGGCATAACAGTGGGATACAAAACCAAAACTGTTTATTCTTCTTTGCACTTTCAAAACCCAGTACACCCAAACTTTGCACTTTAGCAGGACTTGGACATGTATAATAGTGTGATGGATCAGATTGCTTCAATAGCACTTAACTTCCGGAATTTATTTTTACCAACTTTTAAATCATCATTTTATTTAAATTGAAGTGTAGACCTGAACACTTTGTGGGGAAACGTGTTCTGTGAACTCTCTGGTTAGCCTCGCCAAAGGAGAGGGTATTGCATTTCTGTCTGTCTGTCTGTCCACACAGAATATGCTATGTCGGCCACAAACGCCAACTAGTAGTAGCCAGTTGTGCACGTTCTTTTTCCAACTGAGTACGTCTATAAAGTATGTCCAATTACAATGTGAGTTTGTGTATAAAGTATGTCCAATTAGAATTTGTCTATAAAGTATGTACAATTAGAATGCAAGTATGTCTATAAAATACGTACTATAAAACCACACCAAACAAGTCCAGGTGAGGATATGTAATCTTTGATTGCTCGTTCTCGTGATGTATGCAATTATGGGAGATGTTATGGTCATTTTCCAACTCAACCCCCTTCCCCACCCCTCCCCCTCCTTCCCATATGCTTAGCTCCTTCCCTTCCATTCCCATTCCACACGCACTCTCCGAACGTCCTTCTCCTTCTCTCATTTTTGATTTTCTCAATTGAGCACGCATTTCGCCCACCAGCGCTGAGATTTAATGATGTTCTTCTGTAAGCTTATTCAGAAAATTGATGTCTTGAATATCTAACTTTATTACCCTAGTCTCTCACTTTTTATTATCTGAGTGTAGTTAAATTTGCATTAATTTTGCCCAATATACGAGAGGGAATCAGAGTTTTGCCCTTTTCAAGAACAGGTTGCAACAGATTTCAGTGAAAAACATGACATATTCCAATGACATCACGAAACGCACTCACGGCTGAGAAATTGTTTGACATTGGTTGGAAACTACTTGAAAAAGGACAAATATCTATCTTGAGTTTTGTCTGTACAGGACCTTCATAATGTTGGGGAAAACCTATTGAGGTGATTTGGGCAGTCCAGAATGCACCAAATGGCATTACTTGAAACGTGATTTTATTTTTATTTTATTTTTTAACCCCACAGATGGCTTTTTTGGTTGAAGACACTTTGGGAACCTCTCCATCAACTTTGGTCAATGATTCTTTGGGAACCCCTCCTACTCCCTCCACCCTTTCCTATTCTGAAATGCTAGATCCACTTCATATATATATATATAACTATTATAGCACATCATATCCAAGCAAGGCTGTTTGACTGCAGTTGAACATACACAACTACTGGGAATTTTTCACGTTTCCCTGTCATTCACCAATAATATTGTCTTCATATCAAGTCGATGACATTTTGTTTTTCTTTAAGTGGCACGTTTTGAGTAAATGTCCACATGATCATGCTCTGTGAAGAACTCTCTCAATGCAGTCATTCGCTCTCAATTCTGTTTTCAAAACTACAACCGCACATCGGATTTTATTGGCGACATATCACTGGAAGTTTTCGAGGATATATGTGCAAAATACAATGGGTGCCTAAGATAAAAATAATTTCAAGCATAAGGTGTACTATCTATGAAACTGCCTTGGTGCTTTTTCACAATATGCGCATAGTGGATGGAATTTGTGATATTTGCTTCATCAGTGGAGGCCGTTCATATATACAGACTTGACAAAACGTTTGCTGAGGAGTATTGTCGAACTCCCTGATTACCAAATGGCATTTTACCTGCAACGGGATTTGATTATGGTGGTATAAATGCACAGGTTTTCCGCAAATTTCCATGTTGATCATCAAATCATTATCACCTCATTCTTGGCAACCCCACCCTCTGCTTTTCAAAACGTTCTCTCAAATGGGAGAGCTTTTGCTTGAATGATGCATCATGCATGAGCAAAGCATCACAGCTCCAGAAAACGTTAAATGACCTCTTCTGGAGTTTCCTTCACGAATGGTATGATGACAAAAGGATGATTTTGAGACTGGCTCAAATATTCTATCTTCTTCTCTTCCTCGCACCCCCCCCCCTCCTCCCTTTCTTTTCTCCACCTGCTTCAGCCATGCTGCAGAGTGAATATTCACATTTTGACAGACAGACAGACAGACATATATATATATATATATATATATATATATATATATATATATATATATATATATATATATATATATATATATGATAGATCAAGACTGATGTGGGAAGGGGAAGACATTTAAAGCTCGATGGAACTGAAATGGGGTCATGGCATGAACCTCTGGATTTCTAGAGCTAGGACTTGCAGCATTTCCGAATACAGATTGTACCATGAGGGAACAAGGGGTGCACAAACACACCTCCATGAAGTTTGCTTTGAGACAGACAACCTGCAATAGTCAGAAAAGATTGAATTTAAACATCACTAATTCAAACAATGAGTCAACATCATTGCAAAATTATGAACTGAACTACAGGTGAAGTTTGGTATAAGTTTTGTTTTCATTATCACGATGAAAGTTAAAATGCCAAATTACTATCTTTTCAACCACAAAACGCTCATGTCCACACCGTAACGTTGCTTGTTGGAAGCCATGGAGGAACTGTTGCTCACAACATTGTCTGGCTTACCACCAATAAAGTTTCCATTTTTTCCTGCCGAACCAAAAAGCCCAGTTTGATGTTAGCTAGGTGTTTGAAAATCTGACAACATTTTACATTCTAACTCGTATCCAAGAACGGTTTCCTTTTGAAAAGTGAACAAAGATGCACTGGCTCAATCGATCACTCCAACAGAAGCTTCCTTTGAAGGAAGAGTAAAATTTGCTACTTTATTATTATTTTTTTTTAATGTCACCACCTATGAAACTTTCCGATGACACCTCCATCCATTCTGTATATGTGCCTAATGAGTGGATTCTGTAGTAGAGGCTGGAGATAAGTACAGAAATGTGTGAATGTGGAAAAGGTAACATGTGGAACCATTCTGATACACACAGGCTCTTCTTGCCAGCTGGCAGCAAAGAGCTTACTTACAGTGCACTGTGGGTGATTTTTATTCCATTATTCTTAGGCTACATCTCCCAGTGGTGTCTCACCGTTCGCAGGCTGGCCTCCAGGGCTGCATTCTGTTATTTAGAATGTGTTTCTACTCCACATGCTGCAGAGATTGGTAGATTGAACGTGTGAGATACAGGAAGCTGGGGAAATTGGAAGATTGGGAAGATGATGCCAGGAGATGTGCAGGAAGGTGCAGGCTGATACTGTGCAGACAGGCAGGAATGGGAGGGGGTGTAATGATTACGATACGTCAGGCAAAACTGTTTATATTTCCTCTCTCAGATTTCCACATGATGCCACTAATATGAGCTCGATCAAGGATGAAATTGACCTATTATTGTAGAAAATGTAAAGGTACAGGGGTGTTGATGAAACTTCAGCTATATCTAAAGGTAATGCATTGCTACATGTACACATTTGTGGTGCCTTGAATTAGACAGTGAAGAAATATTTTTGATGGGTATAGTTTACCAATCATTATGGGACGTTTGTCCCATAATCAAGGAATTCCACAACAAATTCTAAACTGTTCGGGTCGGAATTTTTTTTCCATCAGCTTTCCATCTGATGGCTGAACCTTGAAGTTTATTGGCGGTGGGGACCAAGGATGTCTCCACCCCATGATGGTTCGCTTTGACTCGTGCATGAAATTATGGATTCAGCTCTCATCATATATCATTATCTTTTACAATAATAATCTCTCTGTCTCTGGGAGCATTTCCTGAGCTCTCTTCTTCGCTGCTCTGCTCTGTTGCAAGGGCCAAAAGTTACCTTGTGATCTAACGTGGCATTCTTTGGTGCCTACCTTGCACTAACCTTGTTGAAGTTCATGTGAGAATTAATGTTACCTTCAAACGCTGACATTGAATTCTTCTGCACTTTCGTTGATACAGTAACACAACAATCCTGCAAAATTAGCTGTTCAAGACGTTTAAAGTTTTTGCTTGAGTGACAGCATTTGGTTGTTTGTGAAAATGCTCATCATTGCTGACCAATTTGTTTTTTTCTTATACTTGCTCTAGGATCGTGGCAGAGCTATGACAGAGAACAAATCAGGACACAATGTAACAAAGAGAACAGCAGGAGAAAGGGGAAAACACCAACAGCAGGGCGGAGGCAGAAAGCAGATGAAGACGGACAAACAAGCTCTGCAGGTAACAATGAAGGGCAAGGGAGAACGCAAGGGGTGGACAATATGGATACATAAACAAAATTTTGGGAGGGGTGCGGTGTGGTTTTACAAGTGTAGAAAAGGTCATGGTTTTGGATAGGGAATAACTTGATATGGTGGTGAACGGCTGTCTTGAAGATCTGGAAGGAAGAATGAGATTGAAGAGAGTATGGAAGGTAGTTCCACAGGTGGGAAAAAAGAGGAATAAATGAGTGGAGATGTGCAGTGATTCTGGATTTTGGCAGTTTCACTAAGAGAAGGTTGCTGGTGGACTGTGCGTGTTCTCCAGATACCTTGGGGGAGGGTATATACCTGGGGGGAGGGGGGGACACAAAGCATGGAGAGGGCAGAGGGTGCAAGTCCAGAAAAGCATCAGCTTCACAGTCATTTTTGATCTTACTGCACCATCCAACACATACAATTACATGAAAGACATACGTTACCACATTTTGCAGACAAAGAATTTCAGTTGATTTGACATTCTCCTTCACAAGGAACGTCATGGTAAACCTCCTGCACACGTGACTATGTGGCTGCCATGTTGGTTTTACCCAGCATTATTTGAACAGAGATCACGTCACTTCTGGTGTACGTTTCTCGGTACTGTATAGTGTACAGTATAAACAATATTATTGCAGAAATTTTCAGCATCGAACAATTATTTTTACACATTGTAATTATTAAGTTCACATCAACCTTGAACCGCTCTCATATAGATGGAAGGAGGTTCGAGACCTGCTTGAAAGATAAAAGTCATTTAGAAAGTCAACTTTGAAACAGCTCAGAAAATGCATCTCTAATAGGAATTGTTGAACGAGCAGAATGTGTTTTTTTTCATCAAATGTGATGAGAAATGGAACCATCCTTACATGATAAACATGGTAATGGCAGTTGCTAAATTCTTTATGTATCGTTGATGCAGACACAGCAACACAATCGATGTGTTTTGCAAATCGTGGGGATTTTAAACCAAACACTTTAGCAAAGTCTCTGGTGGATTGGGTGTGCCTTCGCAGCCACGATTTGTCTTGAAAACGGATAGCACCAGGTTGCATGAATTTGTTCACGTGTGAGTGATGTCACAATCACAGAAAGGAAGGAAACCTGATCATAGAAATGGCAGTGTAAATCTGCTGCGTGAATTATTTTGTTTAATCCCAGATGTATTGAGGTCACACTGCATTACCCCATGATGTCATATGATGGGATTATGGGAGAAATCATTTTTCATTTGTTCCAAGATTTTTGCATGGGTTGGAAGAAGGTCATACACTTAATGAGTTCAACATATGTAATTGTATTTTCATATACTGGTTTTCTTCATATTTTTTCTCATCTGAAAGCCATTTTTGAGAGATTATACCGTCTTCTTTGCAAAAGCCATAAATGTACAGAGAATCGATGCAAATGTTTTCAAAAATCCAAGGAACTGCTTTCAATTCCATCAGTGAAATTTTTCCAAAGTTAATGAAATGCTTTTTTTCTGATTATTTTTGTCAGATCTGCTGTGAGGGAGTCATTTTTTTTTCAATGACAACCCAATATTCAAAAAAATATGTGAAACTCGCACGTTCCCAAGGGAAATTCCACATAATGTAAAATGTGACTTCAAAAGTAATATATATTGTTGTGGATCTCCGCCTGCCAGCATGCGAACGACCGCGTTTAACCAATAGCAGCTGCTTCGCCCACCGAATGGACAATCCAGTCGCGGCTTTCCGGATCAACGCCGAAAACCAGCCACGGGTGTGTTCTGAGCACACCATAGCCTAGTCCATATTCTACCTGCACGCTATATGGTCAATCGCCGAATTGTCGATATACCTAATTAATCGCATGGGCAGACTACCGAGAGACTGTACCTCAACGGGGCCGCTTGGAAACGAGCCGCTTGAGCAGCTCGCTTCATTTTGGGATAACCGAGCAGGGTATTTATCGCGCAGCCCCGTTGGACCCGATCACTTTATCGGTTATTTAACAACCAACTATATTCGGAGTGCAATATGGCAGTTCAATCAGGGAAAGGACGCAACGAACGGGTTAACATTTAAACAAGCCCCTTTATTGAAATCGCAGCACATATGCAGTCATGCAAGCAAACAATGCATGTATTCAATCATGCAATGAATGGGGGTAGGGACAAGATGCGAGCAAGACAAAGAGCTACCACCGTCTATTTATTATGTACAGTCACTTGTCGACAGTTCTACTTACGGACATGGCGCCACAACGTTCATGCAAAGAAACAAAGGAAAAAACCCCATCAAAGACAAGGGGGAAGACTGGACCTCTTGGGGTCTTTATAGGCATGGAGCCGTGTAGACCGCAAAGGCTCCGAGAGACCGGGTTGGCTGCCTTCACCCTCGTGGTGACTTGCTAGGGCGACCCTCGACGTCCCCTCTCCAGTGACCCACGGTAAGGTACGGTATGGCAGGCCGCGCGCCTTGGCTCCGCTGCGCTCCACTCTCTCCAGTCCCCTACCGCGGCTCCACACACTTCCCACAACTCTGACACGAGACTCTTTTCTCTCCTCCACACACCTCACAACCTCCAGCTCGACTCGACCTTGCATTCAGCGCACCCTTTTATCTGCACGGCGCCTCGCCCCTCCCTTTCACCCCCCCTCTTCCAGCACGCGCCGGAAACTTCCAGAAGAAGGGCGTTTTCCTCGCCGAATCGGGGCCTTTCTCATTCTTTTCCTTTCTTCATAACTAGTGTCGCTTTATAACTCTTGGTGTTGGATTATTTTCCTGCTGCGTTGGCCGGCGCAGATGTTATTCGTTGGGGGGTGGGGCCATCGTCTGCTTTCCCCCGATGAATGCCAGGCTTCTCGCAACCGTGTGCCAAGGTGGCAATGCGGTGGTGGTTACGGTGGTTGTTAAGCGGTTGATGAGAGCGATGTTGGTGGTGGAGGTGGTTGTTGTGAAGCAGTTGATGAGAGCAATGTTGGTGGTGGAGGTGGTTGTTGTGAGCGGTTGGTCCAAAATAACGATAGCAAAAGAAAAACGGCTAACTGAAGATTCACAGCCCGGTTACACGAATAAAGCCCTTAGACATCGGTGGGGAAATCTATCTGAACACAGACTTATCGACATAACTGATCTAAGGACCTATATGGTGCTCTGTGAATTTCCACAGCTGTAACAATATATATATATATATATATATATATATATATATATATATATATATATATATATATATTTATATATTTATATATATATATATATATATATATATATATATATATATATATATATATATATATATATATATATATATATATATATATATCGAGATCAGGTTCCAAGGCTGATTGAGAGCAAGCAATGTCCACTCTGATCATGGTAGCGAAGAGCTTTTAATTCACATCAAAACTGTACATGAAAGAAAGTGAGACAGAGAATACCGACAGTATCCCAGCTCAATCTAACTCTGGCTCGCAAGCAGTTTTGTTTAATATATATATATATATATATATATATATATATATATATATATATATATATATATTGTTTAGCCCCCCCCCCCCCCCTTGTAGGGCATCTGTTTTCATGATTTACCCAACTTCCATCAGGTTTCTATTTCCTTTCGCAGATATTGTATTCCTTTGAGGTAACAACACCCCAGCACTGTTTTCTCTCCTGGACTGGCAGAGCATTGATCTTTCACTAGCAAGTAGATCTGTTGTCGGTCAATATGACGGGCAGATCTTTATCACAATATATATTATCTTTTCATTCTCCGAGCTAGATGTTCCATTCTGAAGATGAATCAATAGAATGAAAACAACACTTTTTATACTCCAAAAGGTTACTTTCGATCGTTTAAATTATTTTCACCAACAATGGCTGTTTTTCAGTGTTGGGAGATGTTTCAACAGCTCTACACACACACACACATATATATATATATATATATATATATATATATATATATATATATATATATATATATATATATATATATATATATGTATGTATGTATGTTGGCGTAGTGGTTAGCGGCTTGGGATCCAAAAGGTCCTGAGTTCAAGCCCCGTTGGCCGCTTGAATTAATACACACCAGGAGGTTGACTCAGCCTGTCATCCTTCCGAGGTCGGCGAAGTGAGTACCAGTGTACTGGGGCCGGTGTATGCCCCGGTTAAGAATAGGTGCACCATATCCGTGCGTCGTAAGAGGTGACCAGGGTTGCGTCAGGAAGGGCATCCGGCGTAAAACCTGTGCCAAATCATTATGCGGATCATATGATCCACTCAGATCCGCTGTGGCGATCCCTAACGGGAGCAGCCGAAAGAAGAAGAAGATATATAGATACAAAAAAGTTAAGATTATGGGAATTTAATATTGCCAATGCTATGTGCACCTTGAAGATGTTGCTTGATTAAATCACTCCCCCCCGCCCCCTCCCCACTCTGAGGCCTCAACTCACCCACCACCCCACCTCAAATCCTCAACTCCCTCCAGCCAAATCCTCAACCCCCCTCCCAACCCCATGACCAAAACCCCCCTCCCATCCCCATATCCTCAACCTCCCCTCCCTATCCTAAATCCTCAAGCCCTCCCCCTCCTCCAGCCCCAACTCCTCAACCCCGCCTCCACCACAATCCCTCAACCCCGCCTCCACCACAATTCCTCAACCCCGCCTCCACCACAATTCCTCAACCCCACCCCCACCACAATTCCTCAACCCGCCCCTCCCTAAAGCCTCTACCCTTCTCCCAGCTCAATCCACTCTCTGCCCCCACCCCAACTCTGCCCTCCTTCCTCTTTCATCCCATTCTTCAAAGCAAGATGGCATTCTGACATAATCACACATTATTTCTTCATTTCCTCATGAAAATGGTAGAATAGGTAACTCTCTTTCCTCTCCCTTCGCTCGATTATAATACCAAGCTTGCACACTAAAAACTCGGCTCGCCAGCACACCATCCCTATTAAATTGCTATGGCACTTAGCGGACATGCCGACAATGTTTGGGAAGTCTTTGCGTTCCATAGTACCACTTGCATTTTGCGCAATGCATATTTTTGTCATTCCCCGTGTACGGTCTGTCGTCTGCTACCAGCTATGTTGTATTGCTAACCCGTGCATGTGCACGGGTATCGCTAGTCCACCTTATTATTGTGCCATCACCAACTTCACGGAAACCAATTGAAGCAACAACAGCATGGTTCCGACATGTAGTGGTTTATTATAGTCGAAACAATGCCCGATTCACAATCTCACAAGATACGCTGAAATTCGTGGATATTCTGGAGAACTGCCACTGTCAATAGATTGTGACTTGTGAGTAAGCCTACTGTAATTGTGTAAACAAATGACCCGAAATTGTGATGCATCGACTATGAATATATTGTTACGGCTGTGGAAATTCGCAGAGCACCATATAGGTCCTTAGATCAGTTATGCCGATAAGTCTGTGTTCAGATAGATTTCCCCACTGATGTCTAATGGGATTTATTCGTGTGATCAGGGCTGTGATCTTTGAGTTAGCCGTTTTTCTTTTACTATCGTTATTTTGGACCAGTTGTGGAGGCATGTGGAAAGGAGAAGAGAGCGGAGCGGAGTCAAGGCGCATGGCCTGCCGAGCCGTGCCTTACCGTGGGTTGTGGAGACGGGACATCGCGGGTCGCCCCAGCGAGGTGAAGGTAGCCAGCCCGGTCTCGCGGAGCCTCTGCGGTCTACACGGCTCCGTGTCAATGAAGACCCCAAGGGGTCCAGTCTGCCCCTCGTCTGTCCTGGGGTTTTTCTTTGCTTTTGAATGAACGTTGTGGCGCCTTGTCTGCTCAGTAGAACTGTTAAGTGTGTACATAATAAATAGACGGTCATAGCTCTTTGTCTTGCTCGCGTCTTGTCCCTACCCCCATTCATTGCATGATTGTATACATGCGTGTTTGGTTGTGAAATAAATGTGCTTGTTTAAATGTCACCCGTTTGTTGCGTCCTTTCCCTAATCGAACTGCCATATTGCACTCGGAATATAGTTGGTTGTTAAATAGCCGATAAAGTGATCGGGTCCAACCACGCTGCGCGATAATACCCCGCTCGGTTATCCCAAAAGGAAGCGAGCTGCTTTAGCGACTCGTTTCCAAGCGGCCCCGTTGAGGTACAATCTCTCGGTAATCTACTCGCGCGATTAATTAGGTAAATCGAAGATTTGGCGATCGGACCCTGTAGCGCGGGTAGAGTATGGACAAGGTTGTGGTGTGGTTACAAACACACCCGTGGCTGGTTTTCAGCGTTGATCCAGAAAGCCGCGACTGGATTGTCCGTTCGGTGGGCGAAGCGGCCGCTATTGGTTAAACGCGGTCGTTCGCACGCGGCGGGTGGAAATCCACAACAATATGTATGTCTATATATACACACACACATACTCACACCAGTGGGGCATGCTTTCACATTGCAAGCAACTACTCGCGTGCATCTGGCGTGTAGACGTAATAAATATAAGCTTCTTATATTTACCTGCGCCACCGAAGGTGAAGGAGGTTGTTTTCACCCCTTTCTGTCTGTTTGTCTGTCTGTCTGTTTGTTTGTTTGCATGTGTATAGAGCATCTCAAAAAGTTGTACACGGATCCGGATTAAATTTTGTGTACCGGTTCGGTGTGTGACAAGAACGCACTTATTCGATTTTGGTGGAGATCCGGATCCCGATCCCGATCCCGATCCGACTACTAGAATTTTTTAAGTGATTCTTCACCATTGAGAGATGGGGCCAAAAATGATAGAGTACTGTATGGCATATTTCAAAAATGTATTGGGCCCGATATGTTCTCGTGGATCAGGCATTACGTGGTGGAGATATGCTCTCTACCGAGTGCTCTTCGAGTTGATTATGTGGATTTTGAGAGAGATTTATATTCAAGAGCATTAGTTTACAATGATATGCAAGTTCAAAGACAAACTAATTTTTTTGCAAATTCATAATTAGCTTATCAAACAATGACCAAAAAAATGACAAGTCATGGGACCCAGAATGCAAAATAATTATAGATGCAATATTTAAAGTGTGCTATCCTTTCGACAATTACTTGGTAATTAACAAATTGCTCATTACTATTATAACTTAGTAATTAGCAATATTTAAAACATGTCAATACTGTTGCGGTTCTGCGAAACTGCCGCTCCTCAAGGCAAAAACACACAACATATAGCGGTCCTGAGACAGTTATTTCATGAGTACCCGTTTTAGATAGCTCTTCCCTTATGTCTAGTGGGTTGATGGAACAAAATGCATTGCGAGGGCTTTTAGTTGGGTCTTTAATTCCATTTGCTATTCCTTATTTTATTTTATTTACTTTACCTTACACACATGATTTACTTTACTTTACACACACCACCTCTCCTTCATGCATGAATGCACGCCACAGACCAAACCACACAGTGACAGCCTCATAAGCATTTTGCATTAGAAACCCATTCAAACTGAGTGCCATTCTCCAATGGACATTCATTTCAAAGTTCTCCGTACTCTAACCACAATGCTATAACCTTCATACAGCCACCACAACGCCTACCTGAAACCCCCACAATAACCTACGTTCAACCTCATCACAAACGCTTCAACCTCCTCACCACAAATGCTTCAACTGTCACACCACAAACCCACCTTGCCACCACCGCAGTGAAGCACCGTTGTCACGGTCGGCACCCCAGACGCTCACCACTCTCCTTTAGGGATGTCAGGTAACAAAGGACATGACCCACCATGATGTATGCTTGAGGTCAGAACAGATTGGCATGTAGCTCAGTCTGCAAGCATGTGCTGGGGTCCGTTCAACATCATCTCAATAGCCCTGGCACTCTGCTAAATATCGATCTTCATTTGGAGCCCAACACACATTCGTAGCTGGAGAGCACTCCCAAAAACCGGCACCCCATGTTAATCTCAGAGTTGCATCGCATGGCCAAGTTTGGGGGTGAATGAGGTCATTTTTGGGTTTGGAGGTTAGCGGGATGGGGCTACTTCTTGGGGAGGAATCTGTATGCCAATGCCAGAGCTGAGAAATGCCTTCAGAGCATTTCTGGCTTTTTTCCTCCATAAAATAGCTGCGCAAGGATCATTAGAGTCAGAGTGCACCACCCAGTTTTGTTCCCTCTCCCCCCCTAAATAACTGGGTTGCATTGGTCCATCGACCATGCCAGGTACAAAGAGGTCGTTCACACCTCGTACTTTCTCTCATCTTTCTTTGCTCTCTGATTTCCTCGGGTGTGTGTCTGATGGGTCCTGTAATGCTTGCTTAAGATAAGGTTGTAAAATTTTGTATTGGGTTAGCTCTGCACTGTCTTATTTTGAGAATGATTGCATTTCTTTTGTCACACCCCACGGATTCTTGCTTTCCCCTGCTGAAAACACTGCTTATAATAAAATAACATAACCTTTATTAATTGTGCCACGTGTCCTTTCCTTGCCCTCATTTTATAAATATATTGCTTGTATTATAAATGTCCATAGCTAATTCTGTATTTTCCTCCATTGGTCCAGCTTGGTCTGCACGTAGTTAGCCAGGAAGTTCTACCCAACTAATTGGCTCTTATTAGCTGGTGCATACTTGGCAGCTCCACTCAGTTGCACCTGATACAGTAAGTTAATGCAAGTCCGCATCAAGGGCATGAGACCCTCCTTGGTGCGGCTGTCTGCATGTAAGGTATCATGCAAGGTAGTGTATCCCTGCAGGATTGGCAGTCACAACTGCCATTCATGTTGCCAAGCAAACTGCTGACACACGGAATTATTTGTGCCTGGTAGCCTCAGGACCGGGTGTTATGGAGTAACTCGAGTGCTTCCTTTCGTGGCAAGCCTCAAACCCTGGATGCAGAACAATACTGAAGCATATCATAATCATGGATCAGAGACAGACTTTGGAATCACTTGTATTCACTTGTTCATCCAGCCTCCTCTTTTACCGAAAACAAATTTTCCTCCATGCCTTCAACCAAAAACATTCGTACCACCCCACCAATGAAGTCTTTCACAAGTTAACCAGTTTGGAAATGTTGAGACATCCACTTTGCAGAGGTTGTGTGCACCCAACAAAAAAATTTCACCTTCACATCCATTCATGGTGTCGAACCCCTCATGGCAGTGACCCCCCCTTCTTATTCCCCATTGTGCCATCCCATCTCCACTTCCCCCTCTCTCCACCCCCTCTCAACTTTCATGTCTCCCGCCCCCTCTCAGCTTCCACACACACAACCTCTGTTTCAACCTGACTGATCTCTCAATCTAGGCCACTGCTGATAAACCGGACATCATCTGTTTAACAAAATCCTTCTTCCCACAGGACTTCCCTCACTCTTTAGTGTCTCTTCCTGGCTATTATCTCCTCCAATTTGATAGACCTGAACCCTGTTCTGGTGGCGGAGTCACACTGTAAGTCAAGAACTCGATTTCTCACTCTCCATGTACTGCTCTTACACCTCTCAAACCCAACTCCAGGCGTACCTCTGGCTGTGACTTCCCCGCCGCTCCCACCTCAAGTTTGTCTGTGTGTCATACTGTCCTCCCAACAGTGATGACCCCATCGACATCTCTCTCTCTCTCTCATTTAAATTGTCAACCTGCAAATTGGTTGGGTGTTGGTACTGCTCTCACATGCCATGGCACTTTAACAAAGGACGTTGGTGACTCCACAGGACTGACTCGATCTGTGAACTTTCCAACCTAGATTTCTGTCAATGGAAAATTCTCCCTTCTGGATGAGTTGATGAAACACTTCCCTGGAAATGTCTTTCTCTTCATCTGCCCAAATTGGTTCATCTGATCATATCCTTGCGAAGGTCAACATCTCTCTGGCATTCTTGGAAAACAGCCTCAGCACAGGCGAGTCTGGCAGTTCACTCAGGCAAACTGGCAGGACAGCAAGCAGCCATCGGACTTCAGGACTGGTCTACTATATCTACCTCCCCAAATATGAACTCGGCCTGGGAATGCTTCTACATACACCTGATGTCCCTTATGCACAAATTTATCCCATTTCGTCTTTAGTTATCATAACCATCCTCCCACCAATGTATACTGAATCCTGTGGTGAGGCAGTTGCCCTGTAACAACTTGCATTCTCCTCATCGATGGCAAATTGTACTCCCAGGAGAGTCAGAAAACAACATTTGTCCAACCTCAAGATTGAACTTTCAAACTTGTCTCCCTCCTCCAAAACCTTCTGGCACATTGTTAAGTCTTTCGCTGAATTATTAGTATCCTTACATCTTTTAGATAACTTAGACTTTTAAGATTCTGAAGACCATTTTAGACCCCTTAAAACTGCTAAGACCCCTCAGCCCCTTAAGTCCCTTGAGACCCCAAGAAACCTTAAGACCCTTTTGAGTCATTATACCCTTTATAACCCGAAGATCCTTTAGACCTCGAAGACCCTCTCAGACCCTAAATACCCCCATTAGAACCCTTAGCACCCTAAGACCCCTACAGACCCTGTTCGACCTTTTTCTGAGGGCCTTCTGCAAAAACGCTTAAAGTTCACCAGCCATAATCAAGTCTCTCCACATTGGTAAACCACCTCAGTACCAAACTAAGAGAGCGCAAAATAGAAATAATTAATTAAATTAATCTTTCTTATTTTTCAGGTTCTGCTCATCTTGGTTCGTGGTATCGGGAAAGGTCCCACATGGAAAAGAGAAAATAGTGTCCATGACAACAATTTCACACCATTATAATCAAATGGGCTATTTTTGTAATTTTATTATTGCCAAACCTCAGGAATCTTTCAAGATATGAGATTAAAACGTACACATCTTATCTGTATGCATTTATAGATATGTGTATAAAATCTGTTCAGAATTAGTCAAAGATCAAGGTCAATGCCATCCAACACAGGTAAAACACTTATTAAGCTGCAAATAGAAATTGTATCAACCAAATTTGTGATGCACAACATTCCTTCATGTAAAACACTCGAGAGGTTAAACTTTCCAAATTACCAAATTACTGTTTCCATGGAAACTATTGTTTGTTTGGATTTCACAAGTATTGTGCTATGCACGATATCTTTCTTGTTTGTTACTTCGCGACATAATTTTGCCAAGTATGTTGGTCTGTAGTGTCTGTCTGTCTGTTTATCACACGATTTTTTGTCCGCAATTTTCAAGTAATTATTCTGAATTTTCTTGTGTATGTTGGTGACCGGCCAAGGACAGCAACGTGCATTTTTTTCTCAGGATCCGAACCCGATTTTGATTACCAGAATATTTTTAATGATTCTTCACCATTGAAAGATTGGACCAAAAACGATAAATAGCACGATATATCAAAAAGTCATGGACGAATTTGGACGAGGCTTGGTGGACAGGTTGGGTATGGAACCAGAACAAATTTATTCAATTTTGGTGAAGATCCAGATCCAAATCTGAGTATTTCAAAGTGATTCTTCACCAGAGAGGTGAGTCTAAAAACGACATTGGATGATGTTTCACAAAGTTATAGACGGATTCAGACGAAACATGGCGGACATGTTGGATATGTGACCATTACGAATTGATTCAATTTTGTTGAACATCCGAATCAGGATCTGAATCCGAGAAATTTTTAAATGATTCTTCACCATTGAGTGATTATGGCTAAAAACGATATATAGCACGATATCTCAAAAAGTTGTAGATGGATTCGGATGAAACTTGGTGGACACGTTGGGTGTGTGACAAGGACGAATCAATTTGATTTTGCCGAAGATCCGAATTTGGAGCCAGAAATGAGAATTTTTAAGTGACCCTTCACCATTGAGGGATGGGGCCAAAAGGATACACAGTCCATCATGATGTATCATAAAGTTGTGCACGGATTATGACAAAACGAGTTATGACAAAACTTGGTAGATGAGGTATAAGAACAAGCCGATTAGATTTTGGGAATGGTCCGGATCCAGATCCAGCCTATCAGTGGGATACAAAAACGTAGAACTGTTTAGCCTTATGGAGGTATGCGCTCTGCCGAGTACCATTCCAGTTATTCTTGTTATCTTATTTCACAATATTTCATTATTTCTGTCTATATATATATATATATATATATATATATATATATATATATATATATATATATATATATATATATATATATATTGTTGTGGTTGACGAAATTCGCAAACCACCATTCAGGTCCCTTAGGTGAGATATCTCTGTAAGTATATGTGTAGTTAGGCCCAAACCCGTTGTTTAGAGGGAATAAATGTCATTCATGCGGGCTGCGACCCTTCTAGATAGCCGTTTTTCTTTTACTATCTTTATTTTGGACCAGCCGCCATTACTACCACCACCAACCACGTCTCAACAGCCATCACATAACAACCACCAACCGCAACGCCGCTTCACAACAACAGCCACGACCTTTACCGTCACAACTCGCCCTCGCAACCATCGCATCACCGTCATTCCCACGCCGCTTGTGGGCACCGATACTGGACTCGTGCAGGGCGCGCACCGAGCAGCGGGTGCAGAGGCACAGCCTTTCCGAAGAAAACGGATCAAAAACGACTCACGCCCACTTCTGTTCCGTCCTATCGGCGAGCGTGGGGCGATTTGGCCCCGCCTCCAGGTGCGTTGGAGTAATATCGCTATATGCAAATTCATGGATCAAAAAGCATTCACGCCCACTTTTCCTCGGTCCAATGGGGAGCCAGTTAGAGGTGAAGGGTCGGAGGTAAAGGGTCGAAGGTGAAGGAGCGAGGCCACGGGGCATATAAGGGGCTGCGTTCGTCAGTCAAGGCAGTCAAGAGTTCGGAGTCAGTGAAGAGTTGGGACGAGTGAAGAGTTCGGAGTCAGTGAAGAGTTGGGACGAGTCAAGAGAGGAGTCGGAGAAGGCGGTTGGACGGAGCTGTGGAGAGGTGGCGGCGGCGAAGGCGGTCGAGGGGGTGCTCGTGTCGGAGTCGGGGAGCTGCGGAGGGAGAGGCCGGCGGCGCGACCGAGGTCGTGGTGGAGACGCTCGTCGCGGGACCCGAGACAGGGAGATATCCTCCTTCCCCCGAGCATCAACAACCCCATCCTGTTTCCCCCCGCGCTGAGATAGTGCGAGAAGGGGGCCCCGTTCCCACCCCCTACCAGACACTGTCCGCGAGGCCCGCGGAGTCGGGGCGCCACCGCCATCTTGCGGCTCATCATCAGACGGGTAGGCCCGACGCGGTCTCGGCCCCAGGCCCGCCTACCCCCCTCATCCTTGAGGGTGGTCCTTTTCTTTTGCTTTGAGTGTATGTGTTGTCGGCGCCGTCTGTGAAGTAAAACTGTATCAGTGTTGCCGCGTGCTCGGTAGTCGGTTAGATCTGCATTGTTGCATTTGCTTTTTGTGTATTATTGTGCTTCTTCTTCTTTTACATGTGCTTTTGGTGGAATTGTATATGTGTGCTTTCCGTTCATCGCGAAATAAATGTGCTTTATGTTGAACTGTTTTCCCGTTTCGCTTCGTCTTTTCCTCTATTGAATCTCCATCTTACTTCACGTAAAGGGTTGGTCGTGGGCTAAAACGCCCGATAATTAATCGAACCGTCGAGGCCGATGATAACACCGCTCGGTTATCCCGATAGTACGGAACGGGTCGCTTAAAGTGGCCCGTGTCCGAAGTCGACCTGCGGCGAGGTGCGATCGCCCGGTCTACCCTCCGTGTGGGTACTTAGGTAGGTCGAATTTGGCTTAGGTAGGTTAGGTAGGACCTACTTAGGTAGGTCGAACAACCCTATCCCACGCGGGGGGCCGATTGGCACGATCGTGGTGAGGCCGAAAGGTCCACCCGCGACTAGTTCCCGGCGTTAGTCCGAGAGGGTCACGACTGGATTGTCCGTCCGGTGGGCGACGTGCCGCGATTCGAGTTACGTGGCCGCTCGCACGCCGGCGGTCGCGAATCCGCAACAATATATATATATATATATATATATATATATATATATATATATATATATATATTTTTTAAATCACAATCCATTATTATAGGGATCTGAAATTTTACAAGCCGTGCTTTTATTCTGGTTCCTCTGCTTTTGTCATAATAAGATGTATATTTCTTGTATTTGCTGTTTGATTAATTCAAGGACGGAAATAAACTGAAACTGAAAACAAATATATTCTTCTACAAGCAGATTAGATGCTGCCAAAACTGTTTCAGAAAGCATACAATCATGGTTGATCATTGCTTTCACATTAGAGTTGGGATTTGAACCTAAAATCTGGAAGAAGCTCAACCCTTTGCACCAACTGTGATCAGGAGCAACCGGAGTGGGAGCAGGAGTGACAGGAGCGGGAGAAACTGGAGCTTGATTGATGGGAGTGCAAGCACAAACAGAAGTTACCAGATTAAGAGTGTGACTGTGACCATAGCGGGACAACAGTAATGACAACTTCATCAAAATGTGGACCGAGAGTAGTGACAAGAGTCGTGGCAGCAGCCCAGGAGTGACAACGATATAATTTATAATGTGAGTCGTAACAGGAGGAGGAGGCAAAAGAACAGCAGTGCCGCAGTAACAGCTCGCATTTGCAACAGCACAAGTCGATCTTTCCAGCGCACAATTTCCTTATCCTTCAATACTTACAGTGGCCTGCAAAAGTATTCACTCCTTATCAATAATGCCACATTTAAATGAATTACGAATTATGAAGAAACAATTTTTCCAAATATACCTTTTTATTCATAACTGAAGAGATCAAACTAAACACTGTTATAGTTGAAGGAGGTTACGTGTCGGGAATACCTTCAAAAAACATGTACAAATCAAAATTCACTGGTTGTAACAGTATTCAGCCCCTTCAGTCAGTACTTGGTGGAAGCACCTTTCACAGCAATGCGACGAGTATTTTTGGATGGGTCTCTACCAGCTTTGCACAGTGAGATGGTGAAATCTTCGCCTGTTCTTCATGCGAAAATTTCTCAAGTTCTGCCAAGTTCGAAAGGGATCCTCAATGGACTGCAATCTTCAAATCACACCATAGATATTCATTTGGGTTCAAGCCAGGACTTTGATTGGGCCACTCAAGAGCATTTATTTTCTTCTTATTCAGCCACTCCAGTGTGGCTTTTGCTTTGTGCTTTCTTTCATTGTCCTGCTGAAATGTGAATTTCCTACCCAGTTTCAGATTGATGGTGGACTCAAGCAGGTTTTCATCAAAGATTCTCCTCTAATTTGTGCTTTCACCTGTACTTTCATCAAGGATTCTCCTGTATTTTTGTCCCTTCTATCCTGACAAGCTGGCCAGTCCCCGCTGATGAAAAGCAGCCCCATAACATCATGTTGCTGCCACCATGCTTGACAGTAGGGTTGGTTGGTGTTGACTGGGTGATGTGTAGTGTTAGACTTGTGCCAGATGTAACACTGAATTTAGACCAAAAAGTTAATTTTTTGTCTTGTCTGACCACAAAACCTTTTCCACATGCTTGCAGTATCATTAAGATGCTTCTTGCAAACTCCATATGAGCTTTTATATGCGTCTTTTTCAGAAAAGACTTCTTTCTTGCCACCTGTCTCGAGGCCAGCTTTAAATGGGATGTTGTAGATTGAATAACACTGACCCCCGTCTTGGACATAGAGCCTTACAGATTTTTCAGTCATTTTTGTATTTGCAGTGACATCCCAAACCAGTTTCCTACTTCTCCGGCTGCTGAGTTTGGATGTGCAAACTGATCTTGGTAGAGTCTCGGTGGTATGATATGTCTTCCACTTCTTAATGATGGATTTCACCGTACTCAAAGGGATAATGATTGACTTTGAAATCTTCTTATAACCCTCTCTTGAACGGTACTTCTCCACCACTTTATGTCTGACTTCTTTGGAAAGCTCCTTGGTCTTCATGTTTGCCTTATTGGTGACCAAGTGAGTTGCATCTTGAACCTCCTTGGATGTGAGAGCTTAAGTTTAACCACTGATTACAAACAGGTGAAACCTATTATACATATTTTGTAACCTTTCAAACACATAATTTGCTCCTGAAGTGATTTAGAGTTATTTGGGTAAAGGGTTTGAATGCTTATGCAACTGAGAATCATCTGATTTTCTCTGTTAATTCAACTTATTCACATTTTATCTATATTTTTTTTAAACTTTATCACTTTGGAATTGTTTGTGAAGACTCTATATATGAAGTTTAACTTGAACGCATCATGAAATATGCTCAGGTGGCATCAAAATGTGAAAACTTTGGAGGAGAGTGAATACCTTTGCAGGCCACTGCATAGTAACTAGTAATATGTGGATAGTAACTGAGATTTGAAATCATTTTTGAGAAATAAAGTAGAAGCATAATATTTGCTTCTTTGAAGTCTACAATGGATCTTGTGGGTATCCTGCTTTTTCCAATAAGAACTTTGTTTTTTTTAAGTTTACTTCATAATCTTCTTCAGGGCCATATGATTAATACCAAGGTAACTATTTTTTTGTCTCCCCCACCCGTCTTCCACAAGCAAAGATTACAATCCTCCATCTTCCCAACCCATCCTCTCCTCTCATTTATTGAGTATGAAAGACACATTGGAAGCTCATCTCTAAAATGCTTTAAGCTTTAAAAAGAGGCCCAAATTCCCCGAATTACTAACCTACAGAACATGGAACTCATTTAAGTTTACAATTTAGTTTTATGTTGAACAACAGCAGAAAGCAGGAGGTCCTGTTGAAAGCAGGTCCAGGGGAAAGACAGATCCAGGAGTTGATTACAAGCAGGAAAGGCTCTTTAAGACATGGCCATCAGAAGACAAGCTGCTAACTTCTGCATGTTGCGTGTTATATTAACTCTCCATGGGGTGGGGTCGAGGGCCGCTCAAGGTGTGCCCATTGACTACTCTCCAGGGGTTGGGGGGAATTAACCACACCCTCTCGGATTCTCTGCCCATGGAAGGATCTTAAAGCCTACCTCACTCGTGGTGGCAATGTAGAAACTGTGCTGACTCGTTTTCAATATCAGGGAAACGAATGACAGCTTACAATATGGAAAAGCCACATAGAACAAAAAAGTGGGCGAATGGATCTTAGAAAGTAGTATTTGTATGAGAAGCCAAACTGATCTTTCCGAGAACAAACGTGATGCTGCCTTTTATACACTTATTACATATGCTTATGCTGAACATGTACTATTAAATCTCTATTGCAATATACTATTCCCCTTTCACCCTTTAAGTCATTCCTGCAACAACATTTATCTTGAGTGACTAGTAAGGTGTGATTATTCGACATGTTCCACTGCAGGAAGATAGTTCAACATTCCCTACATCCAGAACCACCTTTGACTGGAAGAGACAGATTGGGTTACAGCTTCTTCCCTGGGCACCCTTAAATTCTGATATGAGCACCATTGAACATGTCTGTGAATGGGGATTGGAGCACTGAGCTGAATGTATAACTGGGGCACACCCAGCTATGATGATCAGTAGGCTGCTAGTGGCACCAGCGATTATTCATTACCTCCACCTTGGAATATCCGAGGGCTGGTCAGCTGCACTGGTTTCAGTGAAACAGATTGTGTTCTGTTGTACTTTCGGCTGCAATCACAGGCATTGCCACGAGTTGAAAGTGACCAAAAACATCACTTTTCACAAATAAGGGAACTTTATTTTATAGTAACTAAAACTTTGAAATGTTTAACGGTGTTATTATTATTAGCTCCTGTTGGACTTAGTCAAAAACGGGAGCTTTTGGTTTGGTTCTCGTTCGTCCATGCGTCCATCCGCAGCCATATCTCGGAGACGTATGGACCGATTTTGTTCAAACTTGACAAAAAGACAATACATCATTGTAAATATAAGCATATCATTTCAATTCACAAGTATATCAAAGATGGCCGACTGGCGGCCATTTTAGTTATAAAAACCCGATCTTGAACACGTCCTTAACCATTTCTTGGACATCCGTTTACCGATCTTGTTCAAACTTGGCACACAGATATATAATGAATGATGGGTACATATGCACATACTATTATTTCGAGGTCAGATCCAAGATGGCCGACTGGCGGCCGCTTTGTTACGAAAACATGTACCCAACCATTTTTAGGACATACATGGTCCAATGCTGTTCAAACTCTGCAAAAGCACAGTCCATGATGGCCTACACGTGCACCTCACTTTACTTTGTGATCTGACCAATGGCCGACTGGTAGACTGGTGGCCATTTTAGTTGTAAAGAACTCTGTGTTGAACACATCCTCAACCATTTCTCGGACAGGCATTTACCGATGTTGTTCAAATTTGGGACACAGATAAAGAATGATGGTTTACATATGTGGGCCATTTTTTTTTTTCGACATCAGATCCAAGATGGCCGACTGGTGGCCATTTTGTTACTTAAAAGTGTCCCCAACCATTTCTCGCACATGAATGGTCCGACTTTTGTTGAAACTTGGCACAAGCACAGTACATGATGGCATACACGTGCTCCTTACTTTATTTTGCAATCTGATCAAAGATGGCAAACTGGTAGACTCGCGGCCATTTTATAGCTGTAAATAAATATGAGCGATGCCTTTAACGCCGTCCAGTAAAATTAGTAAAACCACGGGGAGTATGACATTTTATGTATTTTTCTCCTTGTTTTATTATTGCTAGGCTCTCAGCAGTGAAGTTTCAACTCTGTGGATAGTATTTGCCTGATCAGAGTCGACCATTCGGCTTATGTCTATGCTGCTGATGTGTTTCATTTATCATGTTAATGTATATTGTAATAATCACCAGTAAAGTGCTTCACAGTGATAGACAGAGACAGAGACAGAGACAGAGACGCAGGCAAATATGTCACAATACAAACCAAGAGGAGGCTACTGAATAATGCTGCGGTATTTCCCATAACAAATGCGTGGATATGAGTCATGGACAGTGAAAAAGAACAAAAACAAAAAGATTATTCATTTCAAAATGTTGTGCTGGAGATGAATGTTAAAAAATTCCATTTTTACTGCAATAAGAATAAACAAGTGAGTGCTTGAAGAGATTAAATCACTCTGTGTGTTAGAAGCGATGATGCTAAAACAGAAACTGTCATGCTTTGGACAAATCATGTGTACAGAAAAAGAAAGTCTGGAGAAACTATCATGCTGAGTGTGGTTGAGGGAACAAGAGGAAGAAGGTTTGCTTGTCATTAATATTTGGAATTTGAGTTTTGTGAATCAATCTGTGCAAATCTTGAGTGGAGATTTACCAATGCGGGTTGATGTTCCGGTTGTGAAGTGTTGCAAAGTCCTCACAATTCTTTTCAGAAATGTGTGTGTGTGTGTGTGTGCGTGTGTGCGTGTGCGCGTGGTCATGTGCGTGTCTGTCTTATTTCTTATTACTTACTACCCAAGAGGCAAACCCCCCATTTTTTTCGAAAAGAGACACGGTCTGCTATAAAAGTTAGTTGTTTATGGTTGGATTCCTTAGACCCCTGGCAACAACTTCTGGGTGGACAACCTTTCCAACAGGTTACTGTAACTCCGCAATTCAAGATGGCGTCCAAGATGCCGCCATATTTTTTAATCACCATAACGTCATCAATTGTTATCTATTTTCATGTGTAATACTTCGTTTCTCTGGTTTTCTAGGTCAGGGAATCTATTTATGATGGTTTCAGAGTGATATGATGTGTTTTATACCATTTATTACATGTTAATATATTTTTTTAAGGCGACCATGACACAGAAAATCAACAACAACAATACACAGTAGGTTACTGTTATTGTAAGAACAATAATGGAACATAATGGTAGTAGTTACAAAGAACACAGATTACATGAGAAATGAACTACTGCACGTGCTTCACAGTTTAGAATGCAAGCGAAATGGCTGAGGCAAATATTCGTAAAATTCATGTCAGTGTTACACGCCACAATGTTGCATCATATGAACAGGTCTACCACTCAATATAATGCTGCAATACAGGTGTCCATGTGAACAGCTGATGGTATACAGTTAATTGTCACTGTCTGCAGCAGCAACTGCAAAAGAAATCTCTGTTGACTGTTCATTTTGGCATTGTCTTTTGCATTGCTTGCAATCTGCTCGGTGTATCTTTGCTGCATGCCGAAGTGTACGATGCTTTTCATCCTCATGCTGCACTGCTTCGAGGTGCCTCAGTTTCTCCAGTACATCATCAAGGGGTATGGTTGATGTGCAAATGAATCCCGATCCACAGCTTTGATCGAGAATGGAAATTCGCTTGCCACATTTCTGTTTCAGCTTCAATTTTAGGGAGATAGATCGGTACGAGTCTGCTGTTTTTACTCCTAGCTCTCGTAAAATGGCCCTGTAATGGTCCCGCAGTGACTTCACCAAATACCCACACATGTCATGGTAAAGGGGGATCTCTAGCTGTTCTAGGAGTCGCTCAAATGCAACATCATACAGGTTTTGTTTTGTTGATTTCGCAGTGGGGACACTGTGCTTTGAATGCAGCCATGCATGGCTTGTGGTATGATATATCATTGGCCACCATGTCATGTCCTTTACCAACCAGTCTGAAGAGAATGTCCTCTCTTTTTAGTTGCTTTGCCTTATCTATGATGTTCTGCTGACTGTTTTCTGTAGATACTCTGCATGTTGGCTCTTTTCCATGCATCCACCGTTTGTTGCAGATGAGGCATGCATTCTTCGCATCAAATGTTGGTGTGTTGGTCCTGGTTCACCTTGAATGCTGGGAAGAGGTGCTGCACCCAGGCTGGTTCAAGTCTTCAGCATCACTTCATCCTTGGTTCTTCTTTTCAGCAAGTTTGTAACTCTTCTCATTCGTGTACCAGTTTCTACACTTACTGTGCCATTTGGGTATCTTGTCTGTCAGCCATGTTCCAGTAGCCGAGTCATGTTTGAGTCTATCAAATGTATCATCTTGTTAGCCTTCATGGCCAAAACTAGTTTTTCTGTTGTTGTGATATTCTATAATCCCTTTGCACCAAGTCCTTGACATATGATGCACTTTCTGTAGTCAATGTCAGTGTCCTGGCATCTCCTCTTGGGTTCCTTCTTCAGTGACAAGCTTCCCTCCAGTACCCGTTTCTCTGCCTGTGTCATCATCGTACTGCTCATGCAATCACCTGCAACAAAACCACCACCATGTTATGTATACTAGCAGCTAGAGTACATGCAAACTATTGATACGCTACACTTACATACAAACTTCTGATATGCTAGACTACATGCACACTACACAATGCCCACACCACTACAGATCACATAGTTTTGGACATTTCTGTCCACATGATTTTTATGACTGTGGCTCCAGCGACACTAGTCTTTTTCGAGTACCATCTGTGCCTAAAGCTATGTTTTCACCAATGAAAGGACGTTGACGATAGAAAGACTGGACACTAGATGATTAAGATGTACGTGCGGTTAAGACGACTACGAATGACTATACATATCACGATGGAGAGACGATGAGGTTGACGATGACGATTGAGGAGAATGGTACGATTTGGATGACGATAGACGTTTACAAATGAAATGAGCGATTGACGGGGACCATTGACGTGACGATAATAGAAAGGTTGACGTGACGGTTTCACTAAAACCAGAGGAACAATGACCAGGAATATCAGTCAATAATAAAACGATCAAATAGCTGGTCCATGAATACTTACAACTTCGAGGCTGGGTAACAATTTAGAAACAGATAAGCGGGAATAAATAGACATAAACCAGACAGCGCGCACCACAGCCCACGGGGCTGTTTTCTTTTGACGTCAATGTGCTCGTGCTAAACGTTACGTTACTAGAGTTGCTGGACTGTTCGGTGACGTCACTCCTCCTGTGACGTCACTCCTCCTGTGACGTGACCGGTGATGATCTGCAGTAACAAGGAATGCAGACGATTCTAACTGGAAAAAACTGCAAACTAAGTAATTTATTCCTGGACACATGGGATCAACCTACTTGTGGATATTATCTGATCAACCAACTTGTGGATCTTATCTGGTTGACAAATTATTCATCTTTAAAAAAGACAATTTTTGCAATAAATATGAGTTTCAAGCAGTTTTTTTTTCACATTTTATCTCAAAACTGAATATGGCATTGGATTCCCCGTATATGAAAACCTACAAAAGTGCATTTCATTCAGGTTTCTTCCTTGTTTAGTCAAAAAGATTTGTACATCAATACATTTCAGCCTGTCAGTGGTGGCCATCTTGGATTTCTCAATTTTGAGGCATTATGGGCCATCTTTGAGCTGGGCATACAGCAGATTTGAGTTCAGCACCCTTCAATACCTCTAAAAAGCTTGTATGCCATAGATTAACACCATTTGCATTCCGGGTTAAGATTTTTTGAAAATTGACCCCGTCTTTTAGAATTGACGACGTTATGGTGATTTAAAAATATGGTCACCATCCGCCATAAAAATATGATTTAAAAATATGGCGGCCATCCTAGCAAATAATACCTGTCGCTTTGCTGACGGAAATATTAAGTTGGGGGCAAAAAGAGTGGGAAGGACAGAGAAGGGAAGGAGGGAGGGAGAGAGGGTGGAGGGGAGGGAGAGAGGATGGAGGGATGGGGGAGAATAGGGGAGGAAGTGGGGAGAAGAGGAGTGAGGAGTAGATAGAGGAGGGAGGAGGGAAGAATAGGAGGGAGTGGAGGGGTGGGGATTAAGGAGGGGGAGGAAGGAAGGGCGAGGAACGACAAGAGCAACGGGGGAGCAACGCCTCGCCACGTGTCGTTAAACACTCCGGGAGAAGGGGATGTGAGGAGGGGAGTGGGAAAGAGAGACAGGTGAGAGTGAGGGGAGAGAGAGACACAGAGAAGAAGAGAGAAGAGGAGAGCAGAGGTGAGCGAGGAGGGGTGGGATTGCCAGAAGGAGGAGCAAGTTGATAAAACTATGCACTCAGAAACACCAAAGCAATGTCCGAATTGGACAAATGAACACTTTTTTAAGACTTTTTATGGGCTATACACTCTTGGAGGGAGGGAATTCTTAACACAAGTGTTTTCTTGGGAGTTGCCTTGAAAGTTGACGATGTCAGAATCGAAAATATCTTGGTAGCACAGAGGCAGATCACTTATGAGCAAAGTTCGTTTTCATTACCTGTGAATGCAAAATATATAAATAAAAATCGAGTAATTAATATCAGTAGTTGAGCTCGTGTAATTACATCGCAAGAGACGGAGGATTGCAGGTGGGGGAAGCATGAACACGATGATGTTATAATAAATCTGGAGGTGCAATGTGCCCTAAATAGTCCTTTTCAGAACTATGTTTATTAGCACGAGAGAAGCCACCAGAAGTGCTCCAGCAGGCATCTTACCATGCCGATCTTCATGACATGTGAGATTAAAATGAAAAAAGCAACAGACGGATCATAAAGAGACAGGAAGGATTAGAGGTAGGGGAGAAACTAACAAATGGAATACCCAGTTTCCATTAACAGCTTGCATACATATGACCTCAACATATGATCTTCACAATAGGCCTACATATGATTCAATTGTGGCATTGTGCATGTAACATACTTGCTCGAGACCTGAACAAGGAAGTGTTATAATAATCCTGTGTAAAGCAATCCTTTTAATAACAGGTGCACATGTAAACACTATAATAAATAAATTTAACAACAAATCATTACAACCTCAACATATGATATTCACAATACATATTGTTACATTTGTGGGGGGTGTGGGGGGGAAGGGGTTGATATTCCCATGGAGCAGATATGAATGTATAGAGTAGCATGGTCCGTGTGTGAGTAGACAGTCATCTCCATGTATAAGTAGGGAAAAGTTTGCTTAAGAATTGTATTGTTTGCATCTGTGCCATACAGGGGGTGGCGTGTGGTCATAGTCACAAGGATAATTGTGAAGGAAATTGTGCGTATATCCTCTATGTCAAGCTCATTCGGGGGGTGCCGGGAGACTCGACACGAAAGGGGGGGGGCAATATGAACCCCTTCATGGGCTGAGCATTTTATGCCTTCTGGGGGTGGGACGGAGCTATGGATCACCTCAAAGGGGTGGAGTGTTGATCAGAGAGAAGAGGGAGGAGCTAAAACGGCAGTTGGGAGGAAAGTTAGGCAGAATGTTGGAGACGAGAGAGTAAGAAAGTGAAGAGAACGCGGCTGAGAGTTGGTTGGTCTGGAGAAGAAGAGAGTTTGAAGGAGGTTGTCCTGCCTGCCTGTCTTCATCCTGTGCCTGTTCGTCCTGCCTACCTGCCTCTTCCCATTTCATCGTTCCTGCCTTGCCCTGTTTCAACGACCTGCCCATGTGCTTCGTCTCCTCATCATCCTGGTCTTCGTCCACCCATTATCTGCTCGCCTCATCGTCCTGCTCATCCCCGCTGCCACCAGGGCTGAGTCCCATGGTTTTTGTTCCTTTTCCCCCCATCTGTGACTGAGCTTGGAGTAAGGTGCCCGAGTTTCTTGAGATTCATTTTTACCTCATTGCACATAATTATTTATTACTTGCATTCCCTTCCTTCCTTCCCAACCCGCCATTATCTCCTCCATCACAATTGCATCATCTCTGGTTCTTTTTATTGTGGTTCGGGAAATAAGCTTTGTTGGTTTAAAAAGCTGTAAAGTTTCTTATGTCTCTCTCCACGACCCGTGCATGCGTTGTCAGCCATTAATTCGGAACGTCTCCTCAGGAGTTGAGCCATTCGGGACATCACGGAACTTAAACTTCCCAACACGATAAGCTCAACGTTAGTTGAGCCATCGACGCCACAATATATTACCCGATTTCTCCCAGGGTAAAAAAAAAATCAAGGCAGTGTATAAGCACAAGACCCGATCGAGGCCTGAAGGTCAATTATCTGGATTTAGCTGGGGTCAATTTTTTTTTAAATCAAAACATATCTCTTGATCTTCTGGATGAAAGAGGATGCCATTCACAGTTTGGTTGCACTGGATCTTGCAGGGTCCAACTGCATAAATAAACACACATACTTTCTCATATATATTAGCCTGGTGTTGGCGCAGTGGTTAGGGCAGTGGCTTGGGATCCAAAAGGTCCTGAGTTCAAGCCCCGTTGGGCCACTGAATTAATACACCAGGGGGTTGACTCAGCCTGTCATCCTTCTGAGGTCGGCGAAGTGAGTACCAGTGTACTGGGCCGGTGTATACCCCGGTTAAAATAGGTGTACCATATCCATGTGTCGTAAGAGGCGACCAGGGTTGCGTCAGGAAGGGCATCCGGCGTAAAACATGTGCCAAATCACTATGCGGATCATACGGATGATCCGCTGTGGCGACCCCTAACGGGAGCAGCCGGAAGAAGAAGAAGAAGACTTTCTCATATGTATTGTTGCGAATTCGCGCCCGCTGGCGTGCGGACGGCCACTTAACTCTGATCACGGCACGTCGCCCGCCGGACGGACAATTCAGTCGTGACCCTCAGGGAACTATCGCCCAGAGCCAGTCATGGGTGGGCCTTTCGACCTCACCACAATCGTACCAATCGGCCACCCGCGTAGGATAGGGTTGTTCGCCAAACTCGACCTACCTAAGTACCCACGCGGATGGTAAACCGGGCGATCATACCTCGCTGCAGGTCGACTCCGGACACGAGCCGCTTGGGCGGCCCGTTCCGTACTATCAGGATAATCGAGCGGTGTTATCGTCGACCTCGACGGTTCAGATTAATTACCGGGATCTGGCACCCGCGACAAACCCTTTACGTGAAGCAGGATGGAGAGTCGATAGAGAAAAGACAAAGCGAAATGGGCACAGTTCAACATGCAAGCACTTTATTCACACGCACACACAGACAAGCACGTGAGGCACGTATTTACAGCCATGCACATAAAGCAAAAGAAATGATGCAGAGCTACAACCGAATACGCGTACACACGGCAACACTTAAACAGTTCTACTTTAGCCAGACTGGTGCCACCCACGGACATTCACACCAAAACCCCAAAGAAAAGAGAGAAAGAAGTCGCGACTTCCCTTTTTGTCTCTGGTGAGTCCCTCTCCCGCGACTGTCAGCGTGGTCGCGCCTGGCCCCGACCTCTCTCTCGCGGCCGGCGAACCCTCTCCGGCCCTCCCCGTCCGGACGCACAGGTCCACCTCGCAAAGGGCGCTGCCACGTCTCCCGTCCGTGCCTTCGTGACGGGGCCGCTCACCAAGGCGCGGGCACAGGACCTCTTCCTGAAGACCAACTCTCCACAAAAACCAACCGAACCACCAGCCAAGACGAAGAGGAAGAAAAAGCGCTTTAGAGGAAGAGGCGAAAGAGGAAGCTCTCTCGCGCCCGCCCATGTCCGTCTTTTATCGCCCGGGGCTCCGCCCTTCGCCCCACCCCGTTCTCGGCTCCACCTTCCTTCGAGAGGGTTCCCGAAAAGGGGCGTTCCCTCACGCTTTCCCTCCACCCCGCTCCGTCCGGGGGCCGAGGGAGTCAGTTTTTGGCTCGGAGCCAGAGAACTATTCCCCCAAAAAGAGGCCCCACCTTTACATGACCTCTGACCTTTGACCTGCATCGCTCTTCCTCCACTCCAAAGCCCGGGGAAGTCAGATGGGAAAAACGGGCGGGAAAAGCCCACCGAGCGTCCTTGTTGGTTTTTGTTTGTTCCTCCGTGGAGATCGTAACCGCACGGAGCCTGTTGAATGGCGAGTGGCGAAGATGTGGTAGCGTAGATGGTGGAGGTGGCGTGGTTGCAGTGCGGTTGACACTGTGATGGGGATGGCGTGGTTGTTGAAATGTTGTGTGTTTGAAATAAAAGATAGAAAAAGAAAAACGCCAAACTCAAAGGATCGCAGCCCGAATGGATCACATAAATTCCCTCTATACAACGGGTTTGGGCTAACTACACATGCACCTATCAAGATATCTCACCTACGGGTCCTGACTGGTGGTTTGCGAATTTCCACAGCCGTAACTATATATATATATATATATATATATATATATATATATATATATATATATATATATATATATGTATATATATATATATATTGTTGTAGATTTCCGCCCGCTCGGTATGCGGATGACCGCCTTAGCCCAATTGTGGCCGTGCGCGCCCACCGAACGCGCAATCTAGTCGCAGCTTCCAGATCGACGCCGAAACCCAGCTACGGGTGTTTTAAACACACCATAAATCAGCCAATCCCTCTGTCCACGCGCTCCAGGGTCGATCGCCGAATTGTCAATGTACCTAATTATTCGCGCAGACAGAGATACCAGGAGTTTATACCTCGACGGGGTCAGCACGAAAACGAGCCGCTTAAGAAGCTCGTTCCGTATGTGATTGCCAAGCGGTTTTATATCACCTAGTCCCGTCGGACCAGATGTACGTTTTATCGGCTTATAATCAGCCAGCTAATATTCCGAACGCATCATGGCAGAAAGTGACACAATGAGCAGGTTAACATTCAAACAATAGGGGTATTTATTTTTACATGTAAGCAGTCAATGAAGCAATGGGGGCTCAGGGACAAGACACGAGCAAAAACCTACAGCCGATGTCTATTATCATGTACACAATCATGCACTTAATCAGTTCTACTTAGGAAGACAAGGCGCCACAGACTTTCATCCAAAACCCAAGAAAGAAAGAACCGGGCTCGTGAGCCTTTATAATTTCTCAGAGCCGGGATGACTGAAGGGGCTCCGAGAGAGCGGGCAGGCTACCTGGCCACCCTCGTGGTGACTCGATGGGTCCTTGTTCGGCGACCCTCGGTGTCTTTGCCCGGACCCCCGAGCTCCGACTGGCTCCCTTGGTCGTCCGGCCTCCACTGCGGCCTGGCTTAGCCGCCGACACGTTGGAGGAGTGAACGGGTCTCGACTCCGGCCTCCTGGTTGCGCCAGCGAACCAACTGCTCGCACTCCAACACTCCGAACTCTCCAGCTCTCAACGGGGCGTCTCCACTCCCACCGCCAACTGCAAGCCACGAACTCCAGCGCAGCACGAACTCAAAGCAACCAGCTCTCAACTGCTCTCCACTGCTCTCAACTGCCTTGTCGGCGAGCGAACGCGGCTTTTTATAGCCCCAAGGGGAGGGGTCACTCTGGGCTTCAGCGCCCTCCCCCTTTTCACCTTTGAACCTTCACCCAGGCTGTATCCGCCCCTTTCACTTCTGATTGGCCAGCTCTTACAGAGGTAACGCCGTTTTGATCCGATCTTGCCGTCAAACGCGGCCGTGTTGGAAATCACCGTCAAATGCGGCCGTGTTGGAAATCACCGTCAAACGCGGCCGTGTTGGAAATCACCGTCAAATGCGGCCGTGTTGGAAATCACCGTCAAACGCGACCGTGTTGGAAATCACCGTCAAACGCGACCGTGGGTTGGAAATCACCGTCAAACACGGCCGTGGGTTGGAAATCACCGTCAAACGCGGCCGTGGGTTGGAAATCACCGTCAAACGCGACCGTGTTGGAAATCACCGTCAAACGCGACCGTGTTGGAAATCACAGTCAAACGCGGCCGTGGGTTGGAAATCACCGTCAAACGCGGCCATGGGTTGGAAATCACCGTCAAACGCGGCCGTGTTGGAAATCACCGTCAAACGCGGCCGTGTTGGAAATCACCGTCAAACGCGGCCGTGGGTTGGAAATCACCGTCAAACGCGGCCGTGGGTTGGAAATCACCGTCAAACGCGGCCGTGTTGGAAATCACCGTCAAACGCGGCCGTGTTGGAAATCACCGTCAAACGCGGCCGTGTTGGAAATCACCGTCAAATGCGGCCGTGTTGGAAATCACCGTCAAACGCGACCGTGTTGTAAATCACCGTCAAACGCGACCGTGGGTTGGAAATCACCGTCAAACACGGCCGTGTTGGAAATCACCGTCAAACGCGACCGTGTTGGAAATCACAGTCAAACGCGGCCGTGGGTTGGAAATCACCGTCAAACGCGGCCATGGGTTGGAAATCACCGTCAAACGCGGCCGTGGGTTGGAAATCACCGTCAAACGCGACCGTGTTGGAAATCACAGTCAAACGCGGCCGTGGGTTGGAAATCACCGTCAAACGCGGCCGTGGGTTGGAAATCACCGTCAAACGCGGCCGTGGGTTGGAAATCACCGTCAAACGCGACCGTGGGTTGGAAATCACCGTCAAACGCGGCCGTGGGTTGGAAATCACCGTCAAACGCGACCGTGGGTTGGAAATCACCGTCAAACGCGGCCGTGGGTTGGAAATCACCGTCAAACGCGGCCGTGGGTTGGAAATCACCGTCAAACGCGGCCGTGGGTTGGAAATCACCGTCAAACGCGGCCGTGGGTTGGAAATCACCGTCAAACGCGACCGTGGGTTGGAAATCACCGTCAAACGCGGCCGTGGGTTGGAAATCACCGTCAAACGCGACCGTGGGTTGGAAATCACGGTCAAGCGTGGCCGTGGGTTGGAAATCACCGTCAAACATGGCCGTGGGTTGGAAATCACCGTCAAACGCGGTCGTGTTGGAAATCACCGTCAAACGCGGTCGTGTTGGAAATCACCGTCAAACGCGGCCGTGGGTTGGAAATCACCGTCAAACGCGGCCGTGTTGGAAATCACCGTCAAACGCGGCCGTGGGTTGGAAATCACCGTCAAACGCGGCCGTGGGTTGGAAATCACCGTCAAACGCGGCCGTGGGTTGGAAATCACCGTCAAACGCGGCCGTGGGTTGGAAATCACCGTCAAACGCGGCCGTGGGTTGCACGTGAAATATATAATTTCCATAGCCGTGGTGTTGCCTGTGTGTTTAGCCTGGTGTTGGCGCAGTGGTTAGGGCAGCGGCTTGGGATCCCAGTGTCCTGAGTTCAAGCCCTGTTGGCTGCTGAATTAACACCAGGGAGTTGACTCAGCCTGTCATCCTTCCGAGGTCGGCGAAATGAGTGCCAGTGTTCTGGTCCCGGTGTATGCCCCGGTTAGAATAGGTGTACCATATCCCTGTGTGTCGTAAGAGGCGACCAGGGTTGGCGTCAGGAAGGGCATCCGGCCATAAAACATTGCCTCAAGAAAAAGCCCAACCCCTGCACAGCAGGGAAAAATGGCTGTAAAAACGGTCACTTACACATAGCCCAAATGCTGACAATACAGCAGATTTCCCCTTTAAAAGGATGGCAACCTCTGAAATGCACCACTTCTTGTTGGTAAATCACCACAATTGTAGTTTATTTATTTTTTTATTTCCAGGAGCACAGCTTATGGAAGGGCAAGGTATAGCCGACATTGGGATGAACATCAAGGGAATGAATGAACATGAAAAGAGGAGACGTAGGAGGGGAGGAAACACTGAAACAAACAAGTGAGAGGGTTGGGTTATGAAACGTTAATGGAAGTAAAAAAAAAAAGTCAAGGATCAAAATTGGGGAGACGACAAGAGATCAGCAAGAATTCCGCCAATAAATTATCAATTCCATTGGATGACAAGAGAAGACAGTGCACTTCTTGCCTAAAAACCTGGAGGGAATAGTGAGAGAGAACAGCCTCTGAAAGATGGCTTCACAAATGGGAGAAGTGAGGGAATATAAGGCCAAAAAAAAAAAATGTTGCATTGGCGTAACCCGCCCGACCCTAAAAATTCCGCCGACCCTACGTTTTTTTTTTTGTTTTTTGCTATCGATTTCAAGTATCTTGTTGATTGCGATCGCGATCGCAAAAACCCGGAAGTGTTTCGGACAGAACCCGCCGACAAAAAGGGTGGTACTTGAGCCGGGGGAGATTTTGGGAGGGATTTATTAGGATTTATTAAATTTTTGGATTTATTATCCAAAAATTTTGGGATTTATTAGGAACAAAAAAAAAAAAAAAAAAAAAAAAAAGATCCCGACCGACCTACCCTATTTTTCAGTGACCCGTTACGCCAATGCAACATTTTTTTTTTTGGCCTAAGGTGAGGCGTGTGTGCAGTCAGCCTGGATTTTGAAAGTTTCTTCAGGAGGTGGTTACTGAAAGAATGTGTACATCCTGGGATATATAGGGAGTGTTGAAGGACTGAGAGAGTAGAGGGAGCAATATCAGAGAATAGACGGTCAAAAACAGAGAGACCACCAACATGCCTGGGATGTGAGAACAACAGATCTTGTACTTCGTCCTCATCACCGGAGATTCTATTAAATTTTTGAGAGCTTTAGATTTCACATAATTCAGGAGAGAGATGTGATGCTGGGGTGCCAGCCCATAGTGGAGAGCAGTGCAGTACTCCATTGAGTGCCGGAACAATATTAAATCCCTCTAAGATTCAAATGCCGAATTGGACTTTATCGGCAAGCGTGGAACTAAATGAACTATACTGCTATCTGTAAAATGATATCCTTGCTGGACAACTTCGAGCAAACTGATTCCAGCTGCCATGTGATGCCTCACAGAATGAGCCCTGACCGTTAAGGTTTGCCTTCTGTATATTGAGGCATTTACTCTTGACTCCTCAACTTGGAAGATATACATTGCTAAGAGTAATTTTTATTTTGAAGGAGGTAATGCTGCAGACCTCTCAACCCCTAGCATTCCAAATAATTAAGTTACCCAATTTTACAACGATTTTCACAAATATGTTTTTTGTGGAATTTTCATCTGAATATTTGAAATAATTGCTGGGTGTTTGTGAGAGAGCATGAAGAGGGGATTAAATCCATGAGAGTTACCACGCCTAATGTAGAAGAGCTGTGTTCATAAATAATAAAAACATCCAGATGGACCAGTCTGGGAGAAAGCCATTCAATTAAACTCTGCAGAGACATTTTCTCCATGTTGTCCAAAAAAGTGATAATTATTGGAAGCCAGAGCTCAAAAGATGATGTGGAAAATTATTATGCATGTTAAAGCAAATGTAATATTGCACCTACAACTGAAGGAAATACACCCACATCTCTATGAACCTCAAAGAGCCCCAGGTAGCCAAAATATAACAACCACTTTGCCTCACAAAAGGTCGTGCCACCTGTCGTTTGATGTAACAGGTAATTAATTTTTTTGTAATTCTACCAGTACATGAAGTGTTGCCGTTATGGAAAAAATCCCCAGGGTATTCCATCCAACACATTAAAGAACCCTGAAGTTTAGATATTTTCATAGTGATTACTTCGTTAGATTACCCATCCCCTCATATCAGGGGAAAGGGAAACGCATTGTGATTGTAGATAAAACCTTCACCATTGTTCTCTTCCTCATTCCCAAACCTTTATTCTCCAACTCACTATTCAAATCTCATTCCCAAACCTTTATTTTCCGACACCCATACTCGAACCGCAATTCTCAAGCATCCATTCTCAATCACTCCTTATCCGACACCCGTAATCGAACCCCCATTCTCATGCTTCATTCTCAAACGCACCTTTTCAAACCACATCACCTCACCAGTGCTTCGACCAGATATTCGCCATTCCAGAGCTGTAATTATCATAATTATTCACTGTTCCAGCATTCCAGTCAAAGACGATCATAAGAGGTGCTTCTTAAAATGCCAATTGGATTGTTTGCCGAAAGCAGACGTGATTGGTGACATTGTGCAGGGGACAGTAAATAACCTGCTGGCACACAGTGGGGGTTGATCTGCAGATCTGGTACAGTTTGAGTCCGGAGGCAGAGCGAGTCCAATCCTGAAAGAGTTCCCATGCAAAGAGTTTGTGTGTGGGTCCAGGTGAAGAGACATGGCTAGGTGAGAGGGTGGGGGGTGAACACCAGATGCACTACTGAGCCAAACGTGAGGGCACCAAGCAGGGTGCCTCACAATGCTATCAAGCTCAATGTGAGGGCACCAAGCAAGGCGTTTCTCAGCGCGTCAAGTGGAATGGATGCTCCTCATGTGCTGGTGACACAAAGGGTGCCACTTGTGGCACTACCCAAACTGCCAGGTGGAACGGGCACTGACCAAGCTGAAATGTCTTACGTCAATAAGTATTCAACCCCTTTGCTATGACACTCCAACTTGAGCTCACATGCATCCAATTTCCTTTGATTATCCTTGAGATGTCTCTACAACTTGATTGGAGTCCACCTGTAGCCAATTCAATTAATTGGACATGATTTAGCGAGAAACACAACTTTCCATATGAGGTCCCATAGTTGACAGTGCATGTCAGAGCAGAAACTCGACCATGAAGTCCACGGAACTGTCTGCAGAACTTGAAGATAGGATTGTGAGGAGGCTTAGATTTGGGGAAGGGTATAAAACAATTTCTAGAGTGTTGAACATTTTCACAAGCACTGTGAGCTCCATCATTAGGAAATGTAAAGAATATGGAACTATCCAGACTCTTTCTAGAGCTGGATGTCTGACCAACCTGAGCAATTTGGCGAGAAGGACCTTGGTCAGGGAGGTGACCAAGAACCCCTGACCACTCTGACACAACTGCAGAGTTCTTTGACTGAGATGGGAGAACCTGATGGAAGGACAATAGTCTCTGCAGCACTTCACAAATCTCGGCTTTTTGGGAGAGTGGCCAGCCAGAAGCAATTCCTGAGAAAAAGGCAGATGGCAGCATTCCTGCAGTTTGCAAAAAGACACTGATCGCATGAGGAAAATGATTCTGTGGTCTGATGAGATGAAAATTGAACTTTTTTGCCTGAATGCAAAGCAATGCATCTGGTAGAAACCGAGCACAACTCATCACCCATCCAACACCATCCCTTCCATGCAGCATGGTGGTGGCAACATCATGCTCTGGGGATGATTTTTCAGTGGCAGTGATTTGAAGACTTGTAAGGAGAGAGGGAACAATGAATGGAGTGAAATACAGGCAAATCCTTGAGGAGAACCTATTTCAGAGTGCAAAAGACATTATAACTGTGGCAAAGATGTACGTTCCAACAGGACAATGACCCCAAGCATAAAGTCAAAGAAGCACTGTAATGTCTTCAGAACAAGAATGTGGAAGTCCTTTAGCAGCCCAACCAAAGCCCAGATTTGAATTCCATTGAGAATTTGTGGAAAGACTTCAAGATTGCTGTTCACTGTTGCTCACCCTCCAACATGATTGAGCTTGAGCAAATCTGCAAAGAAGAATAGGAGAAAATCCCCAAATCCAGATGTGCAAAGCTGATTCAGACGTACCTAAGAAGACTCAAAGCTGTAATCACTGCCAAAGGCGCTTCTACAAAGTATTGACTCAAGGTGTTGAATGCTTATTGATGCAAGACATTTCAGCTTTTCATTTTGAATTAATTTGTAAAAAATTATAAAAACATGTTTTTACTTTGTCATTATGGGGTATTTTGGGTACATCGGTGAGAAAAGATTTAAATTTCATTAATTTTAGATTCCGGCTGTAACAACAAAATGTGACAAAAGTCGAGGGATGTAAATACTTTCTGAAGGCACTTTAGCACCACACGATACCGCACCTCTCACTCACCTGCATCGACACCTCGTCGAGATACCAGGGGCCAAGCCTGCTCACGTACGGGTGAGGAAGGGGTCGCTAACACACCCCTACTTTTTTTAATTTCTCTCCCCTTTTCTGTCTAACTTCCTCAGAAGAATGTAGTGCCTGTCTGTATTTCATTGAAGGATGGTTACATTTCAGGTGTACTTTGAGTCTTAGGGGTAAGACTGTTTCTGATGTGGCACTGCAATCTCTTTTAAATATGTGTGTGCTAATACAACATTTGTTGTTTCCAAACCTGCAATGATGTCTATTTTCCTCCATTGGTTATACACAGTATGTCATAAGTAGATGGGAGGTTGTTACCCCACTGATTCGCTGCGCTAGTCTAGCCGACATCTCACCTACGGTTCGGCTTGGCTGTTCATAATTAATAGACAAAGGTGAGGCGTTAAGAGCATGGTTCCCTACCTGGGATAGTTAAATCACCTGTTATGTATCTGAAATTTTGTCTCAATTGATTCAGCAGTTCTGGAGAAGATCCTTGATATTTACTTGAAAAATAATTATAAACCAGCCAGGCCTTCAGGGTCATTGAAGGATATTCACTTGATCTGCTGAGGTGTTAGTTAATTTTCAAAATTTGAACAGTTCAACTCTCCGGAGTTTTTTCCATGGAAAATTAATACCTGCTGCTGTGTGATGGAATTGCAATGCCAAAAGCTCTGATTTGGACTGCCTCCACAGTGATAGATTCCTACAAACAATTATTTCCCAATTAAAATCTAAGCAATCTATCATTGATAAAAAAGCATCAGTGCATCACAAAGTTGCATTTGGTACACAAAATGTTAAATGACAACTTGCAGGGAACCTTCACACTTTTGTAATAGAATAACATTTCAATAGTGTGAGGAAATTTCTTCTTTAGGAAGTTGTGCCAAGAATGAGCAATAATCATAAACATCAAAAATCATCAATCCCCCCAAAAACCATCATTACCAAAATTTATTGTTGAACTTGAATGGAATGCGTTGAATAAAATTGACTAAAATTGACTAAAATGAACTCGTCGTGAAAATGATATTAAAATTGACTAAAATGATCTCATTGATTAAAATGATCTGTGACTATAATGACAGGGATATTGATGAAAACGATGTCATTGCAAAAATGATACTAAAATTGACTAACATGATCTCAGTGACTAAAATGATATAAAAATTGACAAAAATTATCTCATTGACTAAAATGATATTAAAATTGACTAGAATAATCTCAGTGACTGAAATGATATAAAAATTGACGAAAATGATCTCATTGAGTAAAATGATACTAAAATTGACCAAGATGATCTCATTGACTAAAATGATACTATTGACTAAAATGATACTAATATTGACTAAAATGATCTCATTACAAAAATGATACTAAAATTGACTAAAATGATCTCAGTGACTAAAATGATACGAAATTGACTAAAATTGACTAGAATGATCTCAGTGATTAAAATGATCTAAGTGACTAAAATTGACTAAGATGATCTCATTGACTAAAATGATACTAATATTGACTAAAATGATCTCATCGCAAAAATGATACTAAAATTGATTAAAATGATCTCAGTGACTAAAATGATACGAAATTGACTAAAATGATACAAAAATTGACTAGAATGATCTCAGTGACTAAAATGATACTGAAATGTTCTAAGTGACTAAAATGAAGCTAAAATTAACTAAAATGATCTCAATGATGAAAATTATATGAAAATTGACTGAAATTATCTCATTAACTAAAATGAAACTATTATTGACAAAAATGATCTCATCGCAAAAATGATACTAAAATTGACTGAAATGATCTGTGATGAAAATGATACTGAAATTGACTGAAATGATCTGTGATGAAAATGATACTAAAATTGACTGAAATGATCTGTGATGAAAATGATACTGAAATTGACTAAAATAATCTAAGTGACTAAAATTATACTAAAATGATCTCATTGACTAAAATGACAATATTGACTAAAATGATCTCATCGCAAAAATGACACTAAAATTGACTAAAATTATCGCAGTGACTAAAATGATCTGAGTGACTAAAATGATACTAAAATTGACAAATTATCTCAGTGACTAAAATGATACAAAAATTGATTGAATGATCTCATCGCAAAAATGATATGAAAATTGACTAAAATTATCTCGGTGACAAAAATGATACTAAAATTTAGTGAAATTATCTCATTGATTAATACCTGGTGTTAGCTTAGTGGTTAGGGTGGTGGCTTGGGATCCTAGGGTCCTGAGTTCAAGCCCTGTTGGCTGCTGAATTTAACACCAGGGGGTTGACTCAGCCTGTCATTCTTCCGAGGTCAGCAAATTGAGTACTGGTGGACTGGTAATAGGGGCACCGCATCAGTGGCATGTCCGTGCGCCATAACCAATGATGCAACCAGCAGCCAAAGGGCTGCACACGAAGGGAAGGGGTATTAATGGATTTATTAAAAAACTGGTATTGGTGTGGTGCAGGCATGATGGCCTCCTACTGTGCATAATTTCTTTGTTAAAAAAAACACCTAAAAATTGATTAAAATAATGTTAAAATTGACTAAAATGATACTGGCCTCATTTGAGCAGAGAGAAAACTGGTGTTTGGGTTCAGATTTTTGTGCAATTCATTCTAAAGTGATTTGATTTCATTGAACCCCAGTTCAAGCAACTCTAAAGCGCATCGGGCCAAAGCACAAGTGGCTCAGGAGTTCACTGAACTCGAGCGCCATTTCCACAGTCGTAATTTGAGGCTGCCTCAATGGCCTTGAAGTTGGAACTTGCTCTGGATTAGAAGCCAGCACATGGCATAGAGGTGGTGAGAAAGGGCGCTTGTGCATCCATTGAATCCAGGCTTCGTGTTCGAGAAAATGGGGAAATGTGCTTCAAATCAATCGGTGTCAAATCAGTTCCCTAAACGCTGGGATTAAATTCCCCCCTCTGGCATTAAGGATTTATCAAAAAGCAATTATATAGCTGCAGACTGAATGGAATGTTTGCTCATATATTCCATTGAGATATGCATTGCATGAGTTTTGCTCCTGCCATCTTGTATAGCACAATGCATGGAGGCAAAAGGTTTGAAATTGGACTTGTAAAAGGGCAGGGAGTAATAGATGTGCCAGTGGCCTTGCAAGTACAATAAGTGGCCATTGTTTTTTTGGAGAAAGGCAGTCTACATTATGTAATTATCTTTGTAATTTAATAGGAAGAACGACCAAGTGTTTCATGTTGCAATATAATCTACTGACCTTTACACAAGTTTGGTTCCATGGCTCAAGGAGATGAAGTATTTCATTATATTCAGTAACTCTGACATCCACCTTTTACCATTTATACATCTTTGAAGGGTTCAAAAGCTGCTGAGGTGTTTTTTGTTAATCAATTGGATATTATTTCTGAAACCCATTTCAAAAGATGAAAATTTTCCCTGCTTCCTGGTTTTGATGAAAACGTCCTTTTTTATGAGGAACCGGCAGCATTTCCAAAGTTTTTTTTTTAAATGTAAACAAAAACGAGAATTGCTTTTCAATATATGTCCCCTACCGATGATATTTCCTCAATATAAAAAGGGCATCTGTGCAAAATTGATGAAACACCCTGAAACTCGAACTTGTTCTGCAACTTATCATGATAAAGCCATGGACCAAGTTTCAGTTGAATATGTTGAAGGGTTTGGGAAAAAAAAAGTGAGAAACGAAAAAAAAAAACGACAGGTGAGACGGATGGACGGACAGACGGAGAACAAACCTACAGTTTCCTCCGGTGAAACCGGTATGGGACTAACAAGGAAATACAGCATCTCATGATTGCCATATTATGACGTCATAAGTAAAACATAGAGCCTTGAACTGAAAGCAGTAGTTTTGATTAAGCTGATCAGGGATTGTAATATAAATGACCATTTCCTCAACACACATTGTGGACAACGACTTAGTGCGTGTTACAGTGTAACCAACAACAGTAAGGATGAGACAGTAATCCAACTGTATCACTTTGAACCATGGGCCAGTGGTGATGGGGAAGGAGGCAGCCACTTTGAAAAGCAATGATTGCAACGTCAAGGACGAGTGTTATATTCTTCTTAACACAGATCACTGATACATTGGCCTAAACATTTTATTATGAGCAATTAATGAAATATTTCTGTGCATCGTCTATGGATCCAGGCAGACGCCATGGGTAGGTTCCCATTTTTCCCAGGCAGGCTTTGCATTGAGGTTCTCCCGTGTCTACGGGCAGCTTTCCATAAGTTCTTGAGAGGTCCACTGGTGGGTTCTGACTTGATCCCGACTCTCTGTATCGCTTGGGATGGCCGAGAGCATTGCAAAATACGGTTAGATCTGCATTAAGCAGCGATATCATCATCATTTCGTCTGCAGCACATGGCTGTTGATTTGCATAATTGCTGGAAGCACGACTGTGCTGCTCATTCAGTGCCCTTGTAACTTTGAGCAAGAATTTAGAGTCTGACCAGGATGCCAGCGATAACTCACCTCCTCTTCAACAAAGACATCATGGGATCTTAACTGTACACCAGCTGATGGTGAGAGATGGAACACCCAGTCTATCATCCATCCTAGGGACAGTGCACACATTGATGCATCTAGTGGAAATATAATCAAATTTAGGACTGATATGGACACTTCATGTTCGTGGTTTGATGTTGCTGGTATTCCAGGAACTCTTCCATAATGTACAGTAGGATAGAAAAGTCTGAGTCCACTTTAATCATTGTCCTACTTTCTTATACCTTGATGTAAAACAGTAATATTTCATTATATTGAAGATATTCATTCTTTCATTGATCATTATTATTGACTTAAATAATGTCTGAACAGAATAAATGAAGGGGTAATACATTTTAGACAGAGCTAAAATTTATGTGAGCATTCTGACTATGCTCTGGAATCCATTACAAAACTTTTGGGAAAAACATGACTCAAATATAATCCATAAACTAAATGAATCAATGACAAATATAGTTGGGGCAGTTCTCAAAGCAAAAGAGGATCACACTGATTGTTGAAGATATGTAAAGACAGATTTGATTTTTATACCTCCACTCATGAAGTCGCTGGAGTTTTTGGGTTCTCTATCCGTCCGTACATCTGTCCCTCCTTACGTCAATGCTAATTACCCTCACTGAAAGAGAGGGTATTGCATTTGGGTTCGTTTGTCTGTCTGTTTGTCCACACAGAATTTAGTGTTTTTCTCCGCAACTGCTTTTTCGGATTGAAAGAGAATTTTCACCATAGTGGCGACTATTCATGGAGAATGTTGCAATGATAATTATGACATCACAGGTCACGTGGTGTGACAGCCATGTTGGAAAAAATGAAAAACGTTGGACCTCCATATCTCTGAAACCGCACCAAGGAAAATTTAAACTTGACACAAGGCAAGTACTCCTCATGGGGAATAAGTGCGATTTTTACATGACGTCATAGGTGCCGTCTTTATGACGTCATAATTGCATATGTATAATGCTACATCTGATCAGTATGAAATTTTTTGAGGGTCAACTTGGAATAAAATGGTCCACAGAAAAAAACCATGATGATGTCATCGGTCACGTGATTCATCAGCTATGTTGCTGTTTTTTTTTTGAAAAAAAAAACCTTCAAAAATCTTCTCTGAAGAGGCTGAACAGATTGAGGTGAAACTTTACATTTATGACCGCCTCTCCATGAAGAACAAAAGGTTCATACGTACAGTATGATGTCAATGGTCATATGGTTTGGCAGCCGTATTGGATTTACCCTAAAACCTATAAAAATCTTCTTCTCCAGAACGGCTGGATAGATTGAGGAAACTTCACACAAATGTTCTCCAATCCTTGAGAGTACAAGTTTGTTCAGGAATAATTGAGAGGTCACATGGTCTGGCAGCCATATTGGATTGAAGAAAATATTAAATAACGTTTTCTCTGGAACTGCTTAATTAATTGATGTGACATTTCAAAATTATGATCTAGTTGTGATGTGGAATACACTTTTTAAATATGAACTTGATCTGACTCATGGTCTGGCAGCCAGAATTATTTAATTTTTACAGCGCGTGCGCTGTATACAATTGCACCGAGTTTGAAATGTCCCCGGTGTCCACCACGTCTTCGGTGTCCCGGTTTCCTCCCCCCCTCCCCCACGTGCCTGTGACAGCCAATGACGGCCGTCCGGTAGATGCAGTGCGTAACCTAGACCAAAATGGCGACAATTAACGGAAATACCCCAGTATTTCAATGGAAATTTGTGAAACTAACGTGTTATATATGTGAAAACCATTGAATTTATTGCTTGACAGAAAAAAAGCAAAAAACGCGCCCCTCTCATGTACGAACGACCGAAAGACGTCATTTCTGCCCACCATCGCATTTCGCGCCGAAAGACGTCATTTCCGCCCACCATCGCATTTCGTGCCGATCGCCGAACGCTGAAAGCTAAGTTCTTGTTTTACATCATTCTTTTGTGGCTTCCTGCCACGCTGTATCGAACGATTTCTTTCCTTCTGTTATCTATAAAGGTGCTTATCACAATAATAACAAGATTTTTACATTTCAAATATTAAGTACGCTTTTTAATTGTTTTTCAACTGAAAAAGCATAATTTTTTTTATGTGCCGTCTTTATGACGTTTAATTTAATTTTGTTGGATTTGTTAGGGTTAGGTGAAACTTTACCTAACTTCAAAGTCCTACCTGTAATGCAGGATTGTTCAATGTATGATTAATATTTTAACATGAGTGTACTCATTTGCTTCACCACATGCGCTGTATTGAAGGATTTCACTTGCTTTATCTGGGTTCTTTATTATTATTATTATTATTATTATTATTATTATTATTATTAGGGTACCCTGTGAGTACAGGGTACCCTATTGTTTTTCTTCTGTTTATTATCACGCATTATTATTATTATTATTATTATTTTGAATAAGGCTCACTTGGTTGTGCCTGGATGTGTTTGAGGGTAGAGGAGTAGCAGCTGAAATGTGAATCCTATCCAGGTTCCTCCTGATGACTTCATCTTTGTTTCTTGTTTGTTTTGGCTCCTGATTCCTCCTGATTCTAATGCAGGATTGTTCCTATTTGGTCTTCATTTTGATTTGAATTGAATTTGTTTTAATCCCATTTTAAATTAATTGAATAATAATAAAAAAAAACGTCATGGGACAGGGTCAGGTGTCAAATCAAAGCTGGGTTGCGTCAAAGCTGGACATCTTGGTACCTGGTCATCACTGCCATAAAGTTATATAAAGTAGCAGTTCTATTTATGTCTCTTATTTATTGCGTAACACACCAGTACACAAATGTCACACAAAATACACCACACAAAACAAGTCCTGGCAAGGGTCAGCAATCTCTGATTTTTCTTTTTCTTGCTTTCTCCATTTTCTCTGCAACTGCTTATCCAATTTGCATGAAATTTTCACCATAGGTGTGACTATACATGTAGAATGTTTCAATGATAATTATGATGTTATAGGTCATGTGGTGTAGCAACCATGTTGGAAAAAAGGAAAAACTTTGGACCTCTGTATCTGAACCTGCTCCATGGAAAAAAAACCTCGGCTTGACAGATCGAGGGGAACCTTCGCCCACATGTTCCCCAATCCTTCGAGATACCAGAGTGTTCACAAATAATTAATAGGTCACATGGTCTGGCAACCATATTGGATTGAATGAAAATCTTTTTTTAATCCTTTCTCTTGAACTGCTTCATCAACCAAAGTGAAACTTCACAATTATGATCTCGTAGTCATGCTGGGTTTATGTTTTAAATTTCAACCTGATCAGATGCATGGTCTGGCAGCCAGAATTATTTAATATTTTGAATCTGGGTTCAGGGATTTAAATCAAACTTGGCACAAGTATTATAATGATGTAATAATGTTGGATTGGCATATCTGAAGATGTCATGACGTCGAAGAGTGCCCTTCTACTTCCTTTTATAATAAAGGTTACTGCATCCTCAAGAGTTCATGGAAATCCCAAGAAATTTAATATGATGACGAATTTTTTATCGCATCTAATTTTATAAATTTGCGATTGGACTCAGACTTTTCTAGCCCACTGTATGTAACCTACAAAATAACACGAATTGTAAAGAAACATTGAAGAATAGTGCACGTTGTCAACAGTTTTTGATAATTGTGTAATGTGTGGTGGTGGAGCTTCGTGAATTAGTTTTTCAGGTGCATTGGCGACAATCATAAATTTGAACAAACAACGAGTTATCCACGACAATAGTGCATCATGTTGTGGTGTGCAGCTGTCTCTGACAATTGCGGAAGCAGCGAAATGTATTGACCAATTAAACTTCAGCTTTCAGTAGCTTCTGGACAGAGTATTATATCATCTGCAGTATTTAAAAAAAAATTGTAGCTTTTATGAACTTTGAGCCCAAAAAGGTATGATGAAAGTTCAATATACTGCAGCAGCCTGTACCTACCCTTTGTTTTCTGTATTTAATAAATCTTCAGAAACAATACAATAGTTCTATTGCACAGATAGTGGACAAAAAAAGGAAACACCAATGTAAAGTCACTTCCTAGGGCATTGTGCTATCACATGTGGTCAGTGCATCCTGTATGTGCCAGGGCATAAAGTCCACCAGCATCTGGAATTCCGCAGGAGGGATGTGGCACTATTTTTCCACGAGAAAGTCAATCAACTCACCCGTTTGATGGAGATGGAAAATGCTGTCTCGGGCGTCATTCAAGACTATCGCATAAATTATCGATTAGGTTCAGATCTGGTGACTGAGAAGGTCATGGCATGTGGATAACAGCAGTGTCATGCTCACCAAACTTTGGGTGACCATCTGTGGATGGGGGCATTGTCATCCTGGAAGACACCCTTGCCGGTAGGAATGAAATGCTGCAACATGGGGTGAAGATCATTCAGCACCATTAAGTAGCGACTGGCATTGACCTTGCCTTCTGAGTGAATGACTGCACTCAAACCATGCCAGGACAATGTGCCACACAACATTACAGAACCACCAGAACACTTCACTGTTGGAACCAAGCACTCAGGGTTGTAGAGGTCTTTAGGTTGGCACAACATGTGCACTCGTCTGTCGAGAACATGGTGAAGGATGATTCAACTGACCATATCACATTTCTCCTCTCCTAGGTAGTCCATTGCCCATGCTCTTTGCACCACTGGACTCACAAACGTGCATTACCAGGTGTGATGAGTGGTTTGTGCACTGCAACCAGACAATGGTATCCCACTCTGTGGAGTTCTCAGCAGACCGTTTTTGATGAAACTGGCTGCTCGTGCCCCAAGTTGAAATTTCCAATCAATTGCTCTGCAGTTGCTTGCCTGCTTTGCCTTTCACTTCAAATTAATGCACAGGAATCACAATCCTGCAGTATACGCTTCTGCCCACTGTTGCCCTTTGCTGATGATGTCTTTCCCTCGGAGTTCCATGCGGACATCACCTTAGACATCGTTGCTCGTGAAACATCAGCAAGTTTAGCTCTTTGTCACTGAAGCTCCTGCCAAACGTGCCCCAACAACCAGCCCTCTTTCAAAGTCACTGAGGTCTCCTCTTGCTGCCTTGCTAGCCATAATTACAGGCAATCAGGCCTGTGCAACATTTTTATACATGACCCGAAGCATGCTGAGATGTTATTTGCTTAATTAACACATGGGCCACAGCTGTGTGGGAGCCGTTGCTTTCAATAACTTGGTGTCCCTGATTTATCCAGGTGTTTCTATTTTCATGTCCACTACCTGGATGTACATTTCTACTGTACATTGTGGTGTCAAAACTTTTAATGACAATAAAAACATTTAATGGCAAAGTCTTTGCCTTTGAATTACATTGACATATACGTATTAGGTGCATGTGTGTTTGTGTTTGTGTGTCAGTGTGGGTGTGGGTTCATGTAAAGGTGTGTTTGTGCAGTTAGAGTTGGGGGGCAATGACCAATGACAGCGCTTATTTTCTGCAGCAAGTTCCATGAGAACATTGGTGAATGCTTCCTGAGCTGGTCTATTCTCTACCCAGGGCTTCACCCACAGCCACTTCTCCTGGCATGTTGTTGGTGATGGACAAGCACCAGTGCCAAAATGGAAATGCTCAGAGTTTTCACCCTTCTCATCCTCTCCATGCATTTCTTCTTCATTGCCATTTTGTTTCGCAAAAATAGTGACATCGACAATCGTGTTGTGTGAGCAAATGTATGGCAATCTCCGACAAAACAAGATTTTGCAAGATTTGTGGCGACAATTTTGTTCCCTTGCTTCGGCAAACATAAAACTAGACCTGGTGTTGGCTTAACGGTTAAGGTGGCTGGATAAAGATCCTAGGGTCTTGAGTTCAAGCCCTTGTTGGGCCGTTGAATTAACACCAGGTTGGGGTTGTGACAGCCTGTCATCCTTCCGAGGTCGGCAAAATGAGTACCAGTGTACTGGTAACAAGGGCACTGTAAGAGCGGTGCAGCCATGTCCCTAGCCAATGATGGCACTCGCAGCCTTGTGAAGCACATGAAGGAGGAGGAGGAACATCGGCCAGTGTGTGATGACCTTTAAGTTTCAGGTGTGAATGGGGTGGCCTGCAAAGTGCTGCTGTTGCAAATAGAAGGATGTAGTGATGATTGAGATTCAGTCATATGATGATGACAATGGAGGCCATTCAACTTCAATGCAGAGTCCCGGGTGGCTTTTTGACAATCTCACTGCATTTCATTCAAACTGCTGGGACCTCAGGGTGCTGAGAACAGTTCACCACACATATTCAAATAAAAAGCAAAGGCAAATTCAAGCAGATGACATTAATGAGTGAGTATTGGAATATTACATATACAGTATAGATATTTGTTCAAGATGACCAGAATAGTGGCTACACAAGTCGTATTTTTACAAGTTATAATTCATTGTAACATGTTTGAAAATAACCAATTCAGGATGTGTTGGCAGAATAATATTAAAGTACTACATGTTCATCACATCAAAATTAACATATTGTACATCACTTAAATATTCCACAATGTATGATTAAAAACTCGAATAAAGACATTGATATTTTTTCTTCAAAGATGGATTGCAACATTGCATCTGATTCATCAAATGGCGACGAGAAGTGGGGTAGGGTGGGGGGTGTATCCACCAAATTTCTGCTTCTACTTTTTCTGGTGGTCTGCCTGAAGGCAGTTTCAGTGCTCCCAAAGCAGCCCCGTGGGATGGATTATATTGGGTGGTTTTCGTTTAGCCTTCCCCGTAATAGTCAGGGCAGGAATTTGGAATTTATGCAGAGTGTCAGCGATAGCTCACCGACTCGTTGCAAAGCATACTGTGGGATCTTTAAAGTCTAACAAATCATGCCGACAGATTGGGCACCGAGTTTAATGTTTAGGTGATGAAGGGTGTACAAATTGATGCCTCACCCGACATGCAAAATATGAGGAAGACAGTTTATAGCTGGGTCAACATTAGAACCCAGATTAGACCGCTCAGAGAGCAAAAATCTATGCTATCCAGCCACCCAATGAAGAAGTACAGGATGGAGATACCGTGTATACACACATATGTACATCTATAAAATGCCCATATATTTAGTTCTCTTATCGTTCCCTCACGTTCACGGAAGTGACTTCGCAACTGCCTTCACCCCATTGGGTGTCGAGCTCACCCAACTCCACCCACAATCAAAATCATGCACCACCATTTTGTGAAGCAGCATAGACCACAGGCCTTAGGCCTCGGGGATCATTCCATGGCCCAGTGCAATTGGAATTGTCTCAGGTAGATAACCATGATGATGTTCGGCCAAATAAAAAAAACAACCAGTTAATTGTCCCTGCCCGATTCCTTTTTGAAGCCGCCTCTTTTTTTGTTATTTGTTATTTTGTCAAACATCCTTCAAAAAAATCCATATCTTCATCTCCAACTTGCACCATTCTCTGACTCGATCATTTCTTTTTGTGACCGAGCAGTAGCGCTGAGTGCTGTGGTGCCACTTTCCACTCACTGCACTTTCCATAGCCGTGCCATTTCCCGCTTCCGTGACGCTTTTCATTTGTGAAGATAGTTTTCATGTGCTTGCAAATTCGGATGGAACTAAAGTCTTGAAGCCATGGTATGCTAGAACAATTCTTGATGGGTGACACTTACTGTGTGATGTTTTCTCCAATTTCGTTTGTGGGGAGTTGGAGCAGGGAGAGGCCGTACAGGAGCAAGACCAAACAGTGCTGGTGAGTCCACTTCCCACATGTGTAAATCTGTGTATTTAAATCAATGTTTACTGTAGATCTATATAGAAAGATGGCATAGAGATATGTGTATGATGTGATTATTTTCAATTTATTTATTTTTAAGTGTTTCTGTGCATTAAACACGAAGGGTCCTTATATGAAAATGTTAGTGGCCATTTTGAACTAAAAATCTGGTGGCCATCTTGAATCTAAAAACCGGTGGCAATTTTGAAAAAAACAAACAAATAACAAATATAGAGGGCCTCCTCCTTTCTTTTTTGAAAAATCTGGAAGATCAACTGATAAATTTTTTATATGGCCTTGTGTATGCTCATAAGAAGGACATGTTTTTGCTTCATGTTTGTACACCGGGTTATTTTTTTTTTATTATTTTCAGGACGATCTCGGCAGCAATCTGTCGTATTTTACACGGCCCAAATAAAGGAATGAGCAAATTATTTAATAAATGATTGTTCTTGAATGTAATTTCAGTTTTACCCAGACTTTTCAAGGCAGAATACTATTAAAACATAGAAGGGTATGTAATTCATGCATGTAATTCAAATAAAGGGATGAGCAATTGGCTCGATTTTTATTGATATTGCAGTTGCAGTTGTTGTTTTTTGAAGATTGAGTCTGTTGAGGTAATGTGTGTGATGAAAGCATAGTGTTGGCTTCACGGTTAAGGTTAAATTCTGAGGGTCTTGAGTTTGAGCCCCAGTCGTGCTGCTAAATAACATCAGGTGGGTTGATGCAGCCTGTTATCTTTCCGAGGTCGGCAAAATGAGTACCAGCTTCGTGTAAACATGGGGCACTGCATCAGTGGCCGAGCCACGCTCCCAGCTATGATGTAAATAGCAGCCATAGGTTGCATCTATGATAATAAAAAAATGTTTGTGTGTGTGTGTGTGTGTGTGTGTGTGTGTGTGTGTGTTTCTCCTTCATAACTTCAAAACATTGAAACCTAGTGGCCTGAACCTTTGCATGCGTACTAAGGGTATTCCAAGGGAGTGCATTAACTAAAATTTGGTATTTGGGTAAATTTAAACACCCCTTTTGAAGATAATTACTGAAGTGCTCATTATGAAAAAACAAAAACAGGCTTACCATTGGTCAGCCCACTCTCCCTTGCATTGGGGCCTTAAGCCGCCATTTTGTTTTGGGTGGCTCAAAAATGTGCCATTGGAACCACATTGCACTCTCACAGACTAATTAAAGTATATAATCGGAATCTGTCTTCGGATTTGAGGATTGGAGCATGTGGACTAATTAAGTGTCAAAATCTGCAGTGAAATCTGAAAATTTAAAGAAATTAACTATTCTTATAACTATGCGTATTTACGTATTTACTTTAAAGTTCCACAGAATCAGAAATCCATGTTTGGTTTCATGAATAAATATAGCTTCACTTAACCATTGCTTTTTATTGAATAAATATCTTGAAACGAAGATATTAATGTTTTTTTGGTGTCCTTGTATACACCATTGGCCTCGCCCTCCCACCCCCACCAAAATCCGGCGATGTGATTACATCATATATCACGTGACCCGCCACCTCATCTCGAGGATACTTTTTCTGCAGGACTTATATTTACGTGAGGCATGCATACGCTTTGACCTCGGAAAAAAAAGTATTGAGAATGCCATCTAGATGCATAGGTGCTGGTTGTAGCAATACTGAACAACCCAAAACGCTGTGAGTGTGCATGTTTTCACAAAAGATCCAGCTGTAAGGAAATATGGCAAGCCAAGGTAAAACTGACCAGAATAAAGTGGTGTGGTCCAACTGCTTCAAGTGTCATTTGCAGTGCCTATTTTGAAGATGATTTACATGACACCGGCCTGTATTCCCAGTTTGGGATGAGTAAATTGCAGCCATTAAAAGCCGACTTGATCCCCCCGAATATTAGAGATAATTATAATCTGAGAGAAAATAAGAAAATGGACAGAACGGCTGTGGAAAAGGGGACGTTCAAAAATTACATAACCCATGGGGTGGCGTGTTCTGTATGTCCAAGCGTTATGGAGTGTTACAGAGGGAGGGGGATGGAGTGGCAGTGTATGTCCAAGCGTGATGGGGAGGGGTTATATATCCAAGCGTTACACCGCTCTTATAGGGAGGTGGGGGTAGGGGGTGTTTCCAGTGCCATTGTGTAATGCTAATTCATCAATCAATGAAAACTTTGTTCCATGCATCCTTTATTTAAAGATGCATGTATTTAATGATATAGGCATTCAACACATTAATGATATCGGCATCAATGTATATTTATTTATGAATGCACGTACAGTACTGTCGCCCTGGCGGTTGGACATTTTTATTTATTTATATACATGGTATACGCTCATGGAAGATATGACAGAACATAACAGGACACACCATAGCAAAGGGAACAGCAGAAGAAAGGGGAAACACCAACAGCAGGGCGGAGGGAGAAAGTCGACGGAGACTGACAAACAAGAGATGCAGGTACCAATGAAGGGTAAGGGACAATGCAAGGAGTGGACAATATGGATACATAAACAAAATTTTGGGAGGGGTGCGGGGTGGTTTAGCAAGTGCAGAAAAGATCATTGTTTTGGATGGGGGATGACCTGAGATGGTGGTGAACTGCTGTCTTGAAGACCTGGAGGGAAGAATGAGATCGAAGAGTATGTGGAAGGTAATGCCACAGGCATGAAAAAGGAGGACTAAATGAGTGGAGGTGAGCAGTGGTTCTGGATTTAGGTAGTTTCACGATTAGCGGGTTGCTGGTGGACCGCATGCATCCTGCAGATATCTGGGGTACGGGGCAGAGCACAGAGAGGGCAGAGGATGCAAGACCAGAAATGAGGCCAAAGAAGAGAGAGAGACCACCAAGCTGTGGCGATTGCAAAGTATTGTTATGTTCAATTCGTGTTAATTATCACTGATTGAACAGTTATTACCACTGATTGATGAACACTAATCGAACACTGATTGAACAATTAATACTACTTGAAGAGTTTTGAACAGTTATGTTCTTCACCATTAAGAGATGCGACCAAAAACGAAATACAGCATGATATCTCAAAAAGTTGTGGATGGATTATGACAAGACTTGGTGGTTGCATTGGGTGGGTGACGAGAACAAGCCAATTTGATTTTGGTTCAGGTACAAATCTATCATTGGGATACAAAACATAAACTATTCAGCTTGGAGGAGGTATGCGCTCTATCGACTGCCGTTCTGGTTACTACAATAATTACAGAGAAGTGTTACATCAAAATCCCACCAAACTCCACATTTACCATGTTCTACTTCTCTTATTTATGACTTTACCATTTCTTATTGCCAAGTCTTTCTTTTACGTCCTGATTGTTGTGAACTCCAGGTATTTCCTGACCTCGGGTTCATTTCCTGACCTCTGGTTCATACATATATGGTATAACAACACTTTCTACATCATGATTTAATGATCGTCGTGATCTGGGTATTCTTGATGGAAAATTATTCGTCAAATTCACTTTCTGACGAGTCTGAAGCGAGATGTGCGACCATTACCCTTTGCATGCTCAGATGATCGTTCTGTCGACGTCACACAGATGATGTAATGACCATGGCGATATTGTGGAACTTTAAGGGGTGGGTTTTTAAAATCTAACACCTCAAAAAATTATGAGAATTAAAAACACGTCCAGTTCTTTGTCTGCAACTTAAAAATCAATATCATCACATCAAAAAAATTGTATATATATATATATATATATATATATATATATATATATAATTATATATATATTTATATATATTCTGATTCTGTGGATTAATCCCCGAATAAAATGGAACACAAATACATTTTTTTCTTCTGAAAACCACTGAGAATCATTAATCATGTTTTAATTTGAAGGGGAAAAAAAAAATTGAATTTTTTTGCCAATCACAAAGTGTCGAAAAAAAACCCTAGAGTGTCGATTTTCGATTTTGGCAGTGACTTCACACCCTGACAGGGCCAGATGTTTGATGAGTATCGCATTTTTATGATAATTCAACCTCTTGTATGATGTACGATCGATAATTGCAAATGTCCAATAATTCTGGCGTTTGCAAAAAATAAAGTACTCGACCTTCAATTTTCAGTCCATCACATTTTTCTCAGTCTGCTGTGCAGATGATGACCTTCTCCATCACACCTCACACAGCATTTTTCATGCAGGTGTAACATCAAATAAGTACGTGCACAGAGAGCAACTGAGCAAAGGAAAGCACATGTCACTTCCGAGTTCTGGCTTCCGAGTATGTGGAGTCATGGACCATCAGGTCAGGTTAGGTATGGGAGTATGCGCCGGAGCAGCGCATCACTGCGTCCACTTTCCGCTGGTACTCTCAGCTCTGGTACTCAGAACAGCTCAGCTCTGCCATTAAGCCTGGCTTTGCGACACTGGTCAATTGTATCCAGTGTCCCTTGAAAGACAAAATTCTTCTTCGCCCGACAGTGAGTTCCAAGACATCCACCGGCAACATCAAGGGTGGTGGTCTTGAAAGCACTCCACAACTCTTCAGGATTCCCCAAAGCATCCAGACCCCCTAAATCCCCACTCAGCCTGTTCGCAATCTCTTCAGCTACACTCTCATCCTTGAACTTGCCAACATCCAGCCTAGGCTGGGATGTCACAATTCTCCCAGATTTAAGCTGCAACTTCAGAGTTGCTCCCACAAATCTGTGGTCGGTATTGAGGAACTGAGCACTCCGGTAGACCCTGCAGTTCTGGACAATCCTCCAGTGACTGTCAACAAGCACATGGTCAATCTTTTTTGCCACACCACCAGCGTTGCCATACCAAGTCCAGCGATGAGCCTGTGGGTGCTAAACCCATGAACCAGTCACCTGAAGTCCATGACTTCTTGGAAAGTCAAGGAACTTATTGCTATTCTGGTTCACAGTTATAGACCCATGGGGACCAACACACACGTCTTGAAACCATCCCTATCAGTTCCAGTCGATGCATTGAAATCCCCCAAGACTAGAAGTGTATCTTGCCTGGGGCACTGATAAACCAGACTCGAGAGTGGCATAGAATGTGTCCTTCACGTTGAGATCACTCGACTCAGTTGGAGCATATACAGAGGTCAGGGAAATAACACCCAACGAGTGACGAATCCTTCGTCTCATAATATGCTCGTTGACCGGTGTTACCTCAGTTATCATTGGAATCAGCTTATTGGACACAGCTACAGCAACTCCTTTGGTATGGTAACCATCAGAGTGACCAGACCAATAGTAGGTGTAACCACCCACATGATCTCGCCGCAATCCGGTCTCCAAACCTCAGAGAGAGCTGCAATACCGATGTTCAAACGCTTAAGCTCAGATGACAACAGAGACAGGTGATCATCCTCTCTGAGGGATAGGACATTCCAGGAACCCACCCAAAGGGACCACTTCAGGTTAATCCAAGGAGACTGCCGTCTGGTGGACGACACCTCAGCACCACCCTAACACACACGACAGCAATCTGACCTGGGAAGCTTACCTCATGGTTTTCCTCCATCATCATCTAGTGTGGGTCCTGAAGGCTTTGGCCCAATCCTGTCATCTGCTGAGCTGCCCTGCAGAGGGCAGATGCACTCACTGCACAAGAAGTACTCCCACGGAGTGGACCCTGGATGTGCTCATCTCAAGTTAGGGTTAGGGTTATGCTGAAGGTTAGAGCTTCGTCATTTCGGTGAATTTTTTTTCTATTTTACTAAAAAGGACATCGCAGTGTGCAGGTGAATGCATTGAGTTTAGAAAGTGATCGTACGTTGGCCTACGACAAAAAAAAAGAAATGAATTAGAGCATAAATAAGGAGAAAATCGATTATTTTAAACATGCTTTACTAATCAAATACGCTACCGAATCGTCAAATATGGTCAGAATCCATTTCCTCATCAAAAGGTAATCGAGACATGTATTTTAAATGATTAATTTATCTTTTAAAATAATACTTTCAAACACATTATGCCTCTGATAATCCAGAGTTGATAATCTCTGTATTACCTCGACTGCATTTTTTTTGTGAGATTTCAGTCGATCTCAACAGACCATCCACAATGTGACATCACAAAGTGCTGAAGGTTATCAGCTGCATAAAGCAACTCAAGAAGACCTGCACAAGGTAAGTGCTACATTGTTTCAAACCCTTCCCAGAGTTCCTCAACAACTATAAAGACGTACACACACACACACACACACACACACACACACACACACACACACACACACACACACACACACACACACACACACACACACACACACACGTTCTTCTTCTTTCGGCTGCTCCCGTTAGGGGTCGCCACAGCGGATCATTCGTTATGATCCGCATACTGATTTGGCACAGGTTTTACGCCGGATGCCCTTCCTGACACAACCCTGGTCGCCTCTTACGACACAGGGATAAGGATTGGGTTTCGCCATGATTCCGGGCTGCCTTACACCCTCTCATAGCGCGGCCCAGCGCAGTTTGCCCGTCCTCAAGCGATCCTCCAACCCAAGCCTCCGAGTAGCTGGATTACAGGCGTACGCCACTACGCCCGGTATATGTATGTACACACACACACACACACACACACACACACACACACACACACACACACACACACACACACACACACACACACACACACACACACACACACACACACACACACACACAGTAGTCAAGTCACTTTATTGCATATGTTTAAAAACCAAGGTTAAAGAAACGATGAAATTCTTATTCACAAACAGGTTTATTGCTAAATACATACATCTCTATGTGCAACAATATTTATAACAAACAAAAGTATTGACAAATTTACATTTTACAATGACACAATTCACATATAACACAATTTACATATAACACAGAGCATCAGCATAGTCTAATTTAGTGGCTATTTAGAACAGCCTTGGGGTGGGGGGGTGGGGGGGAAATGTCCCTAAACCTGGTGGTTTGAGTCCGGAAGCTGCGGTACCACCTGTGTGATTGCAGAGGTGATATCAGTGTGTGTGCAGGATGAGTGTGGTCTCTTTTGATGCAAAGGGCCTTTCCATGGCAATTGTTGGTGTAGACATCCTCATGGATGAAACATCTGTACCTCTGATTATTTTGTGCAGTCCCAACAATCTTTTGTATGGCCATGCGGTCCTGTGCAATGGAGTGGCTGAATCAGGCTGTGATGCAGCCTGTCAGTATGCTTTCAATGGTGCAGCGATAAAAGTTCACAAGTGCGGAAGTATGCAGTCGAAATTTCCTCAGCCGTCTGTGAAAGTAGAGGCGCTGTTGTGATTTTGTTATAATGGATCCGGTGTTATGGGACCACGTCATATCATCGGATTTTTGAACGGCCAGAAATCTGAGGCTGTTCACAACCTCCACAACTGCCCCATCGACTGTGATTGGAAAATGGCCTGTGTCATTCCTCCGAAAGTCAACAATGAGTTATTTAGTCTTGCTAACATTGAGGGCCGAATTATAGTTTTGGCACCACACTGCCAAATTCTGCACCTCCCACCTGTAATCTTAACAACTTTAAGATCATAATTGTGCGATCATTTAATTTTCACTGTGTGGAAACGTATTTAGATTCATTGATGATTTATTGGCAATTAATGATGGGTTTGCATTTGATAAGTTTAATGATGATATATATCCAAAATAACTCGAATTAAAAAGGAAAACCAAACCCACTTCAGTTTCTTTTTTGGAATTGCAAAAATGATATCAATAATAATGAATTTCACATCAAATTATTTGATAAACGAGATGCTTTTCCATTCCACATTGTTCAAATGCCTTTCTTTGACAGCAACACTCCTAAGAAGCTATTATATGGTATAGTTGCAGGTTTAATAATTCGGACTGTGAGAGCAACCACACACAGTGCTGAACTTGACAATAGATTAGATTAAACAACGAGTTTGACGTATAAGAACACAGGGAGTTCCAGTTATCAGATTAAAACACGTTCTCTTTAAGATCATAAAAGGACATCAAATAGATTTAGTGAAATACATTACCAATAGTAAAAATATTGTTCATGAAATATTTATATAAATACATAATGAAAGCAAGAAAAAGAGCAACTAGAACGGGCACTCAGGAGAGCGCATACCTTCGCCAACGCTACATTTTGCCCCCCCCCCCAGAAACCGTTGATTGTGAGGGTATTTAATCCCATACCACATCTGCCATCTTATATGTGTTATAATGGCTTAAAAACATTAAATTTCCTGCTGTTTGACACTGATTCATGTACATTGTACAATTTCTGTATGAACTCCCTGACCTTTTTAGGTGTCGGTGTCAAGTCAATCTGATGACAACTGGTCACATTATAAGAAATTATTTTCTGGCATTTTCGGGGCATTTAGCACCCGAGTTTCTGTTTTTCTAAATAAGTTATTTATTGTGAACAAACAAACATTCATTTTCAGAAAGTATGACATCTGAAAGTACTAATTCAGCTGTGTGTACTATATGTAGAGCGTATGACATTAGCTAGTTGCACGATAGGGGGTTGAAGTACTATCGATAAATAGAACTATAAGTTGTGAAATACGCCTCTCCTGGTGCCAAAGTCCCATTGGTTTACATGGAGAGAACTATGTTTTTGCCTGCTAATCCGTTTTTATTACCTGCATCCTTACAGCTGTAAAATGTGCATATGTTTTATTTTTTAATATCTTCAAATTGCACCAGCAGCCGAATGCATCATGGCACATAAGAATGACACATTTGAAGCACACATCAGGTGATCATGCTTTTTTTTAGAATGGTTGACATCAGCTGGTTTTAGAATGGTTGACATCAGCTGGTTGTGGTTGCGCAATCCAAAAGTAATACGTCATCTGGCTCCTAATTTATAAAAAAGAACATTTTTTTTGTTTAGTGTGCGTACGTGCCACTAAGGTATGCACATTTTGTAAGTTCAGTGACACCGCCCCCCCCCTCCCCCAATGCTTTAAACTCACCAATAAAGTCACTGTCAAATATTACACATCACATGATGGAGAATTGAATTCTAAACATTTTGAATCTACTTACATGCAAATTGTATAAGAATTGACCGCGTTATGATAATAAAGGTCGTTGACCCCCCTGACATTTGACCCAAACCGCAAACAAAGGTAATGACGTCATTGTGTCATTTCGTATATCACAATATTGGGCATTGAATTCACAACATTTTGGCATTGGTTGCATGCAAATTGGATAAAAATCGACCGCACTATGGCAAAATGACGATTTTGACCTTTTCATGACCTTGACCTTGACCTTTGTACTCTTAAT
>NC_140966.1:40182834-40277834 GCF_056783735.1 Eptatretus burgeri | reverse complement strand
CCAAATCTGAACTCTGGGATTGGTCCTGCAAATTCCTTTCAGAAACATCACTTTCACACTGGTCCATTTGACAAGCATCCTGCTCTTCCTATTGAGGTCCTTCTGTGACTGTTAAATCGCCTTGTATTTTTTTCGAATTCGGCAATTCTCTCCCCAGTGCTTACGTCAGCAAGCTCATGTTTGATTGTTTCAATATCAGCCACTTGTTTGGTACTTGGTATGTCAATATTACTGTCGCTCTCCTCCACTACATGTCCCAAACATTGGCTCTGCCAAATCTGCTCAACCCTTTTCAGTAACATCCCCAATGCCAAAGTGCATCAAGTCCAGTTTAACTTCACCACTGGCTCCCTACGAGTCAGTCAGCCCAAGCGTGGTCTCAACAGAACCATTAACGTCACCATTAAGACAAACAGAAGCTTTTGGTTCTACCACCTCGCCATTGATGGTTTTGTCCCAAGTGTTCAGCCGCTCCTGGAACATCTCATCCATCCTTTTCCCAGTCAATTGTGGTTCCCACAAGCCTTTATCAGCTAACATCCGCTCTTGTTCTGTTACATGGGCCTCCAACTTTTGCACCTCCTCAGCCAAACCACCACGCTGGTGCTTACAAAATCCCAATTCTTCTACCTGCTGTAGCATTCCGGCATCCACTCAGGTGGGATAGCCCTCCAGGTCCTCATTTACTTTGTCAATTATTTTATATGTTGACCCAATTTCTTCTTCCAACTTTTCCCCCATTTCATTCCTTTGTTCATCAATTTTGTCCTCCATTCCACCAATCTGTCCCATCACTTCACTCGCCAGTCCATTCATTTGTTCACTCATTCCCTTCATGCCATTCTTTTGCTCATCAATTTTGTTTTCCATTCCATGAATTTGTCCCTTCGATTCACTCGTTTGTTAATTCAATGTTCAATCATTTGTTCAATTATTCCCTTCATGATATTCTTTGTTTCATTAATTTGTCTCATCTTTTCTTTTATCTTGGCCTGGAGAATCATTGCATCCGCTCCCTGTGTCTCTTTTTCCACTATTGTGGAGGACGGGTGACTGATGCTCGGGACGAGGGAAGCTTCTACCCTATCATCATTAACCAACTCTACCCCTGGCTCGCTCCCTTCATGGTCACTATCTCGCAAGATCATCGCCATCTCGTGCACGTCCACCATTTCCCACGCACGTTCAATCTCCTCAGAAAACAAAAATGATTTCCCTTAAATTTCCAAGTGTTCTTTTCTCTCAACACCAATTAACTATACAATTTGTACCTCGGTTCTACAGCCCTCTCTCCCTCGATCGCAGAGAGGTGATCGTTAAAAAATTTAGATTCCATATATGTATATATATATATATATATATATATATATATATATATATATATATATATATATATATATATATATATATATATACATTTTTTTTTCAAAGTTGAGCTCGCTCAGACACCAAATGTCATCGTCCCGATGGATTAAAAAATGCCACCCCGATGGCAATTGTTGTGGTGGGGGGCGGGGGGTTGGCGGATCAAAAAATCCCGCTCTGACACCAGATGTCATGTCCACGCAAGTTAAGACCGACCTGGACGGATAGCTGAACGATTTCCCTTGGTCACAGCTGAGCCACAGAAATTATAGTGCATGCAAGGATGGGAGGCGTCAAAGCATGTACCAGAAGCGCTCACCAGGACGGAGGACAAGGGTTTATCTCAAACCCACAACCAATAGACAGACACAAGCAATCTTAATAAATAGGTTTTTAATGAACATATATCAAGTATTCATAAGAGGAATAAATCAAAGCGTAATAATGAAAATAAATCAAAATATGAGTTAATGAAACGTGAGATAATTTACAGCCTAAAGTCGAGGCGCCTCTACACACAGTTACAAAAACGGACAAGGGGAAAAGATGAAACAAAATATAAATCCCTCCTTTATTCTGGCGCTTCGCTTCATCCAGAGATTATCCTTTTTGGACCTGGAGTCATCGAAACCACGTAGTCACTGCGTGGGAAACCACACCTGAAAATGGTGCCAATCCGCTCTTTGGGCGGGAAACCTACGTGAAGTATTCGTGTGGCGGTATTCAATGCCAGGGCTCAGACACTGCCATGCAGCTTCTTTTCATGTTCGAACTTGCCGACCGTTCCTCTCTTGCACCAGGTCTGTTCACAACAATCACCCACCTTCCTCCTCGACCAAATGACGAGACGATTTCTGAGGCTCTGTGAAAAGCCATGAGACACGCTCTTCTTCCCTTCTTAGAAATTCACGGCTCAGCCGAACAGTCAATGGTTAGCGTTTTGCTCCAGCGCACAAACAAATTATCATCAGCATGAACAAGAAAATCATGCAGCCTTCTTTACCATGTTGAGGGGAAGCCAGCGAGCTCGATCCTTTTGCTTCCAATCGCGTACCTCACACAACTATCCTCTCTCCCGAACCTTCTGACATCACACCCATCCATCATCCACCCCAGGGGTGTGCTTTGCTAATTGTCATTCCTTGAGGTAGGGTTTTTTGCCTGCCTGGAACGTTCGGCTCGGTTGTTGTTGTTTTAAGGATATGATTCCTTTTAGCGCCGATCTTGTAAATGTAGAAACATAGGAAAAGGTCACAGGGGGCAATCACATACTGGGAGAAATTATCCTTAAACCCTACCTAATTGTCACAGCACCACTCCCTCCTCCCCCATGCGGTGACACTTAACAACTTAATGTGACAGTTTCCCTACTTAAATTACATTGAGATGTCTCCTGCTTGCCAAGGATCATACTACTCTATATTGTCCTACTTTTGCTATGAAATTCCTCCATCTATCCCACAAACATAACAATACTCATCTATAGATGTGTGGCTGACCAAATTAATAACACCCCTCCTTCCACTTCTTCTTTTCTGTGAATTAATCCCAGCAGTTATTGGTCAGCCACTCAGATCCTTCATTTCCCTCTGTCCTCCACATCTTCCTCTCTCAATGCCATCCATGCTCTAAATGTCTTTCCACTACCTCCCTCCACCTTAATCTCTGTCATCTTCTTGATCTTTTTCCTCTAATTGGCTCATTCCATGCTTTCTTGATTGGTTATTCATCCTTTTCCTTATCACATGTCAAAACCTCCGTAACCTCGTCTCACGAATCCTTTCTGTGATACTTACAACTCCAGCTCTCTTGCCTATCTCCTCATTCCTCAACTGCTCTCTTCATGATACTCTGAGAATCCACCAAGGCATTCTCATCTCTGTCCCCTCCAGCAACTCCTCTTCCCTTTTTCTCAAAGTCCATGTATTTGCACCATACATTATAACAGGTCTAATCACTGTCTTTTAGATGTTAACCTTCAATTTTCTCCATATCCTTCAATCACTGATGACTCCACTGACCTTCCATTTTTCCCATGCTGCCTTCACTCTATCCTGAATTTCTGCTAAACAACCTACCCCTTCCTTTCATGTTGAACCAAGGTATTTTAATTTGTCCACCACCTATTTAAAGCCCCCTCCTTCCACCTAACCCCATGAATGTAAGGTGTTGTTAGCATTGCTTTGAAATTTGATCAAATCACATACATGAATCTACCTTAAATGATTCTTATTATACCTCTCGTGTTATTAATATTAGCTATAGATAAGGATGTCACATCATAGAATCATGAATGTCGTTGCATCGCTCAACTCCTTGTCATGTGCTAAAATATGTTTTTAATATATTTGTTTGGAAATAAACAATTACCACATAAACTTGAAATTATATTGTTATGGCAACGGCATGTGTGTTGGACTCACAAGGTGCCTACTCAGATCCACCTTGACAACAACCTTGAGGCCACCGGCTACGGATAACTCTGCAGCCCGACGGGTTGTCAAGCAACTGCGGATGCCGGCAAAAGCAATTACACCGAGCAAGGTCCTCGTGTCTACTACCTGAACTAAGGTCCACACCCTCAGCGTGCACCCGAGTACTTATTACTGCCGAGCAGAACAGTGGGTGCAGTACTGGCTAATCAGCAGAGCCAATCGGGGGGGGGGGGCAAAACTGCCCATTTAATGATTTTGAACACACTTCACCAGACCAATGAAGGAAAGGGCATGAACGAGGCAGATGTGAAAGATAACAGTTATTTATTTACACACACACAAGCAAACAATTATCAAACATGTATTTACAAGCAAGGAAAAGGCAAAAGGCACAGAAAAGCACACTTACCCCGAGTACGTACTTGGAGAAAAGACACATGGCCATCATTCAATCTGGGACAAAGGGGACAAGAAGAACTGAGGAGAAAGAAACAGAACGGAGTGTAGGTGCGACTCCTCTCTTACCTCACACAACCATGCGGGGTTAAATTTGGCCAAACATTGTGAAGGGGGATGGGGGGGGTAGGATGTCAAGGATAGGAGGTGGAGTATCAGAAGTGTGTAGTGCGAGTGTATATGGAGCTGTGTGACACCCCAGGGATTACACCACACTCCTGAACTCATGCTGCCATTCACCTCCGGGCCTGGCATAACTTGCTCCTGCCCTCGTATTACAGTGCAGCTTGGTTCAGCGCCACCCACACTCTGCAGGCAATCTCTTGAACAGGCAGTCGAAGATACACTCGCTGCACCCTACATGCATTAACAGCCCCCGGGGCATCAATAACAGCCACAAGTGCTCCTTGCATTCCATCTCCGGAGAATCAACAAACAGCATTCCCAGATACTTCGCCAACAGCCGAGCTTTGAGGGTTTGAGCATCAACAGCAACTGATAACTCGTTTGCATTTTGTTTTTTATAGCAGCTTTGGATGGGCTTGGTTTTGAGTGAATAAACGTCACGCAAGCGTTTTCCGCATTGCTGCACATCTGACAGGGGGCGGGGTGTAGCACCGGCAGTGGAAAATCCCACATCATGCAATGGAGACTGTGACGCGAGTCCCCGCCCCTCCTTTCTCGTGCCAATGGTGGCGACAAGAGTCCCCTCTCCCTCCCTCACAAACATTCCATTGCACAGTGCATACTGTATTGCGTATATGAGATGTCCTTTGTACTGGATGGTGTATGGGAGAAGTGTTGTCCTTTATTTTGCATTTGAGAAGTGTTGGCCCAAGTGACGAATGTGGAAATGCAGTGAAGGAAGAATGTAGGAAGGTAATCCGATTGGCACGAAGGGATTGTCTCTCATGGTGAGAGACGAATGAACAGATGGTGAATAATAAGAGTGATATAATAATCACATGAACAGATGGTTAATTGGGACTAATAAAAGAATGAGTGGATTTGAGTGGTGAGAAAGATAGACGCACCAAATGTGCGAAATAAAATAATGTGTGGATAAAGTGCTAACGGAGAGGGAAACAGACGGATTGAGGGACAACCGACCGACTGTGGGGTTGAAGGTAAGACTGATGGGATGAAGGAGGGGTTATTGAATTGAGGTTTGGTGAAGCAGATTGTTGGTGGATTGAGAAAGGCAGAGGGGGGATTGTTGAAACAGACATATGGTGGATTGAGAAAAAGATTGAAAGCAGCAGAGGGGGGAAGACGTCACATCAGGGACACACAAACTAACACCAACGCATCCCCCCCAATTCCCTGGACAAGGGGCAAAGGTCTACCTACCACATAAACTAATGACATAACTCATTCTCGGGAATCCTACGTGTACAATGTACATGAATGCTCTCTCCCGGGGTACATTTCCAAAACCGTCGCGATATTTTCTATTGCATTATGTATTGTTACATGTATGGGGAACAGGGAAGTTATTAATGTCTAAGGCCTTAGCATGGACCATGTGCTCACGTACAATAGTTCATTTTTTACCTGAAACAAGGACTTCACATTTAAGTTAGGTTGTCCTGTTTGTTGTGCACCGTTGGAAGTCGGCGCTGTATGTGGTAAAGGTTATTTGTGTGCTTAAATATGTCACATGATCTGTCCTTCCTGTCAAACTGGCGAAGGTCAGGTATTGTAAGGTGAGGGGATCCCCAGAGTGTAAATAATATGTGGTCTCTTCACCATGCAACTGCAAGATAATGTTTGCTCCCTTCTCTTCCCCTCCCCCTTCTCTCCGGCCTCGATGTGGTCCCGTGACATGATGTCACCACAGGTACCATCATCGTCATCGCCTGGGGTGGGACCCTGGGGTGGACCATCCTACTGCCACAACAACATGGCATAATATTGGGCAGACCCGCTGGCAAGGAGAAGCGCATCAATTGGCCGGAGTCATCGGCAGTGTCCTGGTATTGCCAGCAGCAGGAAGAGGCCATCCGAGTGGCCACAATGCATCACCTGAAGGGCAAGAGGAGTTGGAAGGGTGGAAGGAGGTACTTTTTGAAGAACGGAGGTGTGATATTATATTTTTCTTTTTGCTGGGGGCACCCATTAGCATCGGAGCTCTATTTTGCCTTGGACGCCCATTGGTGATTGAGCTCTGCTTTTCTGTTGGGGATGCTTTGCTGTGCCGCGATCTCTGGCGGCGGTGCCCTGCTTTGGCCTTCTCTATCCTACTCTGCCCTCTTCTATTCTACCCTGCTATGCTGTTCCAGTGAGAACATTTGAGCTTGATTTGGAATCCTTCCCTGGTTTGTGTGTGAGTTTGTGTGTCAGGGCTCATGGAGGGATAATTTTATTGTTGGGTTCCCATTGTGACAGTGGTTGATGAAAAAAATCATTTCAAGAAAAAAAAAAAAGATAGCTCCAGCGAACTATACCGCTGAGGTTGTTTGCATTGATCAAATACTCCCAAAGAGTACTTCACTGAATTGAGGTTTGATTATTTAATTTTGGTGAGTAAGGCGAATGGTAAGTAAGGTGGCCCTAAAATGTTTGCGCTATCGTGTACCGTTTTGGCTGTATTTCGGGAACATACATACAAACATACATACATACATCCATACATACAAGATGAGAATTTTAGTAATATACAAGCCGAAACCCATCACAGACGAGGCACAAAATTGGTCCTTCAGTATTAATTTTGATTATCTGTCGAATGGCGTTGGTTCCGTCTCGATCGGATGAAATTGAGAAATTGAAGTTACCCGGTGACCTTGACCCCGTGACCTTTGACCTTGAACTTGACCCCCCCCCCCATGTCCGTTCTCATGTCCCAAGGATCACTCATGCCAAGTTTCATCTCATTCCATCCAACGGTTCGACCGCCTATAAAGGACGAACAAACACACACACTTACATACATTCAAACATATTCTATTTTTTTTAGTATAGTAGATAGATAAGGGTTTATTTATTTATTATGAGCAAATCCAACCAGTCGCTTCACTGACAGGGATATTAATGGTTATGGGGGGGATGGAAGAGGGAGGGCAAGAGAGGAGGGAGGGGAGGGGAGAGAGAGAAGGGAGGGGAGGGAGAGAGAATGGAGGAGAGTTAGATAGGGTGGAATTGAGGGAGGTGAAGCTAGGAGGGAGGTGAAGCTAGGAGGGGGTGAGGAAGGGGAGAGGGAAATGGGGAGAACGATGCCTCACCAAACATTGCTATACACTGCGGGAGGGAAGGGTGCGAGAAGGTGGTGAGAGAAAGAAAGAACGAGAGACAGATGGGTAGAAACAGAGAGAGAGAGAGAGAGACACCGAGAGAGGTGAGGGGAGGAGGTGGGGTTAGCAAAGAGAATGATATGTTGTTGTTCGTCTTTCGGCTGCTCCCATTAGGGGTCACCACACCGGATCATCCGTTATGATCCACATACTGATTTGGCACAGGTTTTACGCCGGATGCCCTTCCTGACGCAACCCTAGTTGCTTCTTACGACACAGGGATATGGATTGGGTTTCGCCATGACTCCGGGCTGCCCTACACCCTCTCATAGCGCGGACCAGCGCAGAGCTCCCGTCTTCAAGCGATCCTTCAACCCAAGCCTCCAAGTAGCCGGATTACAGGCGCACGCCACTACGCCCGGTAGCAAAGAGAATGGTATGTTTATGCTTAATGACCAAACACACATACACTAATTGAGGTTTCAGTACCCAGCGATTTTGGCGTCAACAACACAAATCAAGAATATGACCAAATACCAAGATCTCAAAAATTAAGTGAAAAGACTCTGAAAGTTGAAGAGATCCAAAATTGTACCAATGATCATTGAAGCAATGGGAATGATGAATAAGAACCTAACAGAAATCTTAAAAAAAAACATCCCTGGGAATATTACAACAAACGAACTGCAGTTGGAAGCTGTCTGGAGCTCGGTGACGATCCTCAAAAGAGCCTTTGAAACAAAACTTTAAAAACAAAACTTCACACCTTGGTCCATAATTCATGACCACCCTTACCAAAATGAAGGTGGATACTTTGAGATCTGGGAGGACTCCATTCCACCTTCTGAAACCGGCATATAGAGATAACAACCAATAACACACACACACACACACACACACACACACACACACACACACACACACACACACACACACACACACACACACACACACACACACACACACACACACACACACACACACACACACACACACACGAATACTTTAGAGACCTGGGGTGGGAGCATTTTAAACCCACGCTATCTACCTGGCAAATGTCTGCCTGCATGCATGCTCGTACATGCAGCGACCTTTGCACCCCTCTGGTCGGCTCACTCCGAATCCGATTTGTACATGCAACAGTCCCCTCAACAGAGTGGGAGGGGTAGAGTCGCAGGGCGAGGGGTGAGGGGTGGGAGAGATAGAGAGGTGGAGAGAGAGAGAGGGAGAGGAGAGATCGGAAAGAGGGAGAGGAGGGATCGGAAAGAGGGAGAGGGATGGTAGAGAGGGGGGTAGGTTTGGGAGGGAGAGAGAGGGGTGGGATTGGGGTGAGAGAGGCAGAGGAGTGAGAGAGGGGAGGGGGAGAGGTATTCTGGCAGGTGTGATGCCCAGTTTAACGTCCCTCCAAGAGATGGCACACACATTGATGAATCACCCTGCCTGTGAAACTTCAGGATGACAGTTTATAGCTGGGTCAAGATTCAAACCCAAGCTTGACAGCTTAGTGTGAGCATGCATACTTTTCGGCTTTCCTGCCATGATGTGGCGATTCATTACTTAATAACAACTGGAAACATTTTTTACTCATTGTGTCCACATAATTAATTTTGCCTTCTTTCCTTCCGGTATCGAACCGTGGTATCGCCATTGATTGAAGGTTGAAGAATGTGTGCTAAGTGGCTTCACCAAGCAATCCACAAAACGTTTGAAGAAACATTCAAAAACGAAACGTTTAATTTTTTTGTATTCATCTATGCCGAAGTGATGAGTCATATAATGGACGATCATACAAAAAGGGGAAACGTCGTGTGAAATAAAATTTCACATTTTCAGCGAGTCAGCAACCACCTGCTGCACTGCAGAACAACACATGGTTAACAACGCATGCGAGTGGCTCCTGAACATTGTTCAAGTCGATCGATACAAAGCATTCAGCACCAGTGCGAATATTGCAGAGTGCTCACCAAGTGGCTTAAGTACTCAAGCACTCAAGGCTTAAGCGTCATATTAAACACCTCCCGGAAACGCCCAAGCAATGTCTGAATTCGACAAACTAGTGCATGCCCATACGTGCGTGGCCGTACGTGCAAAAAAAAAAAACTTTCAAACAACTACACAGGCCATTCCTTCGCTCTCGTAAACGACAACTGGATTGGGGCATTGTGTTTGTCTATAAATGCGCATAAGAAATCGAGAAATTATTAGAATACAGTAAGTCATCACTATCCGGAAGTCTGGACCAGTGGTTGTCGAGAAACAGCGGTCACAGACACACACACACAGACAGACAGACAGACAGACACACACAAAGATTGCTGGAATTATAGATAGATGAACACTTCATTTTAGCAGTCAGAACTGCTGCAAAGTTCAATTCCAGCTTAAATTTTGTAATTTGGCTTAGTTTAAGAGATTTGAGGTTATTGCATGTGTGGAAATGAAATAGAGCCACGAACGCTGGCATCTCCCGGCATTTATAAGCATTGCAATGCATCCAGCGATTCGTACCTATGATGACCAGGCATTCGATAATATGAGTGAGGAACGTGAGAAAAAAAAATACTTTATCGTGAAGAAATTGCTGCAACCTGTTCCAAGTCAAGACATAATTGAACAGGCCAAAAAATATGGTGGCTTCAGACACCAACGAGGTTACCTAGGAGATGCCTTAAGACCCCTTAGAGAGCGAGGTGGCCGAAGATGCGCCTGATAAAGGATGTAATTAAATAAGGCCGTTAATCATCTTCAAAAGGGGGTGCTTAAATTAACGCAAATACCCAATTTTCAGTCATGCACTTCCATGGAGTTTCCTTTAGTATGCATGCAGAGATTCAGGTTGCTCGGTTTCATGGTTTTGGAGTGATGGTGGAGATACACACATACGCATACATACATATTTATTAGTATAAGATGATTGTCTACAATCCTTTTTTTTTGGTCTGCTGTAAACATGTCTTGTGCCTGCACCTTGTAATTTAATAAATCCTTGTTTCTTAAGAAGATTCCACTTAAAATCCGCATCCGATGTGTTGGTCATTTCACCCACATTGGCGAATCCCTGGCGGTGCAAATTAAGTTGAAATCCTGTTATAAACCGGCAAGACTTTAGCTTATGCTCACAATATGATTGCTTAGCATCGCTTTGGCATGCAGTCACCTCCGAATTGGCATTAAGCCAGCCATCCACGAAGAAGACTCCTTCAGCATTTTGCAGCACTTAACCAGACTCGTTATCAACATTCACAGTGGGGGTCAGTAAACGTTACAGTATCATGGCATAAATGATGTCAAGCCTAGTGAGTATCAGAGGGTGACATGTACAGACAAGACAGTTCAGCGACTGCGACTACCACATCCACCACTACGACTACTACCACTATTATCACTTTCACCACGACTGCGACTACTACACCCACCTTTTTCAGAGAACGTTTTGGCCAATCTTTCACGAACCCGCTGGCCAGGCCTGACTTTCAACTGTAGGTGATTTGAGCAAGAATTTGGAATTCATTCTGGGTGTTGGCGGTAACTCACCTACTCGTTGCGAAAGACTGGGATTTTTAATGCCCACGACCGAGCAGTACAAGAAGACAGGTCCTCCACCTTGAACACATTTCGAGAGACAGTGCATACATTGATGCATCACCCCAAATGCAAAATACCAGGACAACAGCTTCGAGCTGCATCGACATTTTAACTCAGGCTAGACAGCTCAAAGACGAGTGGGCATACCTCGAAGAGTTCATCCTATTTATCAATACTTCATACATGCCATGAAATAGGGAAATGAGATTTATATTATCAGCACTAAATCATTGATGACATTACAACAATCAGTTAGGCTGTGCAACTGCACGGTATCCGTTTCTTGGTTTGTGACATTTTGCTTGTACATGTTTATTCCTCTCTTTTTGTTACGATTTTCTGCAAAGGGTAAACATTCCTTTTGCGCATGTGCAGGCAAGCTTTTGGGAATTCCTGTTCAGGGAACTCATTTTGTTTATGCCATACGTATCTAAAAGCTTTTGCTTATGTGCAACATACGTACTCATACCCACAATGTCTATGTACGCAGACTTATGTATGCCTGCCAATGGCACATCTAAATTTTTGGTGAATGCCTCACTTTTGTTTGTTTGATTGCTTGTATATTTCTTTGTTTGTTTATGGCATTGGCATCACCACATGTTTGATTAGGTTACAAGTACCTATACTGCTTTAGTTTCACAATCACCCATAAAGTCCTCAGAATACATTATGGCTTTTTGAAGTCATTTTTTAATTTTTTTAATACATGGACAAAGATTGTAGAAGAGCGGGGACACAGAACAGACAGGAAAACAGCACAAAAAGGGAACAGCAGGAGAAAGGCAAAATGCCAACAGCAGGGCCGAGAGAGAAAGTAGATGGAGACGGACAAACAAGGGATGCAGGTAACAATAAGGGGTGGACAAGATGGATACAGAAGCAAAATTTTGAGAGGAGTGGGGGTGGTGGTGTAGAAAAGATCATGGTTTTGGATGAGAGACAACTTGAGATGGAAGTGAACAACTAATTTGAAGACCTGGAGGGAAGAATGAGATTGAAGAGAGTGTGGACTGTGGAAGGTGGTTCCACAGGTGGAAGTGAGTGGAACTTCCAATGAGTGGAAGTGAGCAGTGGTTCTGGATTTAGGCAGTTTTACTGGGAGGGGGTTGCTGGTGGACTGTGTGCATCCTGCAGATAACTGGTGGGGACAAACGGGCTTAATAAAATGTCCTGTAAGTCCAACGTGTAAATAAATCTTCTACCTCCAAGCCAATGTGTCCTGATGGAAAGGGGGTAGACGAGCCTCCATTGGGCTAACGACTATCTCGCGTGCATAAATGTGTCGTAAAGAGAAAAAGGCCATCCCATAAGAAAGGGAATCTGTTCTATACCCTTCTCCAACACATGAAAGTTAGAATCCCACCAGACATGGTAATGGGTCTTTCCTGGGCATGCATTTATGGAAATAACTGTCTGAGGACCTAAATGTTTGTATGCATGAGTCGGATCCGATTCTGAAATCCATAACACGACCCCTTTCCCGATCCCAGACTCTTCCCGAGTCGTCCAACAGCTGGAGGCATTCTTTTCTTATTTACCAGAACAGCTCCGCCGCGAAGTGGTAGACCACACAAGCTCACAGAAAGGGACCGCCAAGTGCTGAAGCACGTAGCGCAGAAAAATACTCTGTTGTCGGTTGCAACACTCACGACTGTATTCCAAACTGCCTCGAGAAGCAACATCAGCACAAACACTGTTCATCGAGAGCTTCATGAAATGGGTTTCCATGGCTGAGCAGCCGCAAGCAAGCCGGATATCACTATGCGCAATGCCAAGCGTCGGCTGGAGTGGGGTAAAGCTCACCGCCATTGGACTCTGGAGCTGTGGAAATGCGTTCTCTGGAGATATTAATCACGCTTCACCATCTGGCAGTCCGCCAGGTGAATCTGGGTTTGGCGAATGCCAGGAGCACCCTACCTGCCCGAATGCACAGTGCCAACTGTTAAGTTTGGTGGAGGAGGAATAATAGTCTGGGGCTGTTTTTCATGGTTCAGTCTCGGCCCCTTAGTTCCAATGAAGGGAAATATTAACGGTACAGCATACAATGGCATTCCAGACGATTCTGTGCTTCCAACTACGTTGCAACAGTTTGGGGAAGGCCCTTTCCTGTTTCAGCTTGACAATGCTCCCGCGCAAAAAGCGAGGTCCATACAGAAATGGTTTTTCAAGATCAGTGTGGAAGAACATGACTGGCCTGCACAGAGCCCTGACCTCAACCCCATCAAACACCTTTGGGATGAATTGGACCGCCGATTGCAAGGCTGACCCAATCGCCCAACATCAGTGCCCAACTTCAAGAATGCTCAATTGGCTAAATGGAAGCAAATCCCCACAGCAATGTTCCAACCTCTCGTGGAAAGCCTTCCCAGAAGAGTGGAGGCTGTTATAGCAGCAAAGGGGGGACCAACTCCATATAAATGCCCATGATTTTGGAATGAGATGTTGGACGAGCAGGTGTCCACATACTTTTGACCAAATTATGTGTGTGTATGTACATGTATATGTGGACATCATGTATATATATGTATGTATATATATATATATATATATATATATATATATATATATATATATATATATATATATATATATATATATATATATATATATATATATATATAGTTGTTTTTGACCATCTGACCAATGGAGAAGAGGGGAAGAAGTCCATCCTCAAGGATAGAAATGTGTGTGTTGTCGTGTTGATTTTGCCAACACACTCCACAAGCTCTGACTGACCAGCACTCCAGATTGCTCCCCACACCATCACTGAAAAACCACCGTGTTTGAAGTTGGCCGCAATAGGTCAAAAGAGAACTCTTGAGTGGGAAGTCTCCAGACCCATACGCATCCACTGTCAGAAAATTGAGCAATTTTTATGGGTTTTTTTGTAAACCTTGTCGAGTCTCGTATGAGAGCAAACACACAATGCACAGCAAGGGCGGCATGAGACAAGAGGGGCGGGAGTGGGAAGGACAAAACAGTGGGGAACAGAGACATGAGGAGATCTGTGGAAGGGAGAGGGATGGGGTGGGGAACATGGGGAATACAAGATGGACATTACAGGGACTTTCAGGAAGGAAAGCAGGGAATTTGAAGGAGGTGGACTTGGGTGGATTAATGGGGGTAGAAAAGATCAAGGATTTGGAAGGCGGATGATAAGAGGTGGTGGTGAACAGCTGTTTTGAAGGCCTGGAGGGAAGAATGGGATTGAATAGAGTGAGGGAGTTTATTCCAAAGGTGGGGAAAAAGAGGAATGAAAGAGTGAAGGTGAGTAGTGATTCGTGATTTTTGTAGTTTTACCAGGAGGGGGTTGTTGGCAGACCTTGAGCGCCCTGCAGAAATGTGGTGGGGATAAATCGCAGAGAGGGCAGGGGGGGGGGCGAGGCTGGAGAAGAGACGGCTGAAGACAGAAAGACCACCGACCAGCCTGCGGTGATTGAGTGAGAGCCCCAAAGACTCGGTCTCATCACGGGAGATGCCAATGATCCGAAATGCCTTGGTTTCCACAGCGTGAAGCCGAGAAAGGTGGGAGGCAGGAGCACCAGCCCTGAGGAGAGAGCAGTCCATCAGGCTGCGGACGAAAGCTTTGTAAGTGGTCAGGAGCTCAGGCGGGCCAAGTGAAATTGGGACTCATCTGAAAAAATGACAGTTTCCCAAAACTCCAAGGGTCTGGTGTCCATCTCGTCAGCCCTCTTCTTTCTCCTTTGAATGTTGGCTGGTCTTGGAAGAGGTTTTTTCCTCGCTGCTCTCCCATAGTAGCCCAGTTAATGAAGGTACCGCTCGGCAGTTCTTGAGATTACTTGGACCTCATCTGCAACATCTACTGCCTTGCAACAGGGAGTTTTCTCAATGGACCACTTGACAGCTCAAAGACATCTTTCTGAGGGCCTAAGTCGACCACAATGGGAAGCTGTGGATTCTTTGCCTTTGCTGGTGAATTGCACAATCACCCAATTGACCGGAGAAAGCGGAATGCCAAGGTTCTGAGCGATCTGACGCTGGCTGACTCCACCTTCCAATTGGCTAACAACTCGTCCTTTGAAAATTGCAAAGGTCGTGTACTCCCTAGGTTTGGGGCATAGTTAATTGTCATGCACGACCCAGGAACTCGTTTCTGCAAATAAATCGTTGAATACAAGTACAAATCACTGAGTAAAACTTGCTTCACACAGATGAAATGAATAAATATATGGTGTCTATTTACTTCTGTCATGTCTCTGTACATATATATATATATATATATATATATATATATATATATGTACATATATATATATATGCATGTATATATATATATATATATATATATATATGTACATATATATATATATATATATATATATATATGTACATATATATATATGTACATATATATGTACATATATATATATATATATATATATATATATATATATATATATATATATATATATATATATGCATATATATATATATATATATATATATATATATATATATTGTTACGGAAATGGCCCTTAATGGGACTACTAAATATAGGATAAGCTCAGATCCCCCATTAAATACCTGTTTAGATAGGTTGTGTGGTGTAAGGGACGATATGTGTGTGTCGGGAGATGTAGAAGACTGTGTTTTTATGTTCATATGGTGGTGAAACGAGAAAAACGAGATGATTCTTCTTCCTCTCCTGTACAAAAGGGAGTGGCCTTGAGCGAGAGGTGTGGCCTGGAGAGGCAGTGACGCGAAGGGGCGGAGGCTTTGGTCAGAGAGTCGCCGAGAGAAGCGAGAGAAAGCAGAAAACAAAAGATGAGTATGTGGAAGTAGTGGCGCTCGAAGTGTGCTCGTGTTTCGAAGAGAGAGGAAAAATTGGACCTGGTGGACAGGTTCAGTTTTGGCGGTTTGAAAACTGCAGGCGGTTGAGAGGAGTGCTCGTTTCTCGATGCGAGCAAACAAAGGAGTGCTGTGTGTGAGGAACGGCCGGGTTCTCGAGGCGTGCTCGGAGTCGCTTCGAGGCGAGCGAACGAAGGAGGCACCGTGTTGGATCTGCCGGGAGAGGCGCTAACCCGACCTGCACGTCGGTGATTCGACCGAGAGGACGAAGCGGGAGTCAGGCTTCGAGGAGGGAAGGCCGGAGAGGAGACGCCGGAGCGTCTGACGGTCCTTGCTCACCTCACGGCGCGTCACGTTTGCCGATCCGCCTGTGGAACTCAGACCTCGACTGGAGAACAGGCCAGGCCGGGATTTGTGTGCTGGACCGTGAGAGAGATCAGCTGAGGCTCATCTTCGACCCTACGCGAGGTCAGAGCGCGCGGAGACCACGCACGCGGTGACTAAAGGAGGAAGAATACCACGCCGCCATCTTGCCGCGCAGCACGTTCGTGCGGCAGTTTGAACCTGTGGACACCACCGCTTGTTACGAACGATATTCATGCTTTTGGACATGGTCCTCTCGTCCATGAGCCATCACCAAGTACTCTGTCTTGTCCTGCATGCATGCTGTTTGTTTGAACGTGTTGTATAAGGCATATTTCGTAGAATCCCCTCGAAACCTTTAGACCGTGGTTCCCTAGGTAAGAACGGGTGGATAGTTACTATAACAATTGTAGTGTTTATTGCTTGTGTTGTGATCCCTGATGTTCCCCAATAAGTCTGGTTAATTATTATGCAGTTGCCGCTATGGATTAATGTGTGTCCCGTCGAGGAACGATCCGTTTGATTGGCATATAAGACCAAAAATGGTTACAGGCTGGTAGACTCCGCTCGGTCACTGACAAAGCCAGTCTGTAACTAGGGGTTCCATCTCCCCAACTGGTAAGGTACAGGATTACGTTGGTATCGCGATTGAAGACTCGTGACCCGAGGCCTGTGCCGAGCCGGCCGGCATTATAGACTCCCGGAGTCGGCGGTGGCGAGGCTGGCACCAGGGACCAGGTCAGATTCCCGCCACCCCGGATCCGCAACAACTGTCATCAGGAGTGGGATATTTGGACTTGCCGTGCATCTCACATCCCAGAGATTGAGTACAAAAAATCCGGTCCAAATTTGTTTTGATTTTATGCTTGAGCGGATCAGAGGAAAAATTTGCAAATTATAAAGAAAATGGAGTAGCGAAATGGCGGCGCGGCTCCATCTCGGCGCGACACGAAGCGGGAGAGGGCTAATTATAGCGCAACGAGCCGTAAGGCACGAGGGAAACGCTCCCGCCCACCGGTTCAGGCCGCGTGGACACAGTATACGCCGGGGCAGACGAATGAGGACGCCAACGCATACATTCATGAGCTTCATGGACGCTTGTCGGATGCCTTGGACCAGTGGGAGTGTGCTGATAACTATATAGAAGAATTGCAGATTGAATTGGATGAGGCACAGCAGTGCGGAGACGAGGTTCAGGAGGATTGTGTGCATGGGGAGTCACAACGATTGGCCGATGCAGAGGAATGAAGTCGGGAGCTGGAAGAGGACTTAGCCAGCACAGTCGAGGAATTACATGGGGAAATGACGCAAGTAGATTGGTTGCGTGGGTTTTTTGCTAAAAAGGCGAGCGAACAGAATAAAAGAAAAGAGGAGGAGCAAATTAGTATCTCCCAGGATAGGAAGAACTTGGAGGAAGAATGGAAAATAAAGTTAGAAAAGGAAAAAGGTGAACACTATTTGGAATTGAAACTACTGAAGGAAGAGGTAAGATCAGGCAATCAGATAAGAGAAAGCCAAGAACAGAAGATAAAAAGAGGAGAGAAAAATCTGGAGAAAAGGAAGGAAGAATTGTTGGAAAAGTCCGAACAGCTTCGGGAATTAAATTCCAGGGGAAATGAACTGGCAAGTGAACTAGAAATTAGCAAGGGACACGGTAAGAGAATGGACGAATGGAGAAAGCAAGAATGCAAAAGAGTGAGGAGATGAGAGAGGAATTAGAAAAAAAGAGCTTCTGAGTTACAGAAACACCAAAGCAGAGAGAGGGAATTACAAAACGAGATGAGGATGTTGAGTGAGGAAAGAACGAGAACGGAGAATGAAACGTTAATGAAGCACACTGTGCAGATCGAGCAGTTAGAAGCAGAAGCAAGATTAAAGAATGAGATGCAAGAAAGAGTATTGAAAGAAACAGTAAGATTGGAGAAGGAAGAACAAGAGAGACAGTGGGCTGAGAAACAAAAAGAACAAGGAATGAAACAAAAAGAAAGACAAGAACAACTGAAGGAGAAAGCAGGGTTGAAGTACGCGGAGATAGTGAAAGAACGACGAATGAAACAGGAAAAGGAGATCGGCCAATTGAAGGAAACTATGAGATTGGAGAATGAAGAGCATGAGAGACAGTGGAGGAAGAAACAAAAAGAAGGACAAGAACGACTAAAGGAGAGAGCAAGGTTGAGGTATGCGGAGATAGTGAAAGTACAAGGAATGAAACAGGAATAGGAAATCAACAAAATGAAGGAAACTATGAGCTTGGAGAAAGAAGAACATGAGAGACGGTGGGGTAGAAAACAAAAACAATATGAATTTGAAATTAACCAACTAAAGGAGAGAGCAAAGTTGGAGTCCACAGAGATGGAAAAACTCTGGAAAGATAACGAACAACTAAAAAGGCTCAGAGAGGAAGAACGACTCAAATGGGAAGGAAAATGGAGCCAGGAAGTAGAACAGCACAATAATGTGGGATGTGTGACATCACCACAGGGAGTAATGTTAGTGGTGCTGAGCTTGATTGATATCACTCGTCGGATGACACGACAATTACAGCAAACCCTGGTGATTGAGACATTAAGGGAGCATGTGGGGGTGTTGACGAGTGAGATACATTTTGAGTAGGTCCAGCGTGTGGAGCTGACAGCCCCGGAGGAGTATGGCGAACCGATGATGAGCAACCTGCTGGAGAGAAGCGACCAGACAGAGGTGACTCTGGAACGAAGCAGGTATGTGAGTACATGCATACATAGTGCGGACGATGAGCTTAGGGTAGAAATTGAATTTTGTGTTAACGAAGAGACTCTGTCCGATGGGGTGCACATATGCGTGATCTCTGAATTTGTGTGTGGAGTGCCTGTGGGTGAATGTTGTGAGCCCACACTCCAGACTACAGCACCGGTATGTGCTGCCGAGGCCAAAGAGTGTGTGAGTACTCACCTGGCGGTCGAGATTGTAGCCCTGGAGTGGGAGGCAGTTGGTCAGTACACAGGAAAGGTTGAAGGTGTGGAATGTCAACACATAACCTTGGAATGTGTGCAGCCTGCTGTGTGTGGGAGTCCTGAGCATGAGTGTGACATAGGGAATAGGTTTGAGGTGCAAGGGGAAATAGAAATGCCACCAAGACAGAACTTCAGCCAGGGGACGGAAACCATAATGGACAGCTCCGCATGGGTTCTTACAGAGTTGGAGGTGCTGCATCCAGGAGCAGTTTTAGATTCGATTTTAGAAATCCAATTTAGAAATTGGATTTTAATTTCTCTATCAGCCTCACAGGAACTTTGGCGTGCAGTGCAGATGAGTGGCAGGCGGCACTGGCGTGTGTCACTTTGTCTTTGGACCTTTCTGAGCACACGAGGGGTTTGGCTAGCTGAGTGGGGTTTGTCTGTCTTGAAAGAGTTGTGGAGAAGAGGGGGAGGCCGTTCCACCGATTGGGGTTTGCCTGACTTCCGTGAACCCTGGAGAAAAGGAGGGGGTAAATCGCAGCCCCCATTGAGGCATGACCCCTTTGAGCCATGGCAGAAAGGCGGCGGGGTCATGTAATGGGAAATGAGGGATTCGTTCCCTCACTCCCCTTCCAATGAGCCAAAGAAGCAGGCCATATGGGGATGTGAAAATCTGAGTGGAAATCGTACCGAAAGTGATTGCAAGATTGAGATATGACAGAAAGCATAAGAGTGGCATGAGTGGATTTGGGTGATTACTGGAAAAAGAGTGGTGGAGACATTTCAGGCAGAGCGTTGGACACACCTGAAACAAGTGGATGACAAAGAGTGGCTTGTTTGAGGAAGGATTGAAGTGCCTGGTTGGAACCATGTAGAGGTTCCATGAGGATGGTGTAGACATTTTGATGTCTCGTTTAAATGGTTGGAAATAAATGATTGGGGCAATATGGAGGAGGCCAGCGGATGACGGACGTAGAGACAGATTAATTTGGGGTTTGATGACAAAGTGTATTAGTTATATTTGATGACCAAGTGGGATCCGAGGGACTGGTGTGTTTTTGTTTTAACATAAAAGTGAAAGGTGTTGGATGGTGTTGTGGACTGGGTGTGCGGCACTGTGAAATGAATGACTAAAGTGTTTGGGTGAATGGCGTGGTTGTGCGAATGAGAGCTAGTGCGAACAATGTACCCTGTCGGTAGGAGTCTCCTAACCAGGTTGGTGTAGGTTAGGGGGACTTAGAGGATTTGACATGGATTCTGGCTGCTGTTCCATTGTGCAGGCAGACTGCGAGGGGTAGGTGCAGGCCAAGGTATGGGGATACTGGTTAGTAGTGTGACATGGTATGGGAAGTTGGTGAGTCGGGAAACAGGGCAGCAGGGCTTTGGGGGTTCCTAGCAGGTGAAGGCTGTCAGAGGTGCCAGGAGAGCACAGTATGGGTGCTATGAGAGCACAGTGTAGGTGTTATGAGGGTACAGTATGGGGGCTAGAGAGAGCCACCCCTTAGTTAGGAGCGCCAGAAGTACGCTCAGGTGAACCCCGAGGTCGCTAGGTGTCCTCCACCCCCAATTGGAAGCAGGCAAAGAGGCCTAGTAGTAGTCACACTCTGCAGCCAGCGAGTTATGCCTGGCACCACCGAATGGAAAAACACAAATTAGGGCCTTGCCCAGGTTTAATAGAATGGAACAGTGTGCCAGGTCGGGAAAAATGGGTCATTTGGATCATTCAAGCCATAGCAGGGTTTGTTGCATTGTCTAGAACTAAAAATACATGGTGAGGTTCGATGGACTCTCCTCCGCACCATTCATGTGTGACACCTGGTACGAGTACTGTTGATGGGAGAATTTGCTTACCAGGGTCAGGCTAGGTCACCCTCTCCAAGTGCCAGAAAGGCCACCAGTATGTCATGAGCACACAACCACGAAGGTAACAGTTGAGTAAGAAACACACCATCCTGTCTGTAAAAAGAAAAAAGAAAAAAAAGAGAAAGGAAAAAAAGAGAGAACTTAACCAAAACAAGTCAGGCAAGGAAGGTTAAGGGTACACTCTATCTCACCTGGTCTGAGGTCATCACACCCATTTGCGTCCTCAAGAACGCCTCCAAACTGCATTTGCTTACCATCGATATCACCATGCCACCATTGCTGTGTCACCTGTCCAACACAGGGCTTGTTGCCTGCTGCTGCTTGTGAGTAGGCTATATGGGCCAAAGCATTTTTGTGGGCCATTGAGGCCAAGGTGCCATTCTGTGGGCTGTTGCGGCCAAAGATTTATGCCATTTTGTGGGCTCAGTGAGCCAAAGAACTCTGTGAGATTAGGCCACTTGTCCGACTGAACTCACCTGGTGAGAGGCCAATAAGGCCATGAAGTGAGGAAACCCTCAGGGGTGAATGGACAATACTGCCAGGAGGGGGGCATGAAGGAGCGACCACGTGAAAGAACTTTAAATGTCCTGCTCCTATGCAAATGTGGTGTTAAAAGTAAAATTGAATGCCCTCCCATTCAAATCCATAATTACAATGTTAAGTACTGTGCAGAAAGTGTAAATTTGTTTGTTGGATTGGTGACCTGACACACTAGGGTAGGGACATGCCAATCTTACTGTGACACTGATTTTTGGAGTTAAGTGCTTCCCATATTGTGGGTTAGAGTAAATGGGAGATCTGTGCTGTACGTTAGACAGGGCCATTGCCGTGGGCTGCCCCGATGGAGGCTCGGAGAGCCTTGGGAGAAAGGTCGGGGTAGTGTTACGGAAATGGGCCTAAATGGGACTACTAAATATAGGATTAGCTCAGATCCCCCATTAAGTGTCTGTTTAGATAGGTTGTGTGGTGTAAGGGACGATATGTGTGTGTCGGCAGGTGTAGAAGACTGTTTTTATGTTCATACCGTGGTGAAACGAGAGAAACAAGAGATGATTCTTCTTCCTCTCCTGTACTAATGGGAGGGGAGTGGCCTAGAGTGAGAGGTGTGGCCTGGAGAGGCAGTGACGCAACGGGACGGAGCCTTTGGTCAGAGAGTCGCCGAGAGCAGCGAGAGAAAGCAGAAAACAAAAGATGAGTATGTGGAAATAGTGGCGCTCGAAGTGTGCTCATGTTTTGAAGAGAGAGGAAAAAAGGGACCTGGTGGACAGGTTCAGTTTTGGCGGTTTGAAAACTGCAGGCGGTTAAAAGGAGTGCTCGTGTCTCGAAGTGAGCTCTGAGTTTGGGGAACGGCAGTCGCCGAGGAAAAGAAAGGGAGCAAAAGGAGTGCTGTGTGTGAGGAACGGCTGGGTTCTCGAGGCGTGCTCGGAGTCGCTTTGAGGCGAGCGAACGAAGGAGGAACCGTGTTGGATCTGCCGGGAGAGACGCCAACCCGACCTGCACTTCAGTGATTCGACCAAGAGAGGCACTGAGAGGATGAAGCGGGAGTCGGGCTTCGAGGCGGGAAGGCTGGAGAGGAGACGCCAGACCTTTGGATGGTCCTTATTCACCAATGGCAACGGCGCGTCACGTTTGCCGATCCGCCTGTGGAACTCGGACCTCGACTTGGGCCTTGTATGGAGAAGAGGCCAGGCCGGGATTTGTGTGCTGGACCGTGAGAGAGATCAGCTGAGGCTCATCTTCGACCCTACGCGAGGTCAGAGCGCGCGGAGACCGCGGACGCGGTGACTAAAGGAGGAAGAATACCACGCCGCCATCTTGCGGCGCAGCACATTCGAGTGGGAGTTTGAACCCGTGGAGACCACCGCTTGTTACGAGCGATATTCATGCTTTTGGACACGGTCCTCTCGTCCATGAGCCATCACCAAGTACTCTGTTTTGTCCTGCATGCATGCTGTTTGTTTGCACGTGTTGTATCAGGCATATTTTGGACAATCCCCTCGAAACCTTTAGACCGTGGTTCCCTAGGTAAGAACGGGTAGATAGTTAGTATAACCATTGTAGTGTTTATTGCTTGTGTTGTGATCCCTGATGTTCCCCAATAAATCTGGTTAATTCTTATGCAGTTGCTGCTATGGAATAATGCGTGTCGTGTCGAGGAACGATCCGTTTGATTGGCATATAATACCAAAAATTGTTACAGGCTGGTAGACTCCGCTCGGTCACTGACAAAGCCAGTCTGTAACTCGGGGTTCTATCTCCCCAACTGGTAAGGTACAGGATTACGTTGGTATCGCGATTGAAGACGCGTGACCCGAGGCCTGTGCCGAGCTGGCCGGCGTTATAGACTCCCGGAGTCGGCGGTGGCGAGGCTGGCACTCGGGACCGAGTCAGATTTCCACCACCCGGATCCGCAACAATATATATATATATATATATATATATATATATATATATATATATATATATATATATATATATATATATATATATATATATATATATATATATACATATATATATATATATATATATATATATATATATATATATATATATATATATATATATATATATATATATATATGTATATATATATATACATACATACATACATACATACTGTACACACACACATACATACATATGTATGTCGTCCGAAAATGAATATACCAAAGAGAACATTGAATAGTTTTATTGTTTTTCGAGATACTGACTTAAATTTGATGTGTCCATGCAATAGACGTGTATGTTTAACTTTTTTTGTGAATATTGATTGTTATCTTATATTTGTTTCAGGAGAAACTCCATTTTCTGATATAATGACAAGTCCTCAAAAAAAGCAAAAATTGTGTGTACGTAAATGTGATTCAATAATTCAAGCCCAAAGGCATTTTCAGCATGTCATGAACAGACCGCCTCCTGAAGGACACTCCATACGAAGAGGGTTGGATCAGTTTGAGGCTGCAGGATCTGTCCTGAAGAGGAAATGTGCTGGAAGACGAAGAAGATCAAATGAAAGAGCGAATGCTGTGATGGAGGAATTTACCAACAACCATAAAAAGTCAATTAGAAGGGCATCACTTGAGTTAAACATTCTAAAAAGCTCTGTTCATGATATCCTTCGTAAATAATTGAGGTTTCATTCTTATAAAATAAAACAGTTTATAAGCTTTTAGAAGAGGATTATGAAACAAGAGTAAATGTTTGCCATCAATTAATTGAATGGAGAGAATCAGACAAATATTTTTGTCTGATAATTTTATTTTACCAAACCTCATTTTTAGTGATGAGGATAAATTTCATGTATCAGGCAAAGTTAATCATCACAATTGTAGGATATGGGGAGAAGAAAATCCGCATGAATTGTATGAACACGAAAGGGATTTTCTTCAGGTAAACATCTGCTGTGCCATGTCACGTTCTCTCATCTATGGACCCGATTTCTTTTGTACTTTTCTTCACTGGTTAGGCCTAAGTCACATTTGCCACGGCGGCTGTGGGGTCTCCAAAATCTACGGCCACTCGCAATTATACGGCGGCCGCAGTATTTCCACGGTCACACAATGTAACAGTCACATATGTTTTTATTTTTTGGGGAGACGCACGGGGTATTTAGAAATTGTGGAGACCGAAAACGTGGGGGTGCCGTACGGTCTTTGATTTGATGTCGCACGGTGACCTTAGGGCGTTCCTGCGGCGGCCATAGAATTTTCAAGGCAGACGCAAGGTGCCCGCAAGGCGACCGCAGGGGGGCCCTAAGGCGAACGTGCGGGCAGACGGACGGTAACGAATGGGTTCTTTTTTTTTGTTACCAGTTCTTTTGTTTCGGCTTGTCGAATTGCTACGGCGAACGTAGAAATGAAAAAAGTTATAACTCCGTGCTATAATTCCACGGCGACCCAACGCCCTGTAAAATATAGCCAAATGGCGTAGGGCCACCCCAAGGCCACCTCAGAAACTCTGCGGCCGCCGCACGTTTCTGTCAATTCAGAGGGTGTACGGCCGCCATATCCTCGCCGTAGAGCAAATGTGACTTAGGCCTTAATACAACATTATGTTTTACTGTTACTAGCAAACTTCCCATCACTTCGATGGTATCATATTAGTTGTCATATTTGCCAAAACTTTTGGGTGAGAAGGAGGAAAGGAAGACAAATGTACGCATGCATAGAGTGCTTTATATCCTCACACTCACCCCAACCCCCCCTCACTTCCCATACCTGTCCTCATGTCCTACTTCCCCTCCCCCCTTTGCCCCTCCTCCCCCTACACCCCCCAAATTTGTCTTTAGGTCCCTTCCCGCTAGAAATGTCCCACACACGATGACAGGTTTTGACAGCCCCCTCCGTTTTTTTTTGGGGGGGGGGAGAAAGGAAGGGTAACAAATTTAACCTTGTACAGAGTGATTTAACCTCTGTTACCCAGGTAATAAAGGAAAATTGTAATACACTCTGTCACCACCACCATGTGGCAATACATGGTACACATTTACATAGAGAATTTATGCCACCACCCCCCCCCTCCACACCCCTCGTCCCCCATACCCCCTTTGTTATACAGCCTATGTTGTCCCCCACACAAAGTTGTATTTGTACAGCAAGTTTGGAGTTTGTAACTTTAAATATGTGGCCATGCGTAAGGAACAAAGATATATATATATATATATATATATATATATATATATATATATATATATATATATATATATATATATATATATATATATATATATATATATATATATATATACAGACAGACAGACATATGGATGTACAATATATTGTTACAGGAATTTAATAGGAAAGTTAGGATTGAAGAGCGTTGTTTGGTCCGTGGACGTGTAAGAGACATCTCAATGTAATTATGTAGGGAGAGACTGTGAGCTTGTGTTACTTGTCACCATACGGGGGGGGGGGGGGGGTAATGCCGTGTTAATTAGATAGGGATTAGGGATAATTCCCCCAGTATGTAATCACCCTCCTGTGAACGTTCCCTACGTTTTGTATTCCAAAATTGGCAATAAAGGTGGGGAACACTTCCCTAAAACACCTACAAGCGGGCAGAAGCCCCGCCTTACAGGGCTTGGGTGAGCAAGCCACACCCCAGAGTAAGGGGTGGTTGCGGAGTAATAACCAAGGGAGGAATGACTAGTGTTGGGAGGACGTAAGAGGACACGAGAGAGAAGAGGCCACGTTCGTCAGAGGGCACGGAGGATCTTGCTTTGCTGCACGATTCTCATGTTCGTGCTTTGTGAATTTGCAGTGTGCTGAGCAAGACACTAGTCATTGACAGTTCGGCTGATCCGTGAAGTGTGTACGTCTTTGAGGAGGGAAGGAGAGCGTGCCTCATGGCCTGATCACGGGGTCTAAGAAATCGTCTCATCGTGTGGGCCATCGTTGTGAATAGACCAGGTGCAATAGAGGAACAGTCAGGATATTCGCTCGTGAAATGAAGCTACACGGTCTCTGAGCCTTGGTGTTGAATCCTGCTCACGAATTGCCTGACGTACAAACAGTTCCACTGCGAGAGAACGACTTGGCGCAATTTTTTGGCGCGTCTACGAAGCGCCTCAATTCAAAGCTCCCTCAAGACCACCTCTGGCACACAACTAAATGTCGGGACAAAGAGGGATTTTTCTTTGTTTCATTTTCCCCTTGTCTGTATTTAAGTCCATGTGTAGAGCGCCTCGACTTGTACTTTAATTTACCTCATGTATTGTTATATTCTGATTATTGTCCCAGGTAAATATTTGTCTATTTTCATTAAATGTGTTCATTTTAAGTGGCTGTGTCGGTGTATTTGTCATGGGGTTCGAGTATAACCCCCCTGTGCATCCATTTCTGTGTCCCCGTTGCACCGCCATTGCGCCCCCTACCCTTCCCGTGCACGTGATGATCTCCGAGGATCGACGTGTCCACCTCCTCATAAGGAAAAAACCACTCGACCATCCAGGCTGGTGGTGTACCACCCGTCACCACAAATTGGGGTGGGGGATTAAGCTGCACCGCCAGCGCCACGACAATATACAAATATGTATACATATAGATTACTTAAAAAGTGGAGGTAAACTGTACTTCAAAACTTGTACTGAGACTGGAGAGCTCATGGTAAATGCAGTCCTGTCGGACTGTTCCTGATAACATGTGAATTATGTAAATGAGGCTTCCTGCTGCACCACACACTTCTTGGTAATTTACACGTCACGTAACAATAAACATTATACAGTTTGCCCTTTAAGCTGGAAGTTTGTCTGAAAGTCGAAACATGTGGCCAAGACTGATAGTTGTAAATTGTTGAACTTGCACACTTCCCCTTAGGGGTTGTTTTCTTTGGCGATATCTCTTTTATGTTCTCGCTCATGATAAAGCTAGCGAAATACTTGAGCATGACAGTTTATTAAACCCTACATCACCAAAGTCAACAGGTCCACATGGTTGAGCTTGATTGTATTAGAGGTCAGACCAGCCACCATCAACTCAAACAACATATTTACTTTTATACATGGAGATGTCTGGAAAAATAAACGGTAGAATTGACGTCCTTTCACGCGAAGAGCAATTCCAAAGGCAGAAAGCGGTGAGGTACGTGTGATGCATTCATGGACATTAAATATTTATCGGCAATAGGCAGGCACAGTAATGCAATGCCTTACTGGACCACGGATATGAGACGACAGCTCCATCTGTACTCAACCCAAGCAGCACATGCTTTACGCTCACCGAACAAAAGCACTTTCACATCTACATATAACCTTATACTCTTCATCAACAGAGAAACCCATCGACACCGAATCATAACTTCCCTCTCCCTTATCAAAATATTCTCATCCATCTAAATCACTTTCTCAATTTGTCCCTCTATATCGAATTCTACGCTTGGAGCCATTTTACTTTTATGAAAGGTTCTTGCAATCCCCCCCCCAAAAAGACGTCCATGTAAAATTCTCAAGATTTGATTGCCTCGTGTGCTCTAACTGTGATCCCGTATTTGGAGGATTTTCCTCTGACCATCATTCCATTAAACTCTTGTAAAGTGTGTTTCTAAACTGGCCTTCAAAGCCAGTTACCAAACATTAGTAATACGAGGTGATATGTAATAACTCGTTTGTAATAGTGCCACAAATTGATACATACAGGGTGTCAATAAAAGCTGGACAAACTTGAAATATTGAAAACAACCAACCAGACTGCCTTGTCGTTCAACACTGCTTTATGGGTAAAAGATGACGGATTATGGGCAGCATACTAACATAACACTCAACATCATCACCCCTCTCTCTGCTATTTGACAATTTTTTCTGAAATATTAAAGTCAGATACCGAAACCACCCCCCCCCAGTCCCCCCGTCCCCAAGGGAATTTTCTGGACCATAATTTTTGAAGAATATGGGTTGGCCGGCTTTGAAATTTGCATGCTTGCCAATTGCTAAAGGCCCGGTCACACCTTGACGTTTTAGCCAGCGATGGCAACGTATTAAAATGTATCTAAAACGCTGGCTTACGTTGAACTTTTGATGTTTTTTTTTAAAGATTCGGACGTATTCATAGCGACTTGGTCTTATGTATAACGCATTGGAAACGGACACAGAACGTTTCGTTGTGTTATAGATAACTTATACCAACGAATGCTGAACCTGTTGTCGGCCAACACAACCGATGCCCAACGATAGTCTAACTCGGGCATAGCGCGTTGCACGCATCGCCGACGATGTCGTGACGTAGCCTATTAAAAGGCTGACGCACAACGATTCGAATCATAACTGCCGTAGAAATGGAAGTGACAACATCGCGGTCACACCTTGGCGATCTTGCCAGCGTATGCCGACCTAAGAAAAATGTGCCTAAAACGTTGGGGCACGTCAAATACGGTACGAGTAAGTTTGGTATACGTGAGTAGAACGCTAAAGTACGCTATCTTACATCATACTAAGTAGAGTACGTCAAGAAATTTTAAACATGTTCAAAATTTTTGGACGTACTCGGCGTATGACACACGTTCCGCATGTGATGGGGATAAGTATTACACACGATATGTGGACGCTTACACACGTCCACAAAGACTACTTATAAGCTACTCATAAGTCGAAACACGTCGCGGTAATGTCTTTTTTACGCGAAACTTATTTCTAACTTATGTTTGACGTGCTTTGAACCAATTCTTTACGTAGTCCCAACACACATCGACGTATGTAGACGTATTCCAATGACGTCTTCCGGTCGACAAAAAAAAAAATAAATGAACGTGTTTCTAGCTTACAACTGCCATATAAAGACGTGTTCCCAGCGGTTTTGGGAATTGGTATATAAAAATGCTGCTCATAAAAGAGGAACCCAACAGTGTTTTCGAGTCCTTTTTGAGTCGATGTCCATGTCAGCAGTAACAGTAACAGTATCAGTATTAGTATTAGTATTAGTAGTAGTTTGTTCATGTTGGCAGTAGTAGGTGAGTGTGAGGGGGAGGGTGTGGGTTATGATGGATCGTCCTTGCGTCTGCGTGTCCACGGGTAGGAGACATCTTTTCACCATTGTTCGAAGTTCTTCGCGGCTAATTTTTTATGGGGCTTTTTCAACAATGAGCTATGGCTTGTTTTTACGATTTAGGTCTATTCATAACGGGTTGGACAAATGCACAATGAACTAATAATGTGCATAGAGCACTTTGATTACTTATAGATACGATATACCAACGAATAATTATCGTGAAGCCGGCGTTCACAAACTATGCCCAACGATAGCCTAACTTATCCATATCGTGCGGCAGTTTATCTTTGCCGGTGACGTAGGGTTTGCTATTCATTGGCTGCCACTCAACGATTTAAATGGCTGCATCTCCACTATTGAAAGTTGACGCTTGCGCTCAACAATTGGATTTTTTTTTTACACTCAACGACTTTTAAACGGTACCACTCAGCTATTTTCATTGTTTACAATGAACGATTTAAATTGTTGTCACTCGCCTTTGTTTTTTGACACTGGCGCTCGGAAATTTTAATCGTTTCTATTGAACGTGCTAAATCGCTCAAACCCCACTATTGAAAGTAGACGCTTGCGCTCAACAATTCGATTTTTTTTACACTCAACGACTTTTAAACGGTACCACTCAGCTATTTTCATTGTTTACAATGAACGATTTAAATTGCTGTCACTCGCCTTTGTTTTTTTGACGCTGGGGTTTGGAAATTTGAAGCGTTTCTTCTGAACGTGTTAAAACGCTCAAACTCGACTATTTTAAATAGACGCTGCCGATGGACAATTGGAATCATAGCCAAGCTAGACATCGAAGTGTGAACATCCTCGTCATGCCGAAGAAAAGTTTGAAGAATGCTGCAAATAAGTGTCCTGGCCGTGGCCGTGGACGCTGAAGTAAGGACGATCCATTATACCGACGTCTTTCAGCCTATGAGTAACTTAAAAGTAACGTCTGTCGATGTGTGGCAACGATCGCGTAATGTGCCAACAACACGTTAATCATAGGTTAGAAATAAGTTTCGGGTACGCTAAACATTACCTCGGCGTGTCTCAACTTATGATTAACTTACAAGTAGCATGTGTTGACGTCTGTCAACGATCGCAGACCGTGCATCCAACTTGTGGCCAGCATAGCGGAACGTGTCAGTCATACGCCAGCATACGTCGTGAAATTTCAAGCATGAAAAAATTTGAGGACAACCAAAAAGTACAATGTTTAAAGCCAGCGTACAACGACGTATGGCAGTGTTTTTCAGCGTGCTCTCAATGTTATCAAAACTTACCCATAACGTATTCAACGTGTGCCAGCGTTTTAGAAAAAAAATTCAAAAATCGGCATACGTTGGCTAAAACGTCAAGGTGTGACCTGGCCTTAAGGTGTGTTCAGCTGTGTTACAGAGTGATTTTTTAGCACTACTATAAGTGCAAACAGTGAAAATAAGCAATTTGGATGTGTCCAGTTTTTCCTCATTCTGAGGCAACAAAATGCATTTTTCAAATTTTTTATCGGGAATGAATATCACATTTCACATTTATGCAACTTATCATTCAATATCAACACAATTATTACTTAGAAATGACAAGAAATGAGTGCCTTCATCCAATGACATATCGCACAAAACATCTCGTAACATAATGTCGGGGAATAAATAAACCCTCCAAACCATAATCAAAATGATATATTTTCTTACAATAGGATCAAAATACTCAAATACTTCAACAAAATATTCCCTGTAGCATTATGTACCTGTTGACTTTAGTGAGTACTTCTTGATAATTGGCTGAAGCAGGTGTTTCTGATGGGCTTTTCAGTTCCTCCTTTGCGTCTTTGATCAATGTCTGAGCACCTGGACGTTCCTTGAATGATTTAAAGAGAAGTCTTTCAAGTGCTTCAAGAGTGAGTTTGTGGACACATATTGCACTGTCGTACTGTGGACCACTCAGTACCTTATCAATAGAACCACCGGTACATATACCAGACTCAATGATGACTTCGTTAAAGCCTGTACCTTGCAGTAATTTACCCAGAGCATCCAGATAAGAACAAATTGTGTGAAATACACCCACTCTGATTATGACATCACTGAATTGGTGCAGATATGGCCACACAATGGAATATACCTTCTTAATCACCAATTGCAAGGTCAAATGTCACAACTGTGTGTTCTTGGCTCACTTCATGTGTTGCATTCTGTGAAATTTGAAGGAGTTGCTGAACAATAGGCAGACGCAGTAATGGTTTGGGGGACCTGACAGGACCAATTTTGCATTCTCAGTCACAGAAGAGTTGGTAGGTGCCATGTAATCCAAAGTTCTATGTGTCATTTGTACCTCATCGTTTGTGCAAGATGTCCAATCTGTCCATCCAGACATTGACTGCTTTCCTTCTATCAGCAACATTCTGCAAAAAGAAAAACACACAAGACATCTAATATATCAGCTTGGTTTACAAGTTCTGCAACTGAAATGTTAGTCTTAACAACTTTCAGATTTTGTTCCACATGCTTTTTAACAAAGCATGACTCTATATCATGGAATTGGTCTCAGTTGGAAGTTTGTCAAAATGGTGGTCTTCGTAAATTTTTTGGAAAATCATGTGAATTCCTTCAAAAATGTTCTTCTCCAAACCCACCTTCTCAGAATGCGACCAAATTTTGGTTACACCATAAGGCCATGGCCCAGATTCGCTCGAGGTTCTTTGGTCCTATTTTTTTTGACATACATTGCTAGTTTTATGGCGGTAGGGAGCAGTAATTGGAATTTAACGCCTTAGCACTGTATGAGATTGTGTAGTTCAAAAATGGTCGCTGACGGGAGCAGTTTTGTGACTTTTGAGTTTTGAACATGTATGAATGACACGTGGTAGGGATAATTAATTACCTCCGCCAACGAAGGTGGACAGAGGTTATGTATTCACCTCTGTTTGTGTTTCTCTGTCAGTGAGCAGGATATCTCAAACAGTTATGGATAGATTTAGACAAAACTTGGTGGAAAGGTTGGGTGTGTGATAAGGAGGAATTGATTAGATTTTGGTGAATATCCAGGTCCGGATCCAATAATTTTTTTAAGTGATTCTTCACCATTGAGATATTGGGCCAAAAACGATATATAGCATGATATCTGAAAAAGTTATGGACAGATTCAGACTAAAGTTGGGGCACAGAAGCACACAATGGGTGTGTGACAAGGACGAATTTATTCGATTTTGATGAGGATCTGGAGAATTTTGTGTAGTTCTTCACAATTGAGAGATAAGGTCAAAAACAATATGTAGCACATTATTTCAAAATGTTGTGGATGGGTATCTCTTCATTTTTCTCTCACTCTGACTTTGGTCACCCCTTCAGAGACGCAAGTTATGCCCTCAAATCATTCCGTTGTGAACTTCAGCACCTTCCACATTATTCTGGGACTAACTGCGAGCCATAATTATCTTGCATGGTTTTGTGATGTTATGGTCGGTGAGTACAAGTATAGGGTGACATGCCCATGGACGTACAGTTGGGGTTTGTAGTTCCATGCTTAGTTAAGTATCATTCTTATTATTAGCCCCCATTGGACTTCGTCCGAAACAAGGGCTTGTGGATTTGGTGTCAATTTTCGTGTATGGGTGCGTCAGCAGACATATCTCGGCGATGTATGGACCAATTGTATTCGTACTTGGCAGAAAGACAACAAATGATGGTGTACATGTGCACACCATTTTGTTTCATGATGCGATCAAAAGATACCCGACTGGTGGCCATTTTAGTTGTAAAAAAAAAAACCCAGTGTCGAATACGTCCTCAACCATTTCTCGGACATGCATTTACCGATCTTGTTAAAACTTTGTAAAAGATAATGATTGATGGCTTACATAGGCATTTCATTTTTTTTTTGGACATCAGATCCAAGATGGCTGACTGGTGGAAATTTTGTTACTCAAATGTGTCCTCAACCATTTCTCAGATTATGCAAAGTCCGATTTTGGGAAAACTTGGCAAAAGCACAGGACATGATGGCATACACATGCACCTCACTTTATTTTACGATCTGATCAAAGATGGCCGACTGGTAGACTGGCGGCCATTTTAGTTGTACAAAAATGTGGGCTTTCCCTTTAACTCCGGACAGCATAATTACTAAAACAACGATGGCGATAACATTTTATGTCTTTTTATACTTGTTAATTGTCTATTTTGTGCTCCTGATATCGTGCCATCTTTCCTGTGATTATTAAATTATTATATTTCATAAGCCAAGCATGTGCATGTCTGTTCTTGTCAACTTTCCAGTGGCAACAATTTTTTTTATTCACAGCCCCGAGAGGTAAGTTAACTTATTAGGGTAATCCCTTTGTTTAGCTTATCACATGTGTTAGATATGCATGAGACTCTAGGCTATCGCAGCAACAACTGCTGGGGCACGCTGTGTATATTTAGCCTTGAGCCGGCTATCCATGAGGTTAATTCTAACATGTGCAGTTTCTGCCTTTTGTTGCTTGCAGTTGTGGATGGGGGCTATACATGCAACGATATCTTAAGAAGACTGAGCTATTTTCTCTGTAATGCAAAGAACTTGGATTGTTTTTCCTGTCAGTTTTGTTCTGATTGCTATCTTCCATCCCATCGTCAGTCTGTATAACAAGCTTTCATTCTGTATGTTTTCATTCACACACTTACTTTATCTCTTTTTCTCTCGCACATCTACTGTATCTCATGGGAAGAGGGAAAGGTGTGGTGGATGAAGTGGTGGGGGGAGGGGGAGAACTGGCAGAATAGGCCAAAGGTATGCATGCATACTCTTCTTTGAGATGTCTCGCCTCTCTTCCAATCTCGACCCACCTATAAACTATCAGCTTGGTGTTCTACATGAAGGATGAGGCATCACAATGTGAACTATCCATTGGAGTGACCTTATGCCCATCGACCATCTGCCAGTAATGGTCATTGGCAGACAAAATCATCTCATGGTGTGTCTTTCCTGTAGAGTAGGCGAGTTGTTGCCAACAACCTGGAACAAACAGCATGTTCCTACCTAGACTAACTGCTGGGAAGGCCATAGAGTATCATACATTGATGATGATGATGTTAACATTGAGAATCAAAATCAGAGGGCTGACAAGATGGCCTAGACCTCGAGGTGTGCACACTCACCCTGAGCAGTCGGGGTTCGAATCTCATCTGGATTCGAATCTCATCTGGGTTAGAATCTCAGCCCATCTACAAACTCTCATCCTGGTGTCGTACAGGCAGGGCGAGGCATCATTCTGTGTGCCATTCATCAGATGGACATTAAACTGGGCCTCCTCTCTGCCAGCGTTCGTTGGTGGATGTTATAGATTCCACGGTGTCCTTCATGAAGAGTAGGCAAGCTATTGCTGCATGGCACCCTTGCCAAATCCCAAATTCCCACACTAACCTTCAGCTACAGAGGACATTGCATCTACAGCAAAGCGACAACCCCTCAGCCAGTAATGTTACTCACAGTCATGTGCTGCATACAGAAAAAGAAGAGCAATGACGATGACAGAAGCACTTCATAAAAATAAAATAATCAGTTTGTAAAGGTGGAGCATGTACAAACTGTGCAATGGACAGACTATCACAATCCATGCCTATAAACAACACTGAGAATGTGCTTTAAATGTAACAAAGGGAATTTGTCACAATGAAAATCCAACTCTGTGGGACAAATTCACTTGAGCAGCTTCAGGGTTGATCACCATATCCTCTTTCCTCTGTATATTCCAGAATCCAACAGTGGACCCAGGACGTTGTAATCCGATGAAATAGCAGAGCGTTTTATTTGTCTGCTTGCCTGTGGATTGTAAGTCAGCCACTTGATTCCAGCATTTGTAATTCTGGATTATTTCATAATATTTAATCCAAAGTTGGAATAAAACAAATCTGAAATCATGAAAATTTAGAAGGGGAAATGAGTTCACGCTAAAAAATAAAGTCGAAAAAAAAATACATTATGTATGATACACAGAACAACACATGACGTATGATAGATAAATCACGAGCCCTGACACTTTGCCTACTTTTTGACATGAAGTTCAATTCCCACAGGAATTGAACAACTTCCTTCATGGTCCGAACATGCTGTAAGTATAAAAGGTAGATGATTCAGCATGGTTACAGCATCACAACATTCAGTGAGATTTTATAAAATGGTGAACAACTTGATCATGTACTGTATGCTCTGTAATTTGAGGATTTTTTTTTTAACATACGTGTTCTGTGTCAACACCTAAAGGCCATTGGTGTGGCATGCTGAATTCCTCATTAATATTAGAATACTCAAACGTTGTTGACACCATAAATAAATCTCAGATCAATTAACATTGAAAAGTTTATCTTATGGCTTACTGCTAAGATATTTTTGCCTGGAGTTTCTAGATATGTGTCTACAATTGCCTTTTGTCTTTTCTGCACATCACTTTCTCCTTGAGTGACTTTTGATTGCCAGAGTGACCTGAGGCTACTGCCTGCAGCCTTTTTGCTCATTTTACAGACAATGGAATATACATTTTGTAGGTAAGGAAAAAAAAAATCCTCAATTTTAAACCAGAAGAAGACTTTGTGTACACCTGATGTGAGGCATGATATAGTCCAGCAATAGTTATTTTAAATTTGAGAGCGATTTCTTCCCATTATCCTTGATTTGGATGGAGGACGCAAATCAGCTCATTTTCTAGTGTGCACTGTACTTTATGTTTCTAGGTTTCTCCTGAACATAAGAGCCCTGATTTACCACAATTGACATATGCCTCTGTGATGTCACCAAATATAAACAAATATATTTTGCATTACATTGGGGGAAAGCTTTTAGGAAACGTATCTTTACGACACCATTGTTTTTTGGTACTGTGGCACGTTAGAGCACGATATTGCAATACATTACAGGAAAATAGGAGTGGATATACTGAGGGTGAATTGTGTTCCACGATACTCATCAGAGTCGATGGGTAATCAAGATTGGAATTTCATCATGTTTCTCAGATGGGATAATGTGAAAGATCTCAGTGGATCAAGTTGATTGTAAATGAAAAACTGCAGAAAAATTGGCTGACCAGTGGATGAAGTCTTAACATCAAGGGTAATGTGAAGATACCCACAACATTCTCGTAGTAAGAATAATAGTAGTGGGAGTACAAGTTGATAGGATGGCGTGAGTGCTGTGGGTGTTGCTGGTCTGATCATTACAGTGAGCACATGCAGAGGAAGCGGGATAAAACAGATCTGGGTGGATCCATGTAGATACCGCAGCCGGAGAGCTTCATGAGAAGGCAATGCTTCACCTTGGGAATACAGAATGCCTCATTAAGCAGTGGATTTAGATTTAAGGTACATGCTATTTTGCAACCCAAACTTTTTGGTTTATATTATTAAAAATTGGTATTTTAAGCATGCAAAAGAATGTAGAACATCCATAAGGCAGTTGCAAATGGTACCACCAAATTTTGATGTATAGTGTTTAAATAATGGGGTGAACATTTCCAAAAAGCAACATTACATTTTAATTATCTTGTTACAACACAACACCTCTACTACAACAATGTTTTGTCAACATAAATGTATAATAATAAATGTCAATGGGTGTCAGTCAGTTGTCAAATTGTCAATACTTTTGTTTGTTATAAATATTGTTGCACATAGAGATGTATGTATTTAGCAATAAACCTGTTTGTGAATAAGAATTTCATCGTTTCTTTAACCTTGGTTTTTAAACATATGCAATAAAGTGACTTGACTACTGTGTGTGTGTGTGTGTGTGTGTGTGTGTGTGTGTGTGTGTGTGTGTGTGTGTGTGTGTGTGTGTGTGTGTGTGTGTGTGTGTGTGTGTGTGTGTGTGTGTGTGTGTGTGTGTGTGTGTGTGTGTGTGTGCGCGCATGCGTGTCTCCTCCATAACTCCAATACCATGAAACCTCGCAGCCTGAAACTTTGCATGCATACGAAGGGAACTCCAAGGGAGTGCATGAATGAAAATTGGGTGTTTGGGTTAATTAAAACACCCATTTTGAATATAACTAATGGCCTTATTTCATTACATCCTTTATCAACGCATCAATCCTTGGTCACCTCGCTCTCCCTCGATGGGGTCTTAATTGGCCATTGTTTTTTGGCCTGCTCAACAATACCTTAACTTGGAACAGGATGCAATGATTTCTTCACGAAAAAAAAATTTTTTTGCACTTTCCTGATCATCATATTTACGAATTGCTGGATACATTGCAATGCTTATAAACGCCCGGACAGTCAGCGTTCACGGCTTTATTTCATTTCCGCAAATGCCATAATCTTTAGAATCTCTTCAACTAAGCCAAATTACAAAATTTAAACTCCGAAATTGAACATAGCACCAGTTCCAACTGTTAAAAAAGTGTTCATTTGTCCAATTCAGACATAGTTTGACATTTCTGGCATATCCGGGTGGTGTATAATATTACCGATTGGCAATCGCTCATCATTTGCCAAGCCTGCTGTTCCTCATCAACTGTTTTGTTGGCATGCTTGCCTGAGTGTTTACTGTTGCCACTTGGCCACACTGCAAGCCACATGGTCCCTCTGCACTATCCATCTGCACAACCACCTGCCTGTGTTGTGCCGTGTAGTGCCAAACCTGCCATTCTTTATTAATATTTGGATTGAAGGAAGGAATGGATGGATGGACGGAAGGAATTGATGGGATGGAGTCAGTTTTTTGGGACGCCACTGGTTGCGTAACCCAGTGCTAAATTCCGCATGATCGGGTTGTCAGTGGCTAAACCGACTCCCCTCACTGGCTTTGCTCATGGGACGGTGACTGTGGCATCCCTGCCAGGGCTAAAAACAACACCTGGCGAAGGGTACATTAGCTCCCTTCAGGAGCCAACGGCCATTCAGCACGGAGATAGTGTCTCCTAAAAAAACACCTAATGGGGGTAGGAAGTTTTTATTTTTCCATCTGGCCTTGTTACCCCTTCTTGCACAGTGAGCCTGTGAAGAGGTTTCCTTGTTTCAGGACTAGGTAAAGGTATTGCCAGTTTTTCCTATTCTTCTTTTTCTCAATAGCCCTTCACATTTAGTGGCTCTCAGCCTTGTTTTGAGTGAATTTCAATTACAAAAAAATGGAGAGGATGGATGGATGGGATGGAGGGAAGGGATGGAGGGATGGGATGGATGGATGGATTGACAAAACCGATTCTCCCCCCCCCCCCTTACATCGCTCTCCCCCTACCCCCTTCTTCACTCTCCCCCACCATTTCTCGCTCTCCCCCCCCCCCATTTCTCGCTCTCCCCCATTCCTTGCTCCCCTACCCATCCTCACTACCCCTCCCTCCTCTCTCTTCCCCTCCCTACCTCCCACCCCTTTACTCTCCACTCCCTTCTCTTCTCTTCTCTCTCTCTCTTCATATTCCCGTCAGTGTTTCACGTGCAAACAGACGTCGAAGCCGATACACCGGGAAAAATCACAGAACCATCAGAAAGCGTCTGTAAATGAAAATATCCGAAAATAAGTGCAGCCTTGTTGTGCTCACTGCAGGTGAGCGACCCAAGATAATGGGATTGAGGTCATAACATGGGGATGGGGGGACATAACATAATGGGGGGACATAACATACATAATGAGGGATAATGTGGGGAGAGGGGACATAACATATGCACGAAAAATCAATAAAGTACAGGGACTAACGTTGAGCCATGTGGGACTTGACCTCCGAGAGGATACGTTTTCACACGGACAATAGTATGTTCGCTTAGGACGGGTTAGAAACTCGAAAATCATTCAGGTTCTGGTACCTCCAAGGAGAATAAAGAACAATGTTGCCTGGACTGCAAACATTGTACACCGACAGCTTCTTTGCATGTACGTACCAGCAAATGTCATCATTGCTTCAATGAAAGTGTTTACATTTTAAAATTGTAATTTCTATAACTGTAAACTGTGAAATAAAAACCTCAATATATATCTAGCATTTGAAAATTGTAATTTCCATCAATGTAAACTTTATTGTAATTTCAATAACTGTAAACTGTAAAATAACCTCAATCGATATCGAGCATTTGAAAATTGCAATTACTGTATATGTAAACTGTGGAATAATAACCTCAATCGATATCTAGCAAGAAGTTGGTGATGCTTATCTACAAACACATAGCTTGTATTTATTCTGTACCTACGCACGAAGAACAGTTCGTTATTGCTTAGAATGTGCAAGCATACTCCACGAGTATATATATATATATATATATATATATATATATATATATATATATATATATATATATATATATATATATATATATATATATATATATATATATATATATATATATATATACTACTGGACAAAAGTTTTAGAACACCCCCATTTTTACATTTTTTACTGAAATTTAAGCAGTTTGATGTTTCAATGTACTCTGAAATTAAGGCATAGAACAAATAAACAATTGCAGATAAAAAAGAAATCATGGAATCGTTTTGTTGAACAAAATTTAATCTAAAATTTTTACTCGTCAAAGTAACCTTTTTTTGCAGATATAACAGCCGAACATACTCGTGGCATTCTTTTTACAATGGAAATCAAATATTGTTCGGAAAGTTCTTCCCAACACTGTTGCAGAAGTTCCCACAAATGTGTTGCACTTGTCGGTTGCTTTGCTTTCACCCTTCTGTCCAGTTCATCCAAAACCAGCTCGATGGGCTTTAAGTCTGGAGACTGTGCTGGCCATTCCATGATTTGAAGCCGACCATCTTGTTCTTTTCTTCTAAGGTTGTTCTGACATAGCCCGGAGGTATGTTTTGGGTCGTTATCTTGCTGTAGGATGAACCCCTGACCAACTAGGCGTAGAGAAGAGGGTATTGCATTGCACTGCAAAATGCTGTGGTAGCCCTTTTAGTTCAGTCACCAAAAATTCAGTTACGTTAAGGCCAGTCACTCTGTGCAAGTCGCCGACTCTGGATCCAGCAAAAGAGCCCCAGATCATCGCGCTTCCTCCTTCATGTTTACAGTTGGTGTCACACGAAGGAACCATCCTTTCACCTATTTGATAGCATCCACAAACCCTGCATGATGAACTCAAGATTTCAAATTTTGATTCATCGGTCCATAAGACCTTCTTCCAGTTTTCAGTAGTCCACTGGTGGTGCTTCATGGCCCAGGCAAGCCTCTTTTTTCTTATTTTGCCATCTTAGCAATGGCTTTCTTACTGCCACTCGACCTGTCAAACCTGCAGCTCAAAGTCTTATCTTCACAGTTGAAACTGAGACTTCCTTACTTCGACCAGTGTTAAGCTATGCTTGAAGCTGCTGTCCTGTGAGCCGCCTATCACGCAAGCTGTTGACTCAGAGAAACTTGTCTTCTGATTGTGTTGTGACTTTGGGTCTACCAGACCTCTTCCTGTCAGTTTCCTCCAGTTTCCAAGTGCCTTTTGATGGTGTAGGAAACTGCACTCACTGACACCTTGGCTTACTTTGCCATTTCTCCAAAGAAAAGACCTACACTTTTAAGGGTTATAATGGTCTGTCTATCTTCCTTTGTTAATTGTCTTTTTCTCGCCATTATGTTAGCGATATACTACTTCCTGCAATGCAATATTGTCCAAATAATGCTTCAGAGGGTGTAGCAACACAGTCTGTTCAAACACTGCTTTTATACAGCCAGAGGGTTTGTAACTAATCAACAAAAGTTGGGATACCTGTAGGAATTGTTTGCCTCAACTTTCAAGGCTTAATTTACTTCCATTGCTGCAGAACAGCTGCAGTTGTTAACCCATTACTTGTTCCCTGAAAAGGGCCTTTATTAACAACTCTGAATTTTACATTATTTTTCAGTTTATGGCAACCTCAACTTTTTTTTAACCTCTGACAGTTTACCGCTCAGCTTTGTACCATTTCAGTTTATTCACTGGACTTAAACTGCTTCAATTTCAGTAAAAACTGAAAAATGGGGGTGTTCTAAAACTTTCAATCGGTAGAGTCGGTCTAATTGTATCTCTATCTTCCATTCAATCCTGATTTCCATCTCAACCCTTTCCTTTTATCCATGGTACAAATCAAATCAAGCGAGCAAGCAAATACACACGATAGGAATAACAAGCAGCCAACAAGAGCCTGGCAGGGCGTAGCTTGGACCACTCTGGCCCAATAGAGAAGCACGATTCGGGTCATGGCCCGTCACTTCGGGTCGTCACCCCACCCTTGGCCCGGGGCTTATAAAAGGTGGGTCGTGAAGCCGCCCGTCCCCTTTTTCGCCTGCCTGCTTCATTCTCTTTTTCATCCTCCTGCCTTGCCCTCTTTATCACTGCTCCTCATTGTCTGCCTATCGCTGGATCTACACTCGTGGTTGGTGTGTGACAGACGTTCTTCTGGGAGCAGCGCAGAGCACACGTTTCCACGAGACTGGCTAAGTGACTAAGCAGGAGATAACGTGCCGACTCTTGAGGTGGGAACGCTCAAGCGGAGCGTCCCAAGGAGGTACACGCTACACTCATAGACTTATGCATGACTAGGCTAGGAATCTTTCTCCTCACACATCTTCTCTCCTCTACTGCATTGTAAAGAACGTATAGGAATATGAGTGGACTTTCAAATTGTTTTTAATCTGCTCCTCCCTCATCCTGCCCCCTCTTAACTTCAACCTTGCCCTGCCCCCTCTCAACCTCCCCCCCAACTTCACCCCTTCCCCTCCTGACTTCGCCCCTCCCCACGTCTCCCACCAGCTTCCCCCCACCCCACACCCTTTCCTTGCTCCTTTCTACATCCCTATATCCTATCAGCAGCTCCTCTCGCCTGTCCCTAACAGTGTGGACCTCAAACATCCAAGGCCTCCGTTTCAACCTGACATCTCTCAATCCAGGCTGCTGCCGATAAACCAGGCATCATCTGACTCCTTTGTGTCTCTCCCTGACTATTGTCTCCTCCGGTTTGATTAACCTGAACCGCGTCCTGGTGATGGAGTCACGTTTTACATCAAAAACTCAATTTCACACTGTTCATGAACTGCTCTTATACCTCCCAAATCCCAGGAGTACCTCTGGTTGTGAATTCCCCTCTGTTGTCACCTCATGTTTATCTGTGTGTTATATAGTCCTTCCAACAGTCCTTCCAACTCTCTCTTCCTCATATGTGGTGACTTCAACGGATGACAGCCACCATGCGAATTAACTGGGTGTTTGTACCTCTCTCACCAGCCATGGCATGTCTGCAAAGGACTTGTGACTCCATGGATCTGACTCGATGTGTGAACTTTCCCACCCAGATTTCTCCCAACAGCAAATCTTCCCTCCTGGATTTGATGACCAACTTCCCACCAATGTATCTTGCCCATCCTCTGCCCCAATTGGCTCTTCTATTCTTGTGCCAGTGAAGGTTAACATCTCTCTGACCATTCTCAGAGAATAGCCTCTGTCCCGGTGAGTCTCGCAGTTCACTCAAGCAAACAGACAGAGATTGCAAGCAGCCATCACACTTCAGGATTGTTCTCGTATATCTACCTCCACAACATAATTTCAGCCTGGGAATTCTTCCACAGAAACCTGCTCTCTCTTATGCACAGATTCATCTGATCTCATCTTCAGTTATCTTACCCATCCTCCTGCTATTGGTACTCTGAATCATGTTCAGGCAGTTGCTTTAAACCAACTTGCATTCTCCTCCTGAAGGCCCAACCAAAGGCAACCTCAGATCATTCACAAAGCCCACAACAAATGTGTGTCCATCCTCAGGAGAGCCAGAAAACATCATCTTTCCAATCTCAAGAATGAAATTTAAAACTTGTCTCCCTCCTCTAAAACCTGGTGGTGCCTTTTCAAGTCTGTCTCTGGTGTATGCTCCCCTTCCATCCCTTCCCTCATTTCAAATGGTACAACAGCCGACTCATGAGAAGCTGAATGCCTCAATTCTGTGTTTGCTTCAAAATCTTGTGTCCATAACCCCACCATCTCTGTACCCACCCTCCCCAGTCGTACCGAGCATGTCCTCAATTCTGTGTCTTTTGCACCTGAAAAGGTGGAAAAGTTTTTGGCAACCCTCGACTCTGACTCTGCAACTGGACCGGACGGTATCAGCTCACGTGTCCTAAAAACCTGCTCTGCTGCTCTTGCACTTCCCCTCTCTCTGCCTTTTTCACCCTGTCATTTACCCCAGGTCATCTTCCATCTGCTTGGAAACCAGTCATCACAACATAACATAAAAAGGTGCAAAAACGGTTCTCCTTAACTACAGACAAATTAAATTACTTCTCATCAACAGATGATGTAATCCATCATCAAAGTTGACATAAAATAATTCCTTTTCTCCAACAGTCTCATCTTAGATAATTATCAATTTGGTTTAAGATATGGTCGCTCAAACTTGGACATGCTTCTCCTCCTTTCCCAACAGTGGATGGAGGCCCCCAATGTCAGACATGAGAAAAGGGCCGTCTCTCTGGACATATCTCGAGCTTTCGATACAGTCTGGCATCCTGCCTTGCTCTCCAAACTGTCTGCCTATGGAATCCAAGGCCAATTCCACTCTTGGGTGAATGACTTCCTCCACTCTTGTAGCCAACGTGTGGCTCTCAGCGGAACACTTTCATCTGCTCTCCCTGTCAAGGCTGGAGTACCCCAAGGCAGTGTTATATAGGTCCCCATCATATTCCTAATCTTCATTAATGACCTCACTGACAGGAAAATCCTCTATCTATTTGCTGATGACTCCACCCTCTGCTGTGACATCACTCATCCTTCTGATAGACAGGAAGCATCCTCTTCCCTCTCCTCAGACCTTGACAAAATCACAAATTGGTCAAACACTTGGAATGTGTCTTTCAAAACTGAGAAGTCCCATGTACTCACTCTCTTGGAAAGGACCATATGGTCCCGCAAACCCTCCCATCTACTTTCTCAACAACTCTCTCGAAGAAGTTCAGTCACTCAAACTCTTGGGTCTCACTCTCAGGCATGATCTCTATTGGGCAAGTCACATTTCAAAATTGGCCTCAAAAGCCAGACGCCAACTGGGCATGCATGCAAAGTCCTTACTTGGCACACCTGAGATCCTATCCACCTACAAGGCTTTTATCCGCAGCTGAATGGAGTACTGCTCTCCCCTCTGGGCTGGCTCCCCTTTCTCACATCTTGCTCAGCTTGACAGAGTGGAAACAAAGGCCTTCAATATCATTGGAATCTCTCACGAAGAAGCTGAGTCTATGGGCCTATCCTCTTTTTCCCTGCCTGTGGAACCACCTTCCATACTCTCTTAAATCTAATTCCTCCCTCCAGGTCTTCAAGACAGCTACTCACCACCATCTCGTCACCCCCCCCCATCCAAAATCATGATATTTTCTACACCCGTTAAACCATCCCCACCCATACCAAAATTTTGTTTTTATGTATTCATATTGTCCACACTTTGCGTTCTCTCCTACCCTGCATCGTTACCTGCATCACTTGTTTGTCCGTCTCCATCTACTTTCTGCCTCTACCCTGCAGTTGGTGTTTTCCCCTTTCTCCTGCTGTTCCCTTTGTTGTGTTGTGTCCTGATTTTGTTCTGTGTCATAGCTTTTCCACAAGCCTTGAACATGTATATATAAAAGAATCATCATCTAACACTTTTGAGACAAAAATATAAATCAAAAATCTGTCAAATGGCAGAAATGTGCCATGTCTGCAGTTAAAGAGGGATGCCATTAAACAAGTAAAAAAAATAACTGTGTAGCATAATCTACCATGGTTGACAGGATGGCCTTGAGGTACTCATACACCCTCTAAGCTGTCTAGCCTAGGTTTGAATCCTGACCCAGCTATAAACTGTCTTCCCAGTGTTTCACAAGCAGAGTGACTCATCAATGCGTGTGCCGTCCTTCGGATGGATGCATCCCGTCTGCCGGAATTAGTTGGTGGACGTTAAAGATCCCACGGTGTCCTTCCTGAAGAGTAGACAAGCTATCACCGGCACCGTGACAAATTCCAAATTCCTGCCCTACCCTACAGAAAGCATTGCATCAGTGGCACAGCCACGCCCTCAACCAATGATGCTACCCCGCAGCCTCATCCAGCTTCCAAAAGAAGAAGATTACGTGTCAAAAATAATGCACCTTATGCTGTAGATTTGAATTTTAACTTGCTAATTACTAGCTTTGTCGGGAACCTTATTATTTTTCATTCCTTGCATGACTTGGTGAGTAGAAATATTGATGGCATCATGCCAACTCAAGCCAAATTTGCAAGCACAGGAGTGGCCGAAATGACCTTCTCAATGTTGAAGAGTACTTTCATATTCAATCTGACTTTGTAAGGAAGACAAAGGTTGTGCTTGAGGATATCTGAAGCAAAGCAGGTATGTCATATGATTAATCCATTGGTTCTCTCAGTTTGGCTTGCTTTCAAAGACTTCAATGCCCTCTGCATTTGTGAGTGCGTTAACAAGAGTATGAAAACCCATGCAATTCGTCCATCATCTCAGTGGAAAATGTGGATCTTCTTACTATAATTCACCGTCTGTATGTCTGTTCCCAGGTACCGCAAAAACGGCTGAACCAATCGCAACCATTTTTTGGGTGTGTAATCCTGGGACCCCTTGGAGTAAAATAGGCATAAATATAATAACATGACCCCCTTGACGGCTCCCGTAGGGAGCGGGAGCTTCAAGTACATATAAAGTGCTCTTACGTTTCACCAAACACCTGTTCCTGCAATTGTAAAGAGTTCAGCAAGTGTGCTCATCCACCCTCTAATGCCGGCCCTTCAGAAAAGAGAAACAGATGGTGTGGTCTCTTGTGAGTTGACGTTTCACTGTCTGCAAGCGATGATTTAGCTGCTGGCTACTTTTTTTGCTGGCAGATTCAACATATTAATTCCTATTCATTCATTTCCTGTTTGAAAGTATTGTTTCCTGAAGTTTTTTTTTTTTACAGAACTTAGGTTGTCTTGTTTCTCATGTTCTGATACACACACATCCTTTTCACATGTACTAGCATATAAGACCCGTCGCTTCACTGATGGGAATCCCAATTTTTGCTGCAATGTATAATCTATTGGGCATGAAGAAAAAAAGGATTCCTGGGAGATCCTGTCCTCTGTGCAGGGATAACCAGTGTCACAAGTTGGTGTTTGCAGTTTTGCCACGCGTGCCCATGTACGCATCATCCATGTACAAATCGACCATTATTTATTTTTTTACCATCGCCGAAGGAGAGGGTATTGCGTTTCGGTCCATTTGTTTGTTTGTCTGCAAAGAACTTTCGTGTTTTTCTTCGCAACCGCTTGTTGGATTGAGACGAAATTTTCAACAGAGGTGCGACTACTCGTGTTGAATGTTTTAATCATCAGTAAGACGTCATAGGTTATGTGGTGTGGCAGCGATATTGGAAAAACGAAAAAACTTTGGACCTCTGTAACTCTGAAACCGCATCAATGAAAAAATTGAAACTTGGCACACGGAAAGTACTCCATCACGGAAAGTACTCCTCATAGGTAACAAGAGAGATTTTCTTAATGACATCATAGGTGCCTTCATTATGACGACATAATCCCATATGGAGAGCGCTACATCTGATCAGTATGAAATTTTTTTTAGGGTCATCTTGGGATAAAATGGTCCTCAGAAAAAAAAAAATTGATGACGCAATCGGTCACGTGATTCGGTAGCCATTTTGTTGCTTTTGTTTTTTAATTCAAAAATATTCTTCTCTGAAGTGGCTGAACAGATCAAGGCAAAACTTTACATGGAAGACTGCCTATCCATGAGGAACAAAAGGTTCAAAATGTGATGTCATAGGTCACATGGTTTGGCAGCCCTATTGGATTTACCCAAAAACCTTTAAAAAAATAATCTTCTTCTCCAGAACTACTGGACAGATCTAGAGGAAACTTCACAGAAATGTTCCCCAAGCCTTGCTGAACAAATTTGTTAAGGCATAATTGATAGATCACATGGTTTGACAGCCATATTCGATTGAAGGAGGAGGAGATTAGGACCATACTCTGTGCAGAGCGTTGGTGCTGCTTCAGCATTCTCCTTGGCTATTGGGCACAATCCTGGACGGGTCACCACTCCAACACAGTATACCAGCAAGCTGGCACTCATTTTGCCGACCTCGGAAGGATGACAGGCCGAGTTAACCCCACCTGGTATTAATTCAACAGCTGAGCGGGATTTGAACTCAGGACCCTAGGATCCAAAGCCTGCCACCCTAACCACTAAGCCAACACCAGAAGAAAAATATTAAATAATGTTTTCTCTGGAACCGCTTCAATCAATAAAAATGAAACTTCACAATTATAATCTAGTAGTGATCGGGAATGCATGTTTTAAATTTCAACTTCATCAGACACCTGGTCTGGCAGCCAGAATTATTTGATTTTTTTGATCTGGGTTCTGTTTTATTTCTATTTTTCAGAAAGGCTCACTTGGCTGTGCCTGGATGGGTTTGAGTAGTAGCAGGTTTGAGTAGTAGCAGTAGGGTAGAGGAGTAGCAGCTGAAATGTGAATCCCATCCATTTTCCCCTGATTACTTAATCTTTGCTTTTTGCTTGTTCTGGTTCCTTCTGATGACTCCAATGCAGGACTGTACCTATTTTGTCTTCCATTTGATTTGATTTAAATTTATTTTAATCCCTTTTTGAATTCAGTTTCATAACAATAAACTTCATGGGTCAGGAGGTGTCCGATCAAAGCGGGGTTGCATCAAAGCAGGATGGCTTGGTACCTGGTCATCATTGCCAGCAGTTGTATAGTCAGTTCTTATGATGTCTCTTATTAATTACGTAACACACGAGTACACAAACACCACACAAAAGTTCTGGTGAGGATCTGTAATCTCTGATTGCTCTTTCTATTTTCCTTTTTTTTCTTTGCACCACAAACCTTCCCTGATGTTCCTTAAATCCACCGTCATCGGATTCATTGAAATCTGCTAATCCGTTCTCAAGTTATTACACGACAAACAAACAAATAAACGGGCAGACAGGCATGGCTCCATTTATAATGTATGAGTATATTTGAAATAGGAGCTTTTTCTTCATCATAATTTTATTTATTTGAGCATAAAGTTAATAAACTCTAAAATACTTTTATTTTGTGTACAAAGTCGAGACTCAGGGAAGAGCGAGTACACTGAATGGATCAGGACGTAACAAACAAAAACAGGATGCAAACAAGAACTAAAGCATACAATACAGGACACAAAAGGAACAGCAGAGATGCATGCAAAAGGAGCAGTAGAAAGGGGGGGAAACTCCAAACAATGGGTGTGTGGAGGAATGGGGGCGTGAGACGATGGGTGGACAAGATGGAAACAGAAAGAAACTCCAAGGAGGGAAAACTATAAATTTGGAAGGAGTAGGAATTGGGGTGGGGTTAGAAAATATCATGGTTTTGGATTGGGGACGATCTGAGATGGTGGTGAACAGTTGTTTTGGAGACCTGGAGGGAAGAGTGAGATTGAAGAGAACGTGTAAGTTGGTTCCACAGAATCGGGACAAAAGAGGAACAAATGAGTGGAGGTGAGCAGTGATCCTGGATTTGTTTGTTTCACGAGAAGGGGGTTGATGGTGGACTGGGTGTTGATTGCAGAAATCTGGGGGAGACAAGGCAAGGAAAGAGCAGAGGATGAAAGAAGTGATAGACCCATAAACTCAGCTTCATTGTGGGAGATTCCAATAATCTTGAAGGCCTTGGTTTCCTCGGTGACGAGCTGAACAAGATATGAGACAGCCCAGAGATGAGAGCTGTACTCCATCAAGCTGTGGATTTTATGCTTTGTTGATGCATAGGATTTCAGGTGTGCCAAGGAAATATAGTTTGCCAAAGAAAGATCATGGCTGATAGTAAGACCCAGGAGTTTGAATGACCTCATATATATTGTTACGGTTGTGGAAATTCACAGAACACCATTCAGGTTTCCCAGAGATCAGTTATGTCGATATGTCTGTGTTCAGATTAGATTTCCCCACCGATATCTGAAGGGATTTATTTGTGTAACTGGGCTGTGATCTTTGAAGTTGTGTTTTTCTTTTGCTATCTTTATTTTGGATCAACCACCACAACCGCATCTCAACAACCACAGCCACCTTCTCCACAACCGCCTTCACAACAACCACCTTCAACACAACTGCCTTCACAACAACCACCTTCACCACAATGACATCTCCTCGCTATCTCCTAAACCACATCTCCTCACAACATAACCAACAACGAACAGCATCGCCTCACCTTCATCTCCATTGCGCCGCCATCTTTGCGCCAGCCACGGTGAGTTCCCCATGAATGGAATTGCCGCCGACAGACGCAAGGGTTCCCTGTTAGGACAGGGGCCGGTGATTTCCACAACGTCCGCATGGGCTGGTGATCTCTGCAACGTCCGCTTTCTTCGCATGACTTGCGATCGGATCAAAATATCCAAAAGGGTGGAGCCAGCGGGGGGGGGGGGGGTCAGAGGTCGGAGGGGAAAGATAAAAACCTCGCCTCACGGACTCCATATAAAGGTGCGCAGAGACGCCAAGCAGTTGTTGAAGTCGGAGTGCAGTTGAAGTCTGGAGTTGAAGTCGGTGGGGAGCTGAAGAAGTCTGGGTTCGCCGTGGAGCTCGCTTGAAGAGAGTCGGTGGAGAGTCGGTCTGCGTCCTGTGAGGAGTCGCGTGGAGAGCAGGCAGTCGGGATTGTCGCAGCGGAGCCTGGAGCCAGCCTGCCGTGCCGTGCCGAACTGTGGGTCGCTGGAGCGCAGCCAGAGAGGAGTCGCCAACCAGCGGCAAACGGTCCGAGGTGATCGGGCCCCGGGACAGTCCGAACGACGCTGAGGATCGGGCGGGCTCTTAAGAGAGCATCAACTCTAAAAGAGCAAAGGCCCGTTCATTCCTCTGAGGCATTGTCGACGAGGCCTGGGCCGAGTCGCGGTCACGCCAGCTGCCATGTGGACGGGACGTCGAGGAGTGCCCAGCGAGTCACCACGAAGGTGACAGGTAACCAGCCCGGTCTCTCGGAGTTCCTGCGGTCTCCACAGCTCCGTGAGCTATAAAGACCCACGAGGTCCAGTCCTACCCCTTGCCTTTCCTGGAGTTTTTCTTTGAATGAATGTTGTGGCGCCGAGTCCGTTAAGTAGAACTGTTGATAAGTAATTGTACATCATAAATAGACCAACGGTTGTAGTTCTTTTTCTTGCTCGTGTCTTGTCCCTATCCCCCATTTATTGCATACGTGCTTGAAGACCTGATTGCATACATGGCTGCATGACTGCATATGTGTCGTGTGTGTTATAAATGTCCTTGTGTAAATGTTCACCTGCTCATTGCGTCCTCTTCCCTCAATTGAACTGCCATAATTAAGTTCGGAATATAGTTGGTTCTTAATAACCGATAAGGAAATCGGGTCCGACGGGCTTGGTGATAATCCGCTCGGCAATCGCAAACGGAGCGAGCTGCTTAAGCGGCTCGTTTCCGTACGAGTTCCGTCGAGGTACAATCTCTCGGTAGTCTGCCCGCGCGATTAATTAGGTAAATCGACCATTCGGCGATCGGACCCTGTAGCGCGTAGAGTATTGACAAGGATGTGGTGTGCTTAAAACACACCCGTAGCTGGATTTCGGCGTTGTTCCAAAAGCTGCGACTAGGTTTGCACGTTTGGTGGGCGAGAGCAGCTGCCATTGGCAAGAGGGAAATCACAACAATATATAAAAAAATATATCTATATATATATATATATTGTTGCGGTTCTCGGAACCGCATGCCTCCAGGGCAATGACATCCAACATATAGTGGTCCCGAGACAGTTATTCCATCAATATATGTTGAGATAGTTCCTTCCCATTTGTCTAGTGGGGCAACAGGATGTGCGTTGTGGGGATCTCCTGGGTGGGTTTGCTTACACCACTAACTTCATGTCTACTCTTCTTTTCTGCTTATTCCTGAGGTAAATCCGACTTTGGGTCCTTGTGTTGGCCAGCAGGCACTGTGCTCAGACACCTGATCAGCAGAGTACGGCACAGCCAGAGCTCCCGTCCTCAAGCGATCCCTCAACCCAACTTTTGCGGATAGTCATAGAGTATGCTCGGCAGCTCGAGATGATCGGCTGGAGCTTCCGATGATCTGGGATGAGATTGCTAGTTGCATTGAAAAGGCATATGAATGAATATCTCTTCAAAAGACTGCACAGATGTTTTTTTTTTCACAACACAGAAGCAAATGACCCAATATCGGCGAGAGCGTGGCTGGCAGCTTGGTGCCAATAACAACATTGTCAGAGGATGATAATAGAAAAACAACAACCACGCCATGTTGTACAGGATACAAGTGTGCAAGATATGGGTGGTGCGTTCTCTCCCACCCATTTCTGGATTTAAATATATCGGCATCTTCTTTTCCCTGCATTTATCCATTGAATTATTATATCTGATCAGTCGCCTCAATTCCTGACACAGATCGGGGTTGTTCCCGTGCACATGATAGCAGAATCGGGCGATCACGAGTGCTGGCCACGTGCTTAATGGCGGATCCATGCGCACTGTACGGGGCATGCTCAATAGCAGGCAGACCTGTGCTTAGCTCGTGACACCTTATTATCAAACAAAGCAGGGCACAAATAGCACATATCTTGTTCTTGTCTGTGCATGGGTTTACCCTAACACCTTACCGTCAGTCCTCGCTGGCAGCCGCAGGTGTTCTCCATGGACGGCGGACGTCTCCTCGCCTCTCCGGCAGGCGAAGCCGCGATCAGGCAGGGGCGTGCTGTACAGCTCTGGCCACGTGGCGCATTACAGGGAGCAGGCATATTGACCAGTGCTAATCGGGGGTGCCCGGTCGGGCACACGGAGCCGACGCCATCCTCGGCCGGTCGTCGGGGCATGGCCCGAGAGTTCGTGGAAGGGAATTCATGTCGTGGAGTTCGGTGTGGGGCGATCCCCCCAAAACGTATTGGTGGCGCGATCGGGAAATCGTGCAAGGTATTCAGAGACCGTTAGCCTCATCTCCTCTTCTGATTTTTCCCTTCCTGAACTCCTCTTCATCGGTGTATGTGTGTGTGTGTGTGTGTGTGTGTGTGTGTGTGTGTGTGTGTGTGTGTGTGTGTGTGTGTGTGTGTGTGTGTGTGTGTGTGTGTGTGTGTGTGTGTCCTGGCACTTGGCCTCATAAGTTAAGATTGCAGAAGCTTATTATTATTTCTGGTTAAGTCTGCTTTTGTAAGTTGCTTGTATTATTGTCGCACCTCACACTTCTTTCTATCCCTGCATTACACACCAATAAAACTATTCACTGTACCACATACCTTTCCTCACCTGCTTGTAAATAAATTATTATTAGAAATGTTCCCAACTTGTTTTTGTCTGTTCTTTCATTGACCCAGCATGGTCCGAATCCGAGCTTAGCCGGGACTTTATTCCCAACGATCCGTTCCTTTTAGCCGGTACGTCCTTGGCAGTGTCGCTCGGCTACATCCGATCTGGTAAAGTGATCCAGTTCGGACAAGGCATACCGAGGGCATGTTCCCCAGTAATTAAATCATGTGATTAATTAGGTAACCTGGTTAACCCATAGATGGGAGGACCCGAGGTCACGCCGTTGAGTTATTGGCGTTCTTGGTCAGTTAGCGACTCGCTACGTCACGGAATTATCCGTGTGCCATGGCCAACAATTCCAGGGAGTCATGTGGGAGCCGAGATAGCCCGTCCGCCGGTGGTCTTCTCGTCTGACCCCCGGCCCGCAACAATATATATATATATATATATATATATATATATATATATATATATATATATATATATATATATATATATATATATATATATATATATATATATATATATATATATATTGTGACGTCCACGGGACTTGAACAGTCCCGCCAACGTAGAATGAGCCGAAACGATGGAGGCGGTTTATTTTTATAACCCAAAGATGGAGGTTCTAATCGCTCTACCGCAAACGGGATGAGGAAGGTGGCACGAGTCGCTTTTCACTGAGTTGATAATGTTTATTTCTCTAACCAGAAATAACAAGACTCGGCAAGAAGAGGGATCCGGGGCGATTCGACGGGATGGTGGTGTGGGTTCGGGCGTGGGGAAAACACAGACAATTCCAATGAATATACAAATCTCAAACCCTCAAAGGCGCCAGGTACACACACACACACACACACACACACACACACACACACACACACACACACACACACACACACACACACACACACACACACACACACACACACACACACAACACGTAGCTGGTCCTAGTGGCCAGGCTGGCCCGTGGTGTGGACGCAATAGTCCCTGGAATAGCGCCGGACGAGCTGGCGTTGCGCTCGTCAGGGGCAGGAGACACCGTGGTGGTGTCGACCTCCTGGTCCTGGCCCAAGTCCGCTCACAGCCGCCAGGGAACCAGTTCTGGTGCCAAGTTGCGAGCAGGAGAGGGAGGCAGGTCTGCCCGCCGTTCGACCCCGTACTCAGAGCCAGCAGAACCCCAGAGCCAACCGAGCTGAGGCACGAAGCACAGCAAGGCCTCGAGACACGATGAAATCCAGGCTCGAATCAGCCCAACAAAAAGCACGCTCCCAGCACAACAGCCTCCACCAAAAACGATTTTTCTGTACCGATCTTCTTCCTCTCCCTTTTCGACCCCGAACAGAACCTTTTTATCCTCCCGTCCTCGTCACTTCCAATCGAGCCGTTTTATTGGCCCTGCGCCGTCGCCTTCCGCCAATCGTAATCACGGGGCGGAGCCATCCGCAGCACTGTCCTGTGACGTCACGGCAAGCCTCCAGGGACTACTAAAAGGGGTTTACGCAGACACACTTACCCTATCCCGTGTCCCTATCTAATTACGTGACAATTATCATTTCCCCCTTGAAGAAATGAACATTTACTAGACAACTTATCACCACTGAATTGCTACTTATTACATCGAGATCCTGGTACACTCGAACAGCGTGGCATACCTAATTAAACATCCTAATTACCCTTTGAATGCATACCCCCCCCCTGACGTAACAAAAAAAAAAAAAAAATATATATATATATATATATATATATATATATATATATATATATATATATATATATATATATATGTTGTTACGGCTGTGGAAATTCGCAGAACACCATAAAGGTCCTTAGTTCAGTTAGATCCATAAGTCTGTGTTCAGTTGAATTTCCCCACCGTTGTTTAATGGGATTTATTCATGTTAACCGGGCTGTGATCTTTGAGATAGCTGTTTTTCTTCACTATCGTTATTTTGGACCAACCACCACAACCATCTTCACAACGCCATCATCACAACAACCACCAACCACAACCAAACCACCACCACCAACGTCGCTCTCAAACAACCGCTTCAGATCCACCGTCCTCCCACCACAACAACCACACGCGCCTCTCAACAAACCACGCCATCCTCATCACCTCAACCACAACGCCAACCACAATTACGCCAATCACCTAACCACCTTCCCCGCTATGCCAACTACCGATCCCCTTCTCCACAAACCAAATCGCAACCCTCTCCACTCATGAAGGCCGTCTCTGCGGAGGAAAAGGAACAAGGGATTTCGATAACGCGAGGGGAAGAACAAGAAGGACCATCGGTGGAGTGCGGATTTTCCCGCCTGCTTTTCCTGCGCTTTGGTGTGGGGGAAGTGCGATTCGAGCCAGAGGTCAAAGGTCATGTGAAGGAGGGGCCTCATTTTGGGGAAATGAATCTCCCTAGGCCTGGGCCATGTTACGATTCCCTCGCCCCCCCCCCCCGCGCGCCACGAGAGGGGGGCGAGAGGGTTGGACATGGGCAACGCCCGTTTTCTCGAAGCTTCCTGCAGGAGCTCGAAGGAGGGCGGAGCAAGAAGCCAGGAGGAATATAAGGGCGGGCAGGAGCCAAGTCGTGTGTGTGTTGTTTTATTTGGTGGCTTCTTCTTCCTGGTCGGGATCTTTGGCTCGTGGTGGCCTGTCTGTGGAGAAGCGGTCCGTGGAACGACCCGTTCGTCGGAGCTCTCGGTCGGTGGGGAGTCCGGGCGTGGCACCAGGGACGCGGACTGGAGGCGCTGCTCTGCCAGCTCTGTGGCGCAAACCTGCGCGTCCGAGTGTAGAGCGCCGGAGAGAGCTTGCCGGCCCTGTGGAAGGCCCGAGTCAGCCGCGGCTATCCTAGCTGCCGTGGGGACAGACGTCGCGAGTCGCCCATCAAGGCACCATGAGGGTGCAGGTAATCTGCAACGGTCTCGTGGGGCCCGTTCGGTCACCAAGGTTCCACGGTATTAAGGTCTATGGACCCTGTCTGACTCCCTCGTCTTTGAGGGTAGTCTTTTCTTTTCTTTTGAATGAATGTTGGTGGCGCCTTCTATAAGTAGAACTGTGTAAGTGCTGTACATTGATAATTGCTTATAGTCGGTTGTAGTGCTTTCGTTGCCTGCATCCGTGTTTGCATTGCTTACTGCATGCGTGTTTAGTATTCCCTGTACACGTGTGTCGCAGTAAATAAATGTGCTTGGTTAAATGTACCCCGTTCGTTGCTTCCCCTTTCCTGTATTGGAATACCATCTTGCACTGCGGAATAGTAGTTTGGTTTTAAACACCCGGCAAATAGAATCGGATCCGGCGAGGTTGGGCGATAATACCCACTTGGTTATCACTGAAGAACGGAACGGACCGCTTGAGCAGTTCGTGTCCAAGCCGACCTGCGTCGAGGTACAGTCTCCCGGTAGGCTACCCGCGCGAGTACTTAGGTGTATCGATATTCGGCGATTGACCCTATTTTGCGTGGGTATAAAATTGGCTAGGCCTTGGTGGGATTAATAACCCACCCGTGACAGGGTTTCGGCGTTGTTCCGGAAGGTCACGACTGAATTGTCCGTCCGGTGGGCGACGCGGCTGCTATTAGTTAACGCGGTCGATCGCACGCCGGTGGGCGCGAATTCGTAATAATATATATATATATATATATATATATATATATATATATATATATATATATATATATATATATATATATATATATATATATATATATTTATCAGGGAGTAATGTTGTACTACTCCATATGGAGGTATGATACAGGAAAAAAAATGGCTACCCATTCAAATGTGTACACAATGATACGCTCATAAACAAAAGAGTGAAGTCATAAGCATTTAATAGCTATAATTTTTATTCTCGAGCATTTTATGAACTACCTCGACTTAAAAAGACACCAAAATGCGCCGCTGTAGTCCCACATCGGGAGATCGCTAAATCGCCAATTTGTACTTCTGCTTCTTCCCCTCTCAAAACAAGGTAAAACTGTAGCCCAACCAACCTCAATAACTGCTGAAGTCATGATGGTGATTCCAACGTGAGGAAGTTACTTTGTCTCTGGGCTAATGTATGCAACCCAAAATTTTTAAAATATATACAACATCACTCATTGTTATGAAAATAAATCGAACGCAAATGTGGACTCAACCAAACCAGCCCAGGTTCGTGAGGGGGAAAAATGGACACTGGACAGAACCATTCCAAATGCGACACATACCCAAACCAGAGGGCCGGATTAAGACCTTTCGAGGCCGTAAGCACTGAAAAGATTATGGTACCCCCATATATATGTAATCCAAAATGAAAACAATACTAAACCGTAAAAATGAAATCTTATTTTTCGAAATGAAACAAAACTTACAGCTAGGTATATTTACAGTAAACGCTATGGCATCAGTATTACATTGCATTAAAAAAATGTAAAAAAAATTATATTCTTGTATATGTATTTTTTTTTTCATTTATTGTGGGGCCCCCTTTTTGTGGACCCTGGTTCAACTGCAACATTTGCACCATGGTCCATTGTAAATCCGGCACTGGAAAAAACTCTGTGGGGCCCCTCTTCCCTTGAGGCCCTAAGCCCTAAGATTAACCATTATTTTGCTTCATGGTTAATCCAGGACTGCCAAACCATCACCCAAATCAACTGAAAAAAGTGGTAAAAAAAAAACAACTTAATAACATAGATGGATTTAATCCATTCCCAAATAAAAAAAATATAAAACACTGAAAATGAATAGAATGCTCAAAACCCATGAAAAGTGTCGCCCCTGTAAGTCAAGTGGTGCTCACGAAGTCGAGGTTCCATGACTTCGTCAGCACCACTTGGCTGACTCGCGTTGTGGAGTCGAGGTCCCATGACTTCGTCAGCACCACTTGGCTGACTCGCGTTGTGGATCAAGGTGGTTTTGAATGCGTCCCAGATTGAAAAAGCCAAATATGTTCAAATGAAATTTTGTGCAGCAATAAACTTCTCCAATCTGTGATGGGAGGGTTGTGGAAAAACGTTTCACAGGTATTCAAATATGTTGATGAACAGGAATGGTGTAGTTTTACTCTGAAATATCACTGCAGCATCACAGCTTCTCATTTGGCATTCATCACATGAACCCTGTTGGTAAATGGATTTGTTTGTCGGTCGCAAATTGGTATATAACTTTTTTTTATATGTAGCAAGGATTAACCGGGGAGGACTAACGAGTGGATTTATGTTAACGGTCACCATTAATCCGACCTTCTCGTCGGTTTGGCCGAGTTCGGGTGAGGGAAGTTTGACCCAAGTCTTCCCCGAACCAGCTGGTGTCGGCAATAACGACACAGCTTAGAGGGGATTGTGTGACGGGACGTTAAGTTGAACGTCTATCCAAGGGATGGCACTCACATTGATTAATCACCCTGCCTGTGAAACACCAGGATGACAGTTTAGAGCTGGGTCAGGATTCGAACCCAAGCTAAAGAGCTTGGAGGCAGGTGAGTGTGTGACGGGACATCCAGTTTAACGTGTCCATCCGAGCGACAGCACACACATTGATGAATCGCCCTGCCTGCAGCAGTCATGCACATTCTTTCGGCTGCTCATACTGCCAACGATTTGGGTATTACTTTACATAAAGTTGGTTATATTTGAACACTTTGATTTGCATCATTTTGGAGGTAATAAAAAACGACAGGTAAATTCATGTTTTCAATTTTGACCAAAAAAAAAGTGAAATAAACAGGCAGACTTGATCTTCGTAAGCTTCTTTAAAGCGCCCTGAGTTCTTCACGCTCCCAAATAAACAATATTTTTTTCTCAAACTTTATTGCGAAAAGGAAAGTGTTATAATTACCATGATAAAGTTCACGATTGAAAAATATCGCACAAAAGGTGAAAAAAAGATGCGATCGTTTTTCATTCTAAATTACATGCAAACGCATGATGGAAATCGCAATCACCCAGCATCGAGTGCCAACCAAGATGGCATCCGGTAGCTACACTGGGCTCTGTGTGTTATAAATGGCAATGAGCTTTCTATTTATTTTCAGTTCAGTGGTGGTAATCCACATCGTGGACTGAGACAAAAGTCAGGATTATGGGGGGATTGGTGGAATGTACCATAAGCTGAATTTAATAACATAGATGGATTTAATCCATACCAAAATAACAAAATAAATATATAAAATATTAAGCATTTTATTACTTACAATTTTTTTTGCAGAACAAGAAAAATAATCATTTTAAGAGCTGTAAAAACATAGAGGCATGAAATTTCAGAAAAAGACAACCAAACAAGGTAGGAATGACACCACATTATGATGCCACAATACAACACCACAATCCTCTAATGGATTATCATCACAACTTCTTTTGATATTGTACTTTTGTTGTGGGATTGTGAAGGATGAATAAGAAGAAGGAAGGAAGAAGAAGAATAACAATGAAGAATGACACCACATTACGATGCCACAATACGACAGAACAACCCTCTTCTGGTTGAGCATCACAACATATTTTGACGTTCCATCACAATCCCACAACCAAAGTAAAATGTCAAAAGATGTCGTGATGGCAATCCAGAAGAAGATTGTGGTGTCATATTGTGGCTTCATAATGTGGTGTCATTCCTACATTCTTTGGTTGTTTTTTTTCTGAGATTTCATCCCTCTATGCTTTTACATTTTTCTTTAAATGTTGTTTTTTTTGTATATTTTACTTCTGGTAAGTGTGTGAATGAGCAAATCTGTAATATAATGTAAATACAACAAATGTGTGAAAATAAAACAATTATTTACATTATAATGGGTTGCGAGGCAATTCCAAGAGTTGTAATTTGTAATTCCAAGTTGAAGATAAGCGTTATGTTGTGCATCTGGAACTTAAAAACCAAACTGGAAAACAAACAGTAATTGCCATATTCTTGTCGCTTTGAAAAATGTAACTTTAAATGTAGCTTTGTAGGCTTAAAAAATGAAAGAGCTGCTTCCTTACTTGATGCTCAACAATAAAAAGGATAAAGCCGAGATAAAGGGGAGTGGATCATGCCTGACCAAAGCCGTACAAGCAGATATATACCCATGTAATCACAAGCAGATATTTTTTTACATTTTAATAATATTTTTGACCTTTTCACAAATATAACCTTTACCTTTAAGAGGTGAAGTTTACACTCAAACTGGTTGGGAGGCAACGCGAACACACCCCTCTTCAATGGCAACACAGATGTATTTGTACTGGATAGTGTATTTCAGCACCAGTGATGCTAAAACGCACTGGGGGAGAATAAAATAATGTACGTAAATTGTTTCTCTGGATGTTTTGGAGAACTGATGTTGCTAATCTCATCTGTATTCTGAGGATTTCAAATTTACGGTTTTGTATCTGCATTCAATATGTCAAGACAAAGTGATCTTTCTATATTCCCAGGCTAATTTCCAGATACATGGATCATGAATACAGGGGATCTATACATTGATGAAAACGTGTTCTGAAAGTTTGTTGTAATCAGGGTGCATGATGCAGTGGTCTGACTGTATATGTAAACATGCAACTCTTTAGAATATACACTGTAACACTTTTTTGCCACTATAATCCATCCGTAAATGATAAATGACTTCCTACCACTAGAAACATCAACTTCCTCATGGAGTGATCATGTCTGTGCAAGATCATGTGATGTCCCATTGTTTTGCGTCACGTGACCCACTGTGAGCAGAGCAAGGCTGCACCGGCCAACATTAATTTTCAGACGTTTTCCGTCGTTTTTGCAATTTTTTTATGCCTCCGTTGACGAAGTCGCCGGAGACATGTTTTGTCCATCCGTCCCGTCCATGCGTCTGTGATATATTTTCATTACTGTGATGACTTAGGGATGGCTGAAGGGTTCCAAGTCCAACTTGGTACAAGTATGTATATAATGATGCAAAGATGAACTGATTAGATTATGGAGTCAAGAGGTCAAATGTCAAAAACCAGAGGTCCCATTAGGTTAAAATTCTGTTAACTTGTGAACCAGTGATGGGATTTTGACAAAACTTAATATATATTTGGATGCAAAGATGAACGGAGTAGACGTCGGCATCAATAGGTCAAAAGTCAAAGGTCATGCCTGGAAAAAATGTGGTACTGGAGAACAGCTGAAGGGATTAAATCAAACTTAGAAAACATATTATAATGATGTAATAATGCGTGTGGAGGTATATTGGTCAATGTCATACCATTGAAGAGTGCCATTCTAGTTTTCCTGTTTCATTGGCTTCAAGTTGCATCAGCATGCTAAATTCCAGCTTGTTAGTGTACATAGAAAGTATAGTAGTAAACATTTACATCAGTGAGTGAGTTATTAGAAAGACGTTTATGTACATGATTGATGTACGGTATACACAAGTTGGGTCACCCAATCAAGATTGGGTTATTTCGACTTCAGTGAACCATCAAGAACATTGATGTTAAAAGCTGGAGCAACAGTTTACCGGGGAGTACACTCCGCAATGTTTGGGCAAATGGCCTCATTTTCTTGTTTGAGGTCAGTTTCTTCTCAGTCTCATGTTATCGAGCAGCCTCATGTTGTCGTTTTTTTCCTCTAAGGGGGCCCGTTGGTCCGATGGACCAAATTTTCATTGATCTTCACAGCCTTGTTGCATACCTGCCTGCTGTACTGCTTGAGCATTAGCTTGCCTTTCGCTAAGCCAGGATGTGCTTGGGACCAACATGGGGATTATTTCTGTTTGTTATTATGATTGCCATATGAGACTACTATTGTTATTATTGTTGGAAATATTATTAGTGTTAATGAATATATGCTTTGTTGCAATGTTATCATTGTTTTTGTGATATATTTTGTAATTAGAATGAATGCCTGATGCAGTGAAGTGGTAGAAGGACATATTAAGCTCCTTTATATACCTTAACATGGCGTACGTTTCAAAGATGGGAAAAACAGATTTTTTTTGTAGTATCGTCGAGTCTCAAAGTGTATACACGATTTACCATCTTAGGGGCCTTTTGGGTCCTCTGGGACGTTTTTGATCTTCGGAGACATTTTGGACTTTTGGATCCTCAGGAACTTTTTTAGACTTTTGGGTACTCAGGAATTTTTGGGACTTTTGGGTCCTCGAGGACTTTTTCGGATATTTAGGTCCTCAGGGACTTTTGGGTTCTTGTTGACATTTTGGAACTTTTGGGTTCTCGGGGACTTTCAAGGTCTTTTGGGGTTTTTGGGGTCTTTTTGGATCTTCGTTGACTTTTGGGTCTTCGGGGTCTTTTGGGTCTTCATGGTCTTTTGAGGTCTTGAAGGTCTTTGGGGTCCTGGAGGTCTTTGGGGTCTTTTGGGTCGATGGGGTCTTTGAGGTCCTTGGAGTCCTGGGGGTCTTTGTTGTTTTGGGGTCTTCACAGTCTTGGGGGTCTTCAGGGTGTTTGGGGTCCTGGAGGTCTTTGGGATCATAAAGGGTATTCGAAGTTTGAAGGGGTCTCAGCAGTCTGAAGGGTCAAAATGTACATTCCAATCGTGTGTAATTAATGAATAGATAGACGTAATTAATCGACAAAGAGTATACCTCACACACACACACACACACACACACACACACACACACACACACACACACACACACACACACACACACACACACACACACACACACACACACACACACACACACACACACACACACACAGACACAAAAAACACACTTGCCGGCTCCCCCACATGCAACTGCCGAAGGTGATTGGAGGACTTCGGTCTTTCCGACCGATGAGAGAATCGGAGAAAGAAGATTCACAAAGACTATGAGTGGTCCAGCAGCCATTTCTCATATGAGGCCAAATAAGGAAATTCGTTCAACACCCCCTACAGAAAAGGTTTGACTTGACAGAGTGGTAGAATCGACCCTATAGAACACCTCCAGGTAGTATGTGGTTTCAAATTGTGGTATCATTAAAATTCTACATACCGAGGGTACTTACCAAGAGGGTCACTGTGGGCTCGCAAAATTTAGGGGAGGGGTAACGTAAACGTGAATATCTTTGTCTAGACTCAACCAATTTTCAATACTGAGTTATCATTGGCTTCCTATTATAATTCTCTATCAGAGTATGCACAGTTATTTGAAAATGGCCTTTGCCATGGCATCACCAAAGCTAAAATATCACACCAATTCAAACTTTCTGACATTTTTAATTGTGTTCTCATATGGTGAATGGTGTTTCTCAATTACGACTGGCATGTATACATTTTGGAAATCAAACGCTTATGAAAGTATTGTTCTGCAGAAATTCATATACATACAGAGGCACGCATAAAGAAAACTGCAACTGTTATTTTTAGTGTTCGTCTTTTCCTAGTGTAGAGCAACACGGAAGCACATACATCAGAGCCGAGTATAATAGTTGTCTTTGGCAACACGGAAGCTACTCATTCATCATAGTGGATGATAATAGTTATCATGGTCAGCACTGGGAGCTGTGCATGACAACACAGAAGCACATTAGTGAGAGCGAATCATAATAGTTGTGCATGGTTGCACGGAAGCACATTCGTCAGAGCGGTTTGTAATATTTGTGTCTGGCAACAAGGAATCACATTCACCATGGAAGCATGAAGATGTCATCTGTTGTAACTTTTAGTCAGCGTCTTCTTCACCACTGGATTCAAAGATTGATCTTGGATTTTCACAAGTTTCTTCGGCCATACATGCACATGCTTCTGTGCATGGCATGTGGTTGGTTCTGCATGTGCAGTCGGCTCGGCGACATAGAGACTTCTTGCAGTGACACACAGTCAGCTCTGGAAGACCCCGTGGTGCTGGATCTTTGGTCATGAGCACAGGCTGCAGGGCACCATCCTGAATTTTCCAGCCATGTCCAGCTGCTGGTGGAAGGCTCTGTGTAGGCTCCAATGCTCTCTTCCATACATAGGCCTGGTAATTTCCTCGCTTCATATGTTGCTTTAAGCGGTCGAATGTAGGGGGGACATTTTCATTTCTTTGTCCCTTTTGACAAAACTGCCAGTATCTCACATTGTTCACTTTACTCCCAGCCCCCTTGGTTGTTGAGTACATTGCACATACTAGTGCGAGCCCGTAGGTGCGTGCCAGTATGTGCAGCTTCGTTTCTTCGCTCTCGTAAATGACGACTGGATGGATTGGGGCATTTTTTCAATTAGATCGAACCAACCGTATCATAAATGGCCATAACTTGTGAAACACTTGGGAAACATACTCAGGTCCCGAGTGGCAATTGTGACGTCATATCAAACGAAGAAGAAGAAGAAGAATTGTGACGCCCCTCTTTCTCGCCCCCCCTCTCTCCCCCCGAGTCTCGCCCTTCCTCTCTCCCCTCCTCTCTCGCCCCTCTTTCTCGCCCCTCTCTCTCGCCCCCACTCTCACCTCCTCTCTCGCACCCCCTCTCTCACCTCCTCCTCTCTCCCCCTCTCTTGAATTGTGACTTCCCCTCTCTCTCGGCTCCTCTCTCTCGCCCCCTCTCTCTCGCCCCCTCTCTCTCGCCCCCCTCTCTCGCCTCCTCTCTCACCCCCCCTCTCACTTCTCCTCTCTTGCTTCTCTCTCTGTAAATGTATTCACAAATGTCTACCAAGGCCTTAGTTATTTTATAACTTGGTTTACGCACTTCTTCAGCTAAAATGTAGGGTCAGTCGGTCGAAATATAAATATAATTTCCATTTTTAGAAATTAAATATTTTTATGATTTTTTTTCGGACGTTCCATGGAAAAGACAAGGGTAGGTGGGGGGAATAAATATAAATCCCGGACCAGGAGGATCTAAGAAAACATTGAAGATGGAAAACCATTCAAATGCTGGATGCCATTGTACACTGTATCATCTGATGTGAAAAACAAAGAAGGATTAAAACTTGTTTTTACAATATAGTCTGGCATATTTTTCTTATAGGAACCTGTTGGATCATCAAACAAATGGAAACAATGCTGAGAAAATTACTGTCCAAGTCGTAAATGTGGGCATGCACACCAGTGCATAGTGCTGGATATGATTAAAAAAGGTGTCTACTCAGAGTCAACACGCTCAAAACGGTCAATCAGAGCCATAACCAGCTCTTACATTTTTTTAGTGGGCATCTGATCGTACCATCTCCCATCCCCATGAGCACATCCAAGGCTGATTTCTGGTCCGTTGAAGGTTGAATATCAGCATCTCGCAGGGAAACTTTGACGTACTTGGCACCAAAATCTCTCAATACGAACAGCGGCGGACAACTTTCAATGGAAACAAAATCGGCACGATCGAGAGTAGCGAGCGAATCATCCCTGCTGCTGCACTGAATTGATGCAATCGTTCGGCCAGAATATTTGTTGTCAAGATGTTGCGTGATTAAATCACCAATACAGTCACTCGAATTTATACCGCTGACATACTTCTTAACAATCACCTTCGCCCCAGAAACCACAGTCAATCTGAACCACACTGGCCACTGCTCAGACGCCATGACCAAAGACTACTGCGCAGTTTGGTTAAAGATGACTCGGCATTTTGGCACGCGCACGAAATTATATTTTGAAAATAAATGCGGACGTTTACATTTCGAGTTTTGAAACTTTTGCACCTTCAGCGGAAAATGTATAAATATAAAAGGCGAAAAATGTGTTTTATATTTATATTTCATTTCGGCAAATATACTGTCGGCAGATCCGTAAACCAAGTTATAAAATAACTCAGGCCCAAAGCACAACAATTAATTCAAACCCTTGGGAAACAGCTGTTTCCCTTGGGAAAATTCAAACCTTGGGATTAATTAATAATTTGAACAATTAATTTAAACCTTGGGAAAAAACAGCTTTCAAACCTTGGGAAACACTTGGGAAACAGCTGAAATGGATGAACAACGATATCAAACCTTGAAAAGGCACATACTCAGGTCCCCAGCGTCGATTGTGACATCATACCAAACGAAGAAGAAGAATTGTGACGTCAATCATGCAAAAATAATAATAATAAAAAATAAATAAACATTGTGACGTCATTCGTGATGTCATCGCACTGTGTCTTGTCATTGGTTGACAGATAAATGGCAGTAACTTGGGAACCGCTTATCCGATTAATATCAAACCTTGAAAAGGCACATCCGCGGGTCCCCAGCAATATTCCTGGCAAGTTTCAATCAGATCGGACTGGCGGTCATCGAGAAATGGCAGTCGCATACAGACAGACATGCACACACACACACACACACACACACACACACACACACACACACACACACACACACACACACACACACACACACACACACACACACACACACACACACACACACACACACACACACAGCTGGAATTATAGATAGATGAAGGCTTCGCATGCTTACAGCACAGCCAGATAATTCGTTGCAATGTGGAAGCCTCCTATGCGTATCACCATGTCTTCAAACTCTTCTTGTAGGCGCCACTGAATCTCTTTGGCCTTCACATATATAGCAGGGTCAAATGTAATAACACTGTCATTCTAGCCAAGGCTTGCCATCATGGACTGCACATTCTTCATAACTGTGTAGACGGTGCTGAGCTCTGTCGGGGAACCATCGATCATAGGGCAGCAGCCGATGTTTGTGCGAACGGGAACACAGGAGTGTACCACAGCATTGTAACCACTCCAGCTGGGTACTTTTTGTTTTTCTGTGGCGAATCGCTCCACCTCAAACAGCTTCATTAGTGTCATCCTTATCAATGCCCAAGCAAGATCCATCTTACAGGCTGCCGAATGCAAGCTTTCAGAGCATTTGAACCACTCAGCTTGTATCTTCCCGGAGAAACTGGTAACAGCAGGCTGCTTTCCGTATGCACTGTACTCTCTGATGGATTGGCACGTCCCAGTGGATTCAAGTGTCCGTTTCCTTTTTGTCTGGTCTGAATAGACCCTCGGCTCGGGGACTGGACCAAAGTGCCCTCGTTGATAGAGGACTACTGTAGTGGCATGAGTTGTCTTCTTTCCATCAAGAGTCTCTTCAGTCATGTCATTATTGTCTGCTGCCACCTGGACAAAGACGCCTGGGGAGATGTTTGATGGTAATACCGTACCAAAGATGTCGCTCTTGGCTAGGATCTCCTGTGCAAGGCTTGTGGCAGTTGCCTCAACATCATCGTAGGAGTCACAGTGGCCCATTCTACTCAGCATGGTAATGAGCTGTTTTGACCTTGTCATATGGCAAACTGCAATTCCCAGGGCCACATGCTTGGGCATGTTAGTTCTATCATGAGTCGCACAGTGTACAACATCCTGAGAAAGCATCAAAACACGTCTTTCATCTGATGAGTTGCTACATTCTGGTGCTGAAAACTCATCTTCATCTTCCTTTTCTGGTTTGGCAATAACCCAGCATAGTAGCCAGCGAAGACTGTCTGGTATCACAGATTTTGATTTTGTCAGGGTTAGATCCATGATATTAGGTGGTCGGACTGATATGCCTTGGCATTCATTGATCTCCGACTTGATGAGTTTCGCAGTGCGGTACAACAGACTCACCCTGTCGCAATCATCCATCGCTGTTGCGGGCTGTTTTCTTGGTACACCCGTGGCTGTTGCGGTGTTACACTGATAGGCAGAGTTGATGACATCTTGAAGGGATATGGAGCTTGAGTACAAAAGCTTGGACTTCCTAAAATCATATGACTTATGGAAGACAATGTCATCTCCAAAGTGTTTCTTTAGTCGAAGTTTGAGTCGCTGGGTAGTGTAGCTGTTGACTGCCACTCCCTGTCCGCGCAGAAAATGATTGCATCTGTCCAGAAGAATTGTCATATCAAAGGCCTTCCCACCATTCACGTCAGCAGAGATATCTTCAGCCAATTGCTTGAATGCCGTATCGTAACAAGTTTCTTGTCTCCCTTCATGGAAGCCAGCATACTGCAGATTAGCTTTGCTGATGTATGAGGCATGGCAAGCTCTGTGGTATCTAGCTTCTGCTGCCACTAGATCGTTACTGATGGCACCAGTAGTCCGTAACATGTCCTCATCATCCTTTGCGGTCGCTGCTTGCACAATAGTTTCACAGGCTTGGAAAGTTCTGACCATGGTCATCTCCTTTACCCTTTTGTGTGTTTTCTTCTTGCAGAAGAGGCACATAGTCCAGTCAGTGGACGTTGACTGGGACCTGGATACCCTGGAGGTCTCCATCAAACTTGTTTCAGATTGTGTGCCAATCTTAGATTCTTCTGCTGGTGTCGGTGAGAATGCAGATCTTCTCCTCTGCATGTAATGCAGGTTTGCTTTCCTTGTCGATTTTTCGTAGCAATTTGAGTGCCATTTAACATCCGTGGTTGCCAAACTGTCACATTGTCACATTGTCACACATCACGGTTGTCACCGTGGTTGCCAAACTGATTTTAAACGTTCGTATACTTCATCTCGTCAGAGTTCCAGTGCTGCAACAAGTGCCTGTATGGAGGTATCTCGGTCTTTCCTCAGTGTCTCGTTTGAGTCCATCTGACAAATTATGCACTTGTGAAAGTTAGTCAACTTCTGTCTCTTTACAGGTGAAAGTTGCACTACTGCCTGACTCTGAAATGGCCATTGCTTCAGTTGGCTAGTAGGATTCTTTTAGATGTTCAATCTGGAATGACACAGAAAAGCAACTATGTTAACCCACAGCCTCTTTTACCATCATTATTAACATGACATTTTTAAAACTTTATTTTTGTAATTATCTCGTCCATAAGAATTTCATTGAAAAAAAAAACTAACACAGCATTTTTTAGTCCAGCAGCATGAACCTGTGTAAAATTCAATTGTTCAACACCCACTACAAAAGAGTTTGACTTGACAACTTAGTATGCTCCAAAAGATGCCTAAAATATTAAAAAAAACAGCTCATAATATTTGATTTGTTTCTGATTTTTTTTACCTCTTGTGGTTGTAGAATTGAATGAATATCGACATTTCTGTACATATTCTGAAAGAGAATTATAATACGAAGCCAATGATAACTCAACATTGAAAATTGGTTGAGTCTCGACAAAGATATTCACGTTTATGTTACCCCTCCCCTAAATTTTGCTAGCCCACAGTGACCCTCTTGATAAGTACCCTTGGTATGTATAATGGCCTGTAGAATTTTAATGATACCACAATTTGAAACCACATACTACCTGGAGGTGTTCTATAGGGTCGATTCTACCACTCTGTCAAGTCAAGCCTTTTCTGTAGGGAGTGCTGAACGATTTCATTTTTTTCAGGTCCTTGCTCCTGGACTAGAGTGATGATGTTCTCCATATAACATGCATCCAAGAGGGATTGCGCCGATGAATTGGCCTTGGCTTGCGGCATACGAGCAGTGCTGTGAAGCGGACTGAGACACCGGCATGTCTGCTGGGGCCCCAGGTGGCCTTGAAGCCCCTGCCCGAATGGTGAGCATCAAGAGAAAGCCAAATGTGGCCCGTTGTCATTTAATCGACGCTACAAGGCAGGCCGAACAGCCGGCGCATCCGCCGGGACATCAGACGATTTTGGAGCCTCTTTGCTGAAGGCACACATTAAAAGGAGAACTAATGAAGAACACTGCCATGCCGCATGGATCGCATACGGACATGGCTCTTGCGTGGGCTATGTAACGGGCCCTGGAGGGGAGGGAGCTGTGGTGGAGCAGGGGGAGGATGTCGGTGATGAGGATGGGAGGGGCTTTGAATGGATACGGAAACATGAACCACAAAGCACCATTAACACTGGGTCCGATAGATCGAGACAGTGTTTTATAGAATTTTACCAGCGGTTTGTTGCTCCTGGAGTTGGAGGCCATCCGCGCAAATTACCTCACGTACATTTCCCGTGCAGAGTGACTTGGCGTCATTTTGGGTGCGGTTTCCCGTGTGTTGACTACGTGGTTCGAACGTCAGGCTCCCAAAAGATCATCTCTGGACACACAGCTAAGTGCCAGAATAAAGGCAGGATTTTCATTTATTTATATCTTTCCCTTTGTCTGTTTTGTGACTGTGTGGAGACATCTCAAATTCGATTTTCGTTTGCCTCACACTTTGATTTACTTTTTATTATGAATCATTGAATTATTTTCATTAAACCCTCATTTGTTAAATATGCTGTGTTTGTCTATTCATTGTGGGTTTGAGGATAAACCCGTGTGCCTCCATTCTGGTAAGGCCTAAGTCACATTTGCTCTACGGCGAGGATACGGCGGCCGTACGCCCTCTGAATTGACAGAAACGTGCGGCAGCCGCAGAGTTTCTGCGGTGGCCTGAGGGTGGCCCTACGCCATTTGGCTATATTTTACAGGCCGTAGGGGGTCGCCGTGGAATTATAGCGCGGGGTTATAACTTTTTTCATTTCTACGTTCGCCGTAGCAATTCGACAAGCCGAAACAAAAGAAATGATAAAAAAAGAAAAAAAAAAAGAACCCACTCATTACCGTCCATCTGGCCGCACGTTCTCCTAAGGGCCCCCCTGCGGTCCCCCTGCGGGCATCTTGCGTCTGCCTTGAAAATTATATGGCCGCCGCAGGAACGCCCTAAGGTCACCGTGCGACATCAAATCAAAGATCGTACGGCAACCCCATGTTTTCGGTCTCCACAATTTATAAATACGCCGTGCGGCTCCCCAAAAAATAAAAACATATGTGGCTGCTACATTGTGTGACCGTGGAAATACTGCGGCCGCCCAATAATTGCTCGTGGCCGTAGATTTTGTTGACCCCACGGCTGCCGTGGAAAATGTGACTTTGGCCTAAGTGCTCCGCCGCCTTCCGTCCTGCGTGTGCCATAATCTCCAAGAATCTCAGCTGTTCGCCTACAAGGTAAAACCGTTTGGCGATCTATTCAGGTCGGTGTTAACGGCCCCGTCCACCACAACTGGGTCTGGAGTAAGATATTTTATAATCGAACCGGCTGGCTGGACATGACAATACACAGGGGGCTGCAAATGTAGGTATACAGTAATGAATAAAAGTACAGTCCTTACTGTGTGCCTACTTTTGCAGCCCCCTGTGTATATATGTATATCTATATCTATATGTATATATATATATATATATATATATATATATATATATATATATATATATATATACAAATATATATAAATATATATTGTTCCAGTTGTGGGGATAGATGGAAGAATGAATTGAATAGGGAATATAGCATTGTGTGGCATTGCTTGGTCCGTGGACATGTAGGAGACCTCTCGATGTAAATAAGTAGAGAACCTGTGAGTTTAAGTTTTACGCGTCACTAAACGAGGGGGTGGTGTCGTGTTAATTACCTCGGGTTTAGGAATAAGCTTCCCTCGTATGTAATCGCCCCTCTGTGATTTTCCCTATGTTTTTATATTTCAAGATCGGCAATAAAGGTGGGGAACACATCACTAAAACCATGACAAACGGACAGAAAGACAGACAGACAGAAAGCCCACCTTCAAAGGGTTTCAACAGACGAAGTCATGACCCCGAGGCTGATGATTGATGTCTGTGACGTCAGAAGCTCGCAGGGCGGGCAGAAGCCCCGCCTTCCCAGGTTTCGAGCGAGCAGGCCATGCCCCGGAGGCGGAGGATCTATATGGGCGTGATCGAGGGAACGTTGGCTGGCACATTTTAGAGAGCTGTGATCAAAGGAAAGGGGGTTGCAGATTTTGGAGAGGCGAGAGCGGAGGGTGAGCGCATGCCGAGGAGGACGACACAACCCTTGTATTCATGTTGAGGTAATTTGGCCCACATGGTGAAGCAAGACGCTTCACTCTTGGTTGGGTCGGTGAGGACGATCGGTGCACGAAGCCGTTACAATGAGTGTAGCTTTGGTGTGGAGTGCCGCTCGTGGATTGCCTGGCGTGCGTCTGTCTGTCCCAAGACGAGAGAATCACCATTTTGTTGTGCGCGTCTGCACATGTGCGAATAGAAGCGCCTCCATTCCAAGTTCCACAAACACCAGCTCTTGGCCAAGCTAAGTACAAGAATAGTTAAAAGGAAGGGTTTTCTTTTTATTTTGTTTCCCCGTTGTCTGCATTTGTGTCTGTGTGTGAAGAGGCACCCCGACTTTATGATATATTTATTTCATATTAATATAATTACCTTTTGAATTATTGTCCTTTGTAAATATTTATTTTATCTTCATTAAATGTGCTCATTTTAAGAAACTGTATCCGTGTATTTGTAGTGGGGTTCGAGTATAAACCCCCTCGGTGTGCATCCATTACTGTGCTGTGCTTCCCCGTGTCTCGTTCCTCCGCCATTGTGCCCTGCCCTCCGCACATGTTATAATCTCCGAGTATCAACGTGTCCAGCTCTTCATAAGGAACTGCTCAGCTGTCCGGGGGCTGGCAGTGTTAACCGCCCGTCACCACAATTTAGGTCGGGGTTATCCTGGGCCGCCACCCCCGTGACAATATATACTGTATGTACAGTATATATTTGTATATATATATATATATATATATATATATATTAAAAAGGAAGACTCGCCCACATCTCTCACCTGTGAATGGAGGGAATAACGAATCAGCTCTCGACTAATCAACTCAACACAGATGGCTTGGATGATGCAAACAACTGACCCCTCCCACACTCCTCTCGCCAAAGACACTGCATAAAGCAACCCAAGAAGACCTACGTAAGGTAAGTGCTATGCTGTTTCGAAACCTTCTCAGGGTTCCTCAACAATGATGAAAACATTCACAAATTGTACACAAATGAGAATCCCAATGCTTCACATCCCCTCAACAGCTGGACCGGTTTCATCACTTATTGGTGAATCATCAGCAACAACACGGGCAGCAATGCATACCGGTTGGCTCCAAATCTGATTTGTACATGCTACAATCCCCTCACAAGGGTGAAAGATGGAGAACCAGGGGGAGGGTTGGGAGAGAGAGATAGAGGAATGGAGAAAGGGGGTGGGGGAGAGAGATAGAGAGAGAGAGACAGACAGACAAAGAGAGACAGAGACACTGGGAGGGAAAAGGGGTGAGGGATTCCAGCATATGTGATGCCCAGTTTATCGTACATCTGTGAAACACCGGGAGGACAGTTTTGAGCTTGGTTGGGATTCGAAACCAAGCTACACAGAGTGAGCATGCGTACCTCTCTGCTTTCCTGTTATGATGTGGCAATTCTTTACTTCAGAACTGAAAAGATTTTTTTCTCATTGTGATCATGTAATTTATTTTACCTTCCTATCTCCGATGTACAACCACGGTATCGCATTTGAAAGTTGAAGAACGTGCCAAGTGGCTTTACCTCGCGATGCACAAAACGTTTGAAGAAACTTTTAAAAGCGAAACGTTTAATTGTTATTTGTATTTATCCTTGCTGAAGTGATGGGTCGTATAACATCGTCAAAAACGGGAAATGTCGTGGAAACTAAAATTTCACATTTTCAGTGAGGCAGCCACTACCTGATGCACCGCAGAGCAACACGTGGCCAACGCAGACGAGCAGCCCTAAACTTTGTTGAAGTCGATCTCTATGCAGCGTTCAGTGACGGTGTGAATATTGTAGAGTGCTGGCTGAAGCACTCCAATGAAACGGTTGATAAGAAACAGCTCCCTTGGCTTGCAATTGGCAATCACCGAACCGTCATATTAAACATACACCTCCCGGAGACTCCTGAAATATCAAATATGTCCGAATTGGAAAATTGAACACTTTTCTAGGAGTCAGAACTGTTTGTCACTTCGATTCTGGAACTTAAATTTTGTAATTCTCTTTAGTTTAAGAGATACTCATGGTGATCACATGTATGGAAATGAAATAAAGCAACGAACGCTGACGTCTCTAAGTGTGTATAAGCATTGCAATGTACCCAGCGATTCATAGCTATGATGAACAGGCATTCGATAATATGAGTGAGGAAACTGAAAGAAAATACTTTGTCGTGATGAAATCGTTGTGGCCTGTTCCAAGTCAACGAAAATGTTGAGCATGACAAAGAACATGGTGGCTTCAGACCCCAGCGAAGTTACCTAAGATATGCCTTAAGACCCCGAGAGTGAGGTGGCCGAGGATCATCTGATGAAGGATATAATTAAATATGGCCGTTAATTATCTTCAAAAGGGGTGTTTTAATTAACCCAAACACCCAATTTTCAGATACGCACTTCATTGGATTTTTCTTCGTGGGCATGCAAAGTTTCAGGCTGTTAGGTGTCATTGTTTTGGAGTTATGGAGGAGACACACTGACAAACACACGCACTGCTTTATATTAGTGGAGATATGAATTTTTCCTTGTTTTATTTTTTTAACTTAAATCTTCAACTTCAATTGCTTATAAAATGTAATATCACGAAAAATATGGAATAGGCAAAGCCAAGAAGCGAACGTAGAATTCTTCTTGCATTCGCTTCTTAAATATATCAAATTGAACAGTCTTTTTTTCTATGATTTTTTCAGACATTTGTGCATACAACTTGTTCACAACTGTATAATTGCCAACTATACCATGGTACATGTAAGCGCCGCACAGCTGATGATTTTGACAGATCTGAGGTCAGTCAGGTGCAGAGCAGATGATGCTGCAATTTCCGGTTACTTCGACCTGGATTCGGGATCAGCGATCAAATAATGTAAATCGCGATAAAAAAAATATTTTTTGATGATGTGGGAGATATCTTTATTAAAATCAGTGGAGGAAATATACACCATGTCTGATATTTGGGTCTTTCATGTCTCCGACGATGCCTTTATCTCCCGGGACGCATCGTTCCCCATGACAAAAACCGGAAGCAAAAAAAAAAACCGGAAGCAAAAGGATCATAGCAGACAACACAGATTCCAAATTGCCTGGGTATTGTGTTGTTGTTGTTGTTGTTGTTGTTTCCTATTCTCTCATGTGCACGCGTTGAGTATGAAGCTCACTACCTTCGGTATTACAAGTTGATTTGTAAAATAAATGTTTGAATTCTGATTAGTGTAAATCTTGACAACACAGCAGCTCACATACTTATCCTGCAGTTAAAAGAACCCTGTTTCTATAGCGACGTGTGGTGAGGTCTTTTGAATTGCACAGCAGGAGTTTTGAATTACATGCAGGTGAGGTGATTTGAATAACATGGCAGTTATGTGGTGACGAGGTGTTTTTAATAATGTGGCGGTGAGGTGATTTGAATAACATGGCGGTTATGTGGTGACGAGGTGTTTTTAATAACGTCACAGTAACGTGGCGGTGAGGTGTTTTTAATAACGTCACGGTTATGTGGTGGTGAGGTGTTTTTAATAACGTTACGTGGCGGTGAGGTGTTTTTAATAAAGTCACGGTTATGTGGTGGTGACGAGGTGTTTTTAATAACTTTGCGGTGAGGTGGTGGTGAGGTGTTTTTAATAACTTTGCGGTTACGTGGTGACAAGGTGATTTTAATAACGTGGAGGTGAGGTGTTTTTAATAACGTCGCGGTTACGCGGTGGTGAGGTGTTTTTAATAACGTCACGGTTACATGGAGGTGAGGTGTTTTTAATAATGTGTTGGTAATGTTTTTTGAATTACATGGTGGTAAGGTGTTTTGAATTACGTGGTGATGAGTTGTTTTTAATAACGTCATGGTTACATGGCGGTGAGGTGTTTTTAATAACATCACGGTTATGTGGCGGTGCGGTGTTTTTAATAACGTGGCGGTGAGGTGTTTTTAATAATGTTGGTAATGTTTTGAATTACGTTGTGGTAAGGTGTTTTGAATTTCGTGGTGATGAGGTGTTTTTAATAACGTCGCGGTTATGCGGTGGTGAGGTGTTTTTAATAACATCACGGTTATGTGGCGGTGCAGTGTTTTTAATAACGTGGCGGTGAGGTGTTTTTACGAATGTGCTGGTAATGTGTTTTGAATTACGTGGTGGTAAGGTGTTTTTTATTTTGTGGTGATGAGGTGTTTTTAATAACGTCGCGGTTACGCGGTGGTGACGTGTTTTTAATAACGTCACGGTTATGTGGCAGTGAGTTGTTTTTAATAATGTGCTGGTAATGTGTTTTTGAATTACGTGGTGGTAAGGTGTTTTGAATTTTGTGGTGATGAGGTGTTTTTAATAACGTCACGGTTACGTGGCGGTGAGGTGTTTTTAATAACGTCACGGTTATGTGGGGGTGAGGTGTTTTTAATAAGGTTACGTGGCGGTGAGGGGTTTTTAATAAAGTCACGGTTATGTGGTGGTGACGAGGTGTTTTTAATAAAGTGGCGGTTATGTGGTGGTGAAGTGTTTTTAATAACTCTGCGGTTACGTGGTGACGAGGTGTTTTTCATAACGTCACGGTTATGTGGCGGTGAGTTGTTTTTAATAACGCCACGGTTACATGGAGGTGAGGTGTTTTTAATAATGTGTTGGTAATGTTTTTTGAATTACATGGTGGTAAGGTGTTTTGAATTACGTGGTGATGAGTTGTTTTTAATAACGTCACGGTTACGTGGCGGTGAGGTGTTTTTAATAAAGTCACGGTTATGTGGTGGTGACGAGGTGTTTTTAATAACGTGGCGGTTATGTGGTGGTGAAGGTGTTTTTAATAACTTTGCGGTTACGTGATGACGAGGTGTTTTTAATAACGTGGAGGTGCGGTGTTTTTAATAACGTGGCGGTGAGGTGTTTTTAATAATGTGTTGGTAATGTTTTGAATTACGTGGTGGTAAGGTGTTTTGAATTTCGTGGTGATAAGGTGTTTCTAATAACGTCATGGTTACATGGCGGTGCGGTGTTTTTAATAACGTGGCAGTGAGGTGTTTTTAATAATGTTGGTAATGTTTTGAATTACGTGGTGGTAAGGTGTTTTGAATTTCGTGGTAATGAGGTGTTTTTAATAATGTCGCAGTTACGCAGTGGTGAGGTGTTTTTAATAACGTCACGGTTATGTGGCGGTGCGGTGTTTTTAATAACGTGGCAGTGAGGTGTTTTTAATAATGTGTTGGTAATGTTTTGAATTACGTGGTGGTAAGGTGTTTTGAATTTTGTGGTGATGAGGTGTTTTTAATAACGTCGCGGTTACGCGGTGGTGACGTGTTTTTAATAACGTGGCGGTTACGTGGCGGTGAGGTGTTTTTAATAATGTGCTGGTAATGTGTCTTGAATTACATGGTGGTAAGGTGTTTTGAATAGTGATTGGTGGTGAGGTGTTTTTATTAACGTCACGGTTACGTGGCGGTGAGGTGTTTTTAATAACGTCACGGTTATGTGGTGGTGAGGTGTTTTTAATGACGTTACGTGGCGGTGAGGTGTTTTTAATAAAGTCACGGTTATGTGGTGGTGACGAGGTGTTTTTAATAACGTGGAGGTTATGTGGTGGTGAGGTGTTTTTAATAACTTTGCGGTTACGTGGTGACGAGGTGTTTTTAATAACGTGGAGGTGAGGTGTTTTTAATAACGTCGCGCTTACGCGGTGGTGAGGTGTTTTTAATAACGTCACGGTTACATGGTTACAACGTTGGGGCACGTCAAATACGGTATGAGTAAGTTTGGTATACGTGAGTACAACGCTAAAGTACGCTATCATACGTCGTAGTAAGTAGAGTACGTCAAGAAATTTTAAACATGTTTAAAATTTTACGACGTACTCTGCGTATGACACACGTTCCGCATGTGATGGGGATAAGTTTTACACACGATATGTGGACGCTTACACACGTCCACAAAGGCTACTTATAAGCTACTCATAAGTCGAAACACGTCGCGGTAATGTCTTTTTTACGCGAAACTTATTTCTAACTTATGTTTGACGTGCTTTGAACCAATTCTTTATGTAGTCCCAACACACATCGACGTATGTAGACGTATTCCAATGACGTCTTCCGGTCGACAAAAAAAAAAATTAACGTGTTTCTAGCTTACAACTGCCATATAAAGACGTGTTCCCAGCGGTTTTGGGAATTGGTATATAAAAATACTGCTCATAAAAGGGGAACCCAACAGTGTTTTCGAGTCCTTTTTGAGTCGATGTCCATGTCAGCAGTAACAGTATCAGTATCAGTATCAGTATCAGTATTAGTAGTAGTTTGTTCATGTTGGCAGTAGTAGGTGAGTGTGAGGGGGAGGTGTGGGTTATGATGGATCGTCCTTGCGTCCGCGTGTCCACGGGTAGGAGACATCTTTTCACCATTGTTCGAAGTTCTTCGCGGCTAATTTTTTTATGGGGCTTTTTCAACAATGAGCTATGGCTTGTTTTTACGATTTAGGTCTATTCATAACGGGTTGGACAAATGCACAATGAACTAATAATGTGCATAGAGCGCTTCGATAACTTATAGATACGATATACCAACGAATAATTATCGTGAAGCCGGCGTTCAGAAACTATGCCCAACGATAGCCTAACTTATCCATATCGTGCGGCAGTTTATCTTTTTACGTCACGTGGCGGTGAGGTGTTTGCCGGTGACGTAGGGTTTGCTATTCATTGGCTGCCACTCAACGATTTAAATGGCTGCATCTCCACAATTGAAAGTAGACGCTTGCGCTCAACAATTGGATTTTTTTTTACACTCAACGACTTTTAAACGGTACCACTCAGCTATTTTCATTGTTTACAATGAACGATTTAAATTGCTGTCACTCGCCTTTGTTTTTTGACGCTGGGGTTTGGAAATTTGAAGCGTTTCTTCTGAACGTGTTAAAACGCTCAAACTCGACTATTTTAAATAGACGCTGCCGATGGACAATTGGAATCATAGCCAAGCTAGACATCGAAGTGTGTACATCCTCGTCATGCCGAAGAAAAGTTTGAAGAATGCTGCAAATAAGTGTCCTGGCCGTGGCCGTGGACGCTGACGCAAGGACGATCCATTATACCGATGTCTTTCAGCCTATGAGTAACTTAAAAGCAACGTTTGTCGATGTGTGGCAACGATCGCGTAACGTGCCAACAACACGTTAATCATAGGTTAGAAATAAGTTTCGGGTACGCTAAACATTACCTCGGCGTGTCTCTACTTATGATTAACTTACAAGTAGCATGTGTTGACGTCTGTCAACGATCGCAGACCGTGCATACAACTTGTGGCCAGCGTAGCGGAACGTGTGAGTCATACGCCGGTATACGTCGTGAAATTTCAAGCATGAAAAAATTTGAGGACAACCAAAAAGTACAACGTTTAAAGCCAGCGTACAACGACGTATGGCAGTGTTTTTCAGCGTGCTCTCAATGTTATCAAAACTTACCCATAACGTATTCAACGTGTGCCAATGTATTCAACAGTAACACGGTGTGACTGTATATGTTCCAGGTGTGTGAAACATACCTGTTCGTGATTCTGGTACGTCCCACGTGCCCTCTGACAATATCTTGGTTACTCGGTACCTACCAGCTGCAGAAACCACAATGAGCGGCTTCAGTGACGACAGGCACAACTCCAGGGCTCCACGGAAATATGACAGTGGTGCTCAAAAGCGGAAACGTTCCAAGGAAAAGGATGAAAGACACAAGGCCGTCGTCAAGACCCAGAAAATCTCAGATTTTCACTCCTGCACAAACAGGCGATTCGTCCATGACAGAGGCTGGAACACCAACAGAGACAGAACAAGCGGATTTGGCAACACAACCCCGGCGTCAAGATTCGCCCAACATCTTGGAAGGTTCCACCAATGAAGAACATGCATCAGATGAAGAAGCGAGAGATATACTGATTGATCGTGGACCTGGCTTTGCCAATGACATTGGATGTTGGCCTCCTGAGCGACCGTCGTCAGAGATGATCGACTACTGGGAATCACGAGATTTGGAGCCCCTGCAGAATTCGACTGGTCCCTTTGATTCATCCATACAGTTCGTTGAAGGTAGGAAACGCTGCTGCTCTAAGAATCTTTTTTACCGTAGACTACAAAATGGAGAGTCCGTGAAAAGGTCCTGGCTTTGTTTCTCCACATCAACCGGAAAACTGTACTGCATCGCTTGCAAGCTCTTTGGAGGTGCTACTGCCCTGGGCAGGGAAGGATTCAATGACTGGAAGAATTCCAGTCGTTCTATCGAGGTGCATGAGCGTTCGCATGTACATTGTGCGAATATCATCTGCTTGTCAGACAGAGCAACATCCGCAGGTCGTGTGGACACTGAACTCGTCAAACAGGTGAGTGAGATTGTGTCCTATTGGAGGGAGGTGCTGAAACGAAGTGTGAGCGTGATATCGTTTCTCGCTGAGCGTGGTCTAGCATTCCGTGGATCGGATGAAATTGTGAGGTCACGGACGAATTGTAACGACCTTGGTTTAATGGAATTACTTGCAGTATACGATCCATTTTTGGTGCAGCACATTCAGAAATATGCCAACCAAGGTAGTGGCCACACCAACTACTTATCATCTACGACATGTGAAGAGTTAGTCTCCATCATCGGAAAATCTGTTCTGGATAACATCGTCGCTCGTGTGAAAGAGGAAAAATACTTCTCTGTGTCAGTCGAGTCGACTCCTGACATAAACCACATCGACCAGCTCACAATTATTCTACAATACATCGAGAACGAGGCTCCAGTGGAGCGTTTCATGACCTTTCTGAGCAACACAGGACACAATGGACTCCAGCAAGTGACGGCATTACTGGATTTTTTGAAAGCCACTGGATTGGACATCACTTACCGCCGAGGACAATCTTACGATAATTTACCTAATATGAGTGGCCAATACAACGGGATGCAGGGAATGGTCAAACAAGAGAACCCTCTCGCAATATTTGTGCAATGCGTGACGCACTCACTGAACTTAGTCGATCAGTCGGCCGTGGGATGCTGTAGACCTGCAGCAGCATTCTTTGAATTCGTGGAACAAGTGTATGTATTTTTTACAGCTTCCACGTCGCGCTAAGCCAGATTATTTGACGCCCTGAACGCGAAAGGTCTGCAAGTACCAAAAGCCTCAGCTACACTCGCTGGTTGGCTCATTCTGATACAACCCAAGCTCTTGTAGACGGTTACAGCGAAATCATGGATGTCCTCGATGAAATCACAAATGATGAACAACTGAATAGTGAAACAAGAAACACCGCCGAGACGCCTCACCAAACGATGTGCATGCTTGAGATAAGGTTCTATGCTGGTTTCTGGTCTACTGTCCTTGGTAGATTTGATCGTACGAGTAAAGCCCTTCAGTCGCAAGCTACCGATCTCAACACAGCCATGCAGCTCCTCAAGTCACTGGCGAGCTTCGTGCAGTCATTACGTGATCAGTTTGATACATTCGTTGTTGACGGAGTGGAGTGCTCAGGTACGGAGGAATTCACTCGCGGATCGCGTAGACGAAAGCGTAATGTCCGCCTCACTCCCTTGGACTACGGACATACTCCAGAAGTAGAACTAGATGCCAAGGAGTCCTTTCGCATCAGTGGATACGTTGCAGTGATCGACGTCCTGCTGTCGCAGTTGGAAAAGCGTACAAACGCTTACAGCGAGATGAGCTACAGATTTGGATTCCTGCGTGCTCTTGTTCAACTCGAAGTGGAGCAGATTCGAGACTCGTGCTCGAAGCTCGTCGAGCTGTATCGGGAAGATCTATCACCTGACCTCACAGAAGAAATGATTCAGTTCCAAGCCATGATGAAGGAGTCAGAGCCAGACTCGGGCCGTACTGAACTCGAGATGTACAGTTTTCTAATCGAGCGAAAACTCACCGATACTTTCCCAAACGTGGAAGTGCTGCTTCGGATTTACTTCTCACTGATGGTGTCGAACTGCTCTGGGGAGCGCTCGTTTTCGAAACTCAAGCTTATCAAGAACCATCTTCACTCCACGATGGGGCAGCAGAGACTGGTCAATCTGACCATCATTTCAACCGAATCCGATGTGCTCAATTCCATGCAGGTTGACAGTATCATATCCGAGTTCGCTGCCGCGAAGTCGCGCAGAAATCTTGTCCATTGATTAAGGCACCGTGTGTATGTTCATTGATGTGGATGACACTGCCGTATATTTGCGGTCGCTGGAAGTCGGCTATTAATCATCATTTCGGATTTCTCTTACCCAGAGGGTTTTTAGAAGTTAGAAGATCTTTAGTCGAAGTTCGTGGTATGATTAATGACAGTGCGTCGTTTGTTATTTTCTTATATTGGTCCATCTCTATCTCTTACTCTTGCAGCAACAGCATTTTTGTGATGTGATTTTAGAATGAGCTCAGAGATAAGTCACCAGCCATATCAAAAACAATCCGTCCATCTTGTCATATTGTCAGATTTAATTATAATTTGTGAACATATATGCCAAATCATTCCTGATCAGGATCTGCCAAGTCTATAGATACAAGTTCTGTTGTTGATGAAAAGCAGTTATAATTTAAGTTGTTGATTAATCTCCAAATTTGGGGTCCCCCCACAATCATTGTGCCCACGGCCCCCCACATGGTAAATATGGCCCTGCCCTCGGGTACCGCCATGACCGAGCAAAGCGCGTGATGAGCTTTCGGCGGTAACTTTCCATGGTGTTTCCAGACTGTGCGGAGGATACGAGTTTAAAGGTTTCTTTTCAGATTAAAATTGATATTTATGATTACCATGTGTATGCTTCATCAGCGACTTTAACATGTTTTCTTTGTGGAGCCTTTGGGCATTTAAAAAGATTTTGTCCGAAAGCTTCTTGTTCCAAGTGTGGGGAATCGGGACACGTTGATTTAGATTGTAAAGCTGTTAATGACCCACAACTTGTATGGTGGGGGAGGTGATGCCCAGTGAAGCCAACATTCCTGCTCATACTGTTCCCTTACATAATGAGGATGGTCAGGATGATTTTGTTAACGTGTCAAAAAAACGTAGAGCGTCTGCTCCTCGTGACCCCACTAGCTCTCCCAAGGTAGTCGTACTGGACACGGTTGTTCTGGTAACTGAAGAAACTAATGGGAATGAAAAAAAAATGATTAAATGGTTTCCGATAACGAACATGTACTTCAAAGTGTACAGTGTGATCCGGGTCCTTCAGATAGCGGTGAAGTGTCTCTTGGTGTTACTGAACCGTGTGTAGAATGTCGGGAGGTATCAGCGCTAGTTTTTCCTGAGACAGACCAAAATAGTGTTGCGGCTCCATTCGATGTTCCTGCCCAAACAAATGATCAACATACAGTTTGTGAGGCCCCGGTAGAGGTGCCCGATGTAGTTGTACAAGATTGTGGATTCGAGGCCCTATCTCATGTTGATGAAAGTGTAAAACAGGACTCACAAAGTACCACCGTACATCACTCGGTGCCCCTCTTAGACGTGTCTGTAAACGAGCTAGTAAAGGTCCAGGGTGATACTTACGAACCTAGTGGAAGGTTATCTGGGCTGTCTGCTTCAGATGATGATGACATGGAGGTGACTGATCTGTCACAGTCATCCTCTGATCATTTACAGATATCCCCCTAGGTTATTGTATCCTTTCTGATTGAGACGTTTCTGCAGCGGAATGTTATCATTCATAAACATTTTCCTGACTTGCTTTCCTTCATGCAGACTGCAAAGTGTATAATTAGGAATTCTAAAGATTTTGAAATTACAAAACCACAAATTCACAGACTGAGCAAATTTATTACAAAAGCAGGGTTAGAATGTTCTCAGCAGCTGCCAAACCCCCCTGACACGGGATGAAAAGGAAGGAAGTGCTTTTTGGCACCTTAAACATTAATGGGGGTGGTGCTAACCATTTGCGTCGGATCCAAGTTAAAAACTTATTGCTTCCGAAACATGTGGATGTCTGTTTATTGCAAGAAACATACATAACATAAACTTCACAGTCTGACTGGCTCTGCCTTAATAAGGGGCTTTGTTTCTTTAGCAATCTGTCTTCTGTCTTGGTGGGTGTTGCTTTTTTGCTTCATCCAGGTTTTGTTCCTGACTCACATAGTTTTCTTGAAATAGTTAAAGGACACGTAGCATCCTTACAGTTGGTGGATCAAGGATTTCACCTCACCTGACTTAATGTCTACGCTACGAGTGAGAGCGGGGCTCGTAAAGAGTTTTTCACACATCTGGCTCGTAACCTTTTTACTTTAGTCTTTGATCATTGTATTTGTATCGGAGGAGATTTCAATTGCATGTTTGAACCTAATTTGAATAGAAACACACCAGAACCACATCCTGAATCTCATAAAGACATATCTTGTTGTTTTTCATCACCTGGTCTACTCGATGCTTGGCGCATGCAGCACCGTACAGCATCTCAGTATACTTGGTGCCAGTGTGCTAACTGGCTGATAACACTTCCAAGGCTGGATAGATGGTATATTATCTCCACTTTTAGAAAAGTACTTGTGTCTTGTAATCTCTTTCCTTCTACTTTTTCTGATTATCACCTGATAGTGCTTGGTTTATCCTCTTCTCAGTTAACTCATAAAATTGTGTATTGGACCTTCAATACCAGCCTGTTAGAGGATTGTTTTTTTTACTGATGCTTTTCATAGTTTTATGGAAAAACTTATCCAAAGTAAACCTTATTCTTCTATCCAGTTATGGTGGGACAATGCGAAAGCTCAAATTCACGTTTTCTGTCAATGTTATAAGTCCTTTTCTACGAGTAAGAATAAAATTGCTGTTTCACTCTTGGAAACTGAAATTTTGCAGTTGGAGGAAGACTTAGCTAAAGCTCAAAATGACAGGAAACTTTGGTTATTATTGGAAAAAAAGCTTATCTTAGAGAATTTATTCATGAAAAAGTAATGGGGATGTCAGTTAGACTCAGAATCCAAAATGTGAAGTTTTCGGACACTCCAAATAAAAGTTTTTTTCTTTTCCAGTTTAGAAGGGGTTAAGAAATCCCAAAGGCAGATTTTCTCTTTGTTAGATGCTGAAGGGAATATTACACAAAATGAGAGTGACGTCAAAAGACTTTTGAAAAATTATTTTTCTGATTTATTTGCAAAGGAATGTGTATGTAAAGACTGTGTTGATGAGATGACAAATCATGTTCCTTCTTCGAGTTGTGGTCAGCGTCAAGCTCTTGAAAAGCCGCTTACCCTGGAGGAACTCAGCATAGCTCTGAATAGCTTTGAGCGTGGGAAAGCCCCTGGAATCGACGGACTTCCAGTGGAATTTTTTACAGCATTTTGCGACATCTTAGGTCCAGAAGTACTGTTGGTTCTGCAAGAAAGTTTACTTTCTGGCATACTGCCTATCAGCTGTTGAAGAGCGGTGGTTTGTCTTCTCTCAAAAATCGACGATCTCCATCAAATGAAGAACTGGCGCCCGATTTCATTACTATGTTCTGACTACAAACTATTTTCCAAATTGTTGGCCAATCGGCTAAAACTTGTCATCGGGACTCTCGTTCACCTTGACCAGAGAGGGCTACTGTGTTCCAGGGAGATCAATCTCTGATAACATTTTTTAAAGTAGAGATTTGATTGATTGTGTCCTTAAAGAGGAAGAAGGGGTTGGTTTGATTTTCCTTGATGTCAAATTGGCAAAAGAGTAAAGCTCTGTGGGTGTCCTCAGCTCAATGTACATCCGGTGGGCTTTCCTTAGCGCCACCTCAGTCTCTTCCGAAAGATCGAAGGTGGACGAGAGAGGGGGTGAAATACTTCGGTGTTTATCTTGACCCTTATCGGTACTCCCTTATTAACTGGGAAGGAGTGGTAGATCACGTAACCAAACGTCTTAAAAAAATGGAAAAGGTTCCTTCCGCAAATATCTTTCAGAGGTCGTATACTAATAATTATTAATACCTTAGTTACCTCTGTCTTGTGGCACAAATTCATCTGTTTACAGTCACCAGATATCTTGCTTAAAGAGATTCAACAGATACTGGTAAACCTTTTTTAGAATGGTCATCATTGGTTGCAGTCAGACTTACTCCGTCGCCCCTTGTCTGATGGTGGCTAAGGGCTCATTGACGTAAAGTGTCGTCTGATGGCCTTTCGGCTGAAGTCGATACAACGAGTGATCAATGTGGAAAAACTGCCCTGGCACCCCGAAGCACAACGAATATTGAGACAAGCTGGATTGCTCGGCTACGGCCTTGAGTTATTCCTAATTGAATCAAAAAAGATTGACACGTCTCATCTTCCTCTATTTTACCAGAGTCTGTTGAATGTTTGGAAAGCAGTGGTGGTGACCCGCCAGAAGGATTTGTATGATATTAAAATGTTTGAGGGAGAACCTCTATTCCTCAACCCACTCTTTCCCAATGTTCCCAAAAGCCGTTGTTTTTCACAAAACTTCATTTCAGCTGGTATCAAAAATGTTTGGCATCTTTGTGACGCATCCAACTGTTGCTGGAAATCTGTTAAAGAAATTGCTGAAATCACTGGCACCAGGTCATTAAGAGCTGTAGGTAAAGTACTTGTAGATGTCATCCGTACATCCTTTAAACTTGGGTGCAGTGGAGTACTGAGGTCAAATGGATACCCAATAAGCCTTCACTTCCGAGCTTACTTGTCCAATTCACTATTTTTACTCCATCTCCAGTCAGTATTGGCTCTTGTTTATTTAGTAATCTTGACAGTACATCTATTTATCGTTTCTGTCTTTCTGTTATTAATATAAACCAGCTGAAACCCCGTCAGACGGATTCCGTTCCACGACTCCAATATGACAACCAGTGGCGGCTCTTGCAAGAGCCGGATCCCAGTCGATGTACTCCATGGCCTTACCTAATGAGGCCTACAAAACGTCCTTGTACACGACATTTTTTGGTGTACACTACTCCTTGTGAAGAAGTCCCCTGATTTGTGTACGTGTCTACTTTGACGTTTGAACACCGTGTCAAAACTTCTCAGGTCACAGTACAGAGAAAAACGTGACGCGACCACGAGGAGGAACACAAAATTGGTGCTTCAGTATTAATATATAGATACAATGTTTCTTGTTACATTTTTTGTGTCAAATTCACATTCTGAGGTAGTCAGCATGTGCAGAAGAGGGTTTTGCATTGCAGACGCTATTTTCGAGGAGTGGAACTACACCTCTCAGCAGTAACAGTCTGTCGACGATAGACGTATTGACGTCAGCGAATGACCGATGATGTCATGATGACCTGACACTTCTCAGTGGTGACGTCACACATCGCCATGTAAACGAATGTAAAACGAAAAGTGTTTATTCTGCTTCAGAGTTGAAGCTTGACTATTGCCACGATGTGCGATGCACTCTTTCAGGTACGAAGTTTCTTTCAGTCCAGGTCACAGTACCGAGAAAAACGTGACTCGACCGCTAGGAGGAGCACAAAATTGGTCCTTCAGTATTAATATATAGATACCTCTGCAGTCGGAGTACTGAGATGGAAAACGCTTTTGCCGTATGCCACCCCTTCTGAACCTGCATGGGAATCAATGTATTGCACACCAATAACCAAAAGGTCAGGTGACTTGCAATGGAGACTTGCTCACTGATCACTGCCAAGAAACACTTTTGTCAACTGAATTGATGTTGCTGCATCAGTGCTTTGTCCTTTTTGTAACATCACTGAAGTTTTGTTCCACTAGTTTAAAACTACTAAAGCTAGTATATATAAGCTTTTACGAAATCACGCGTGATTCTTGTAATCAAAACATACAAAATGGCGGCTGTCTCAGCCGTCTCAACGAAGGTTGAATTCTGTGCTAAAATCACCCAAAATTCGTCTAAAACTGGTAAAAAAAAAAAACCACTAAAACATGGATTAGCCGCAGTGGCTAATGGGTGGTTTAAAATATTAGCCACAGGTAAGGGGGATTCGCCCTGTGGCGAGCGGCAGCGCACACCCAGAATTCCAATCTTGGGAAAAAACAGCTTTCAAACTCTTGGGAAACAGATGTTTCCCTTGGGAAAATTCAAACCTTGGGATTAATTAATAATTTGAACAATTAATTCAAACCTTGGGAAAAAACAGCTTTCAAACCCTTGGGAAACGGCTGTTTCCCTTGGGAAAATTAAAACCTTGGGATTAATTAATAATTTGAACAATTAATTCAAACCTTGGAAAAAAACAGCTTTCAAACCTTGGGAAACACTTGGGAAACAGCTGAAACGGATGAAGAACGATATCAAACCTTGAAAAGGCACATACTCAGGTCCCCAGCGTCAATTGTGATGTCATACCAAACGAAGAAGTGACGTCAATCGTGCAAAAAAAAGAATTGTGACGTCATTCATGATGTCATAGCACCGTGTGCTGCCATTGGTTGGCAATAAATGGCCATAACTTGGGAACTGCTTGTCTGATTAATATCAAACCTTGAAACAGCACATCCTCGGATCCCCGGCAATATTCCTGGCAAGTTTCAATTAGATCGGACTGGTATTTGTCGAGAAACGGCGGTCGCAGACACGCACACACACACACATACAGACAGACACACAGAGATTGCTGGAATTATAGATAGATGGATATATTGATTGTGTACAATTGTGCCCCCTTTTTCCTTTATTGAACAATATATTTAATCAGGTAAATGTCCCCTTTTCACTCCGGTTGTTTATTTTTGACCTCAGAGTCAATTCAGGTAATGAAAAATTGTTGATGTTTTTGAACAATGTCCTATCAGAGGCAAAATTAGTGATCTACCTGTCGAGAAAAGCCAAAATGAAAGGCAAACCCTATGAGCAATGTAATGTGATTTTGCATTTCCAATCCCTGGTTTCAACTCGTTTGAAACTAAAATTTAATTACAACAGAAATAATGCAAATATATTAATACTTTTGTTGAAACTTGGTGTGTTGGCAAGATGTGCAACGTAAACGAAAATGTATTAGAAATTTACGTGTAGTTTTTATTTCCTTGTGTCTGAAATTTTCTTGATTTGAATTGCCTTTTTTTGGTGTTTCTATGACTGTTGATTTCTCTTTGAAACTTGTTTTTGGTTTACTCCTTTGATTTTTTTGTATTTTTATAATAAAAGGAGTCAAAAGTCAAGTTTCTGTCTCTCTGTCTCTCTGTCTCTCCCTCTGTTTCTCTCTCACTCGTGGCACTGGCTTCACAAAGATGGCCGTACACCATCTTGGATGTGGAGGATCTCTGGGTTGCTCATGGGAGATCAATCAGCTGTCTCCATGTCACAGGCCTGTTCGAGAGAACTGTCTGGGGCTATACAACAACGACGACTTGCTCACTATTTGTAGGCAAGCTTATTCTAAGGCTTACCTTGTACCTTTGAGAGATATATAGCATGGCTCAAAGTTAAAAAAAACACCACGCAGACTTGTAGTTTTCTCTTCACAATCTTAATAATGCTGTTTTATTTTCTTTTTTAGGCCTTGGTGATACTAATCCTCTGCACTGAAAGGAAGCAGTTGAAGGTAATCTTTGGTATACAGCCTCTGAACCATGTAACATTGCCATGTCACAGGGATCTGAAAAAGATATGGTGTTAAGAATTCATCTTCTTCAGTATACAGCCTCTGAAACACATACACAACTCTGATTGAATGCAAAATGCTCGTGGCCTTTACTTCACCATCTGGCTCTGGTGAGCCAGACATATGGTGGAGAGTTTGGGACAGGTTGTTCAATATAGAATTCATCCTGCTCAGCAGACTGTATTTAAAACAACAAGACAAAAAGTGTGTTTTATAATTAGAATTCAGACAAGTTGGATTACCAATTTGTCACTTTGTGAATAGCACCTCCACTCTGACGTGAAAGAGGAGCTTTAAATCATGAATTGTGAAGAGGCCTAAAATATACTGCATGAAACTTGGGAGAAATCATGGCAATAATGGCAATTAAAAACAAACGATATCAGTAGACTATTGCCAAATCAGCACAGGAATTTGAACTAATGGTTGAAGCATCATGAGCCATGTTCTCAAAATGAAATCCAAGCACACTACCCCAAAACTGTGTTTTCAAAAAAAATTGTCATTCTCATTCCGTTTCTTAAAATAAATTCCTAAAATCAGATGTCAAGCCATATTTCTATAAAGTCCTGCATGCACATATATAACAACAAGATATTATTCACAGGAGAAAATAATAGACCTGGCAAATTTCCAAATCTCACATATGCTATTGATGAATGAACATGCCATACTGCACGTCCACTTGGTAGGTAAGAAAGGCATGAAATATAAAGAGAAATTTGAAAATCTGTTACACAGGAGTGCACTATATCTCGGTTCATAAGGGGCCACGCTCAAGCTTTGTTTAACATTCTGCTCAGGGGGAAGCGAATGACACACAGGCCCATTTGATTCCCTTGTTTTCAGCACAAGACCTGGCCAGAGGCACTTTATGTTTGCGGTGCACCATGGGCTCCCAATGTGGTGTTTAAATTGTGCTATCTATAAGAATGGCCATTCACCCTGCACAGTGTCAAACAAAACTGCAACAACATTACCTGACTGTACTTTTCCTACCTCTTCATTCTGGCCATTTTTAATATTTCTCAGATCTCCATTGATCTGCGGAGAGAAGTAAATTGAATGTAAGCATTGTCCTTTACTTTTTGAATATGGGTACTGGAAAATATTGATTTCTATCCAAACAAAACTGTCACTGTCACTGTTTTTTTATCCAAAGCACTATCACTGTTAACCTTTGGAAATGTTAATAGTCCTTTTCAATGAGTTGGTCAGTTGTGATATTGTCATATGATCTATTCTCTGTTTGGGTGTTTCTTGAGAGGGGTGTCCTTTGGCCAACGCATTCTTGTCATCTTTAATTGGCCATTTTCGTTGAGTGTGAAGCAAGCCCAGGCCACGAATGTCGACACCAAAAACGTTGCGCATTGTTTCAACAGAAAAAAAGGGGAAAGGTTCCTGGCAGTTCCTGATTCATGAAAAATGCCGCAAATGGCAAAGCTGTGAATGTCGCACATTGTTTCAATGGAAAATGAGGATAGGTTCCCAGTGGTTTCTGAAGCAGGATTGTTGAAGCAGGTTGCAGTTTATAAACTGCAAATACGCGGGGCCTGCGAATAGCGAATCCATGAATAATGGGGTCTGACGGTATTGTATATTGTATTTCGAAATGGACATTCAAAAAGGCATAACATTAAAGTCATATGATGCAATTTAATGCAACAATACCGAGTAGAGGATAAATGGGGCTTCTGAGGCAGCCATTCAAATGAATTAGGGAAAAGGGAAAAACGTTCTCACTTAAGCCCCAAAAGCCCAAAATAGGACACTGATTTTCTCCCCCTCCCATACAAGCAAATGTAAAATTGAGACACTCATTAAAGCACTTATTTCCTTTGATATTTTCATTCCATTCAAAGAGCGAACCAATTAATATTTGTCCATGTTCTACTTTGGGGAATAACTTAATTTTTCTATTACATTTATCACCATCGAGTATATTCACAAAGATTACTTTGGAACTTAGTTCTTGGTTTAAATGTCTTTGTTGAGCAGAAATGAAATGATAAACTTCTCTCAATGCTCTTGTTTGACCACCTCCTGAGCCATATATCATTTTGAGATTGCAGTAAATTGTTTTTCTATTGTCAATTGATAACCATCAAAGTTTTCAGTCCATTCAAGGATATTAATTTTTTTCTTTACATCCTTCAACTTATTTGTAATTAAATTTATCCGCTTATTTGTTTTATCTACTTTTACCCTGGTTATTTCTTCAATAAGACTTATTTGATATTTCTCACATTCTTTATGTTTTCCATTTAAATACCAAGGCTGATTACATCTCCACTCTTTGGTTTGGTTATTGCTTTGTTCTATCATCTATAAATCAGTAAAAAGACGGCGGTAGCCCGTTAAAATCCCCAACCCAATATCTTAACACTTGTACTTATAACCTACCCCCTAAAAGGCTACCCCCTAAATGACAGGAACCATAAGGGAGACTATTGATTCCATTCTCCAAAATATATCTTTTATCATCAAAAGCTCCTAATGCTTTCTTATTTATCTCTTCTGTATATAATTGATGTTTATAACTTCTTATTGTATTCATTTTTCTGTACTCTTCCTTCTTTAAGGTTAAACAGTTGTAATAATGTTTAAAGTTTATTGTTTCCTTGATTATATTTTTCTTTATTCCCTTTAGCTTCTTATCACACCTTTTAATGTTATTATTATTAATATACGTAAAAGCATAACACTTTGATATCAATTCTATAAATTCACTCATGACCTTCCCACCCAATTCATCTTTAAACTTACCAATAACCTTTTTATTCTTTGATGAAAACAACACATCACCTGACTTATAATTACTTGTATCATATATATATATATATATATATATATATATATATATATATATATATATATATATATATATATATATATATATATATATATATCAATCATATCCTCATATACATCACTTGTCTTAATTTCTAATATAAAACTATCTGTGTCCATATATAACAATGACACATTATCCTTATACTTTGATTTTAAATTATTATGGTAATAGTCACACATTAACGACTTTGACAAGTCAAGAATTGATGTTCCTATATAAATAGGTTTATCCGAACCTGGTGTTGGCGCAGTGGTTAGGGCAGCGGCTTGGGATCCAAAAGGTCCTGAGTTCAAGCCCCGTTGGGCCACTGAATTAATACACCAGGGGGTTGACTCAGCCTGTCATCCTTCCGAGGTCGGCGAAATGAGTACCAGTATACTGGGCCGGTGTATACCCTGGTTAAAATAGGTGTACCATATCCCTGTGTCGTAAGAGGCGACCAGGGTTGTGTCAGGAAGGGCATCCGGCGTAAAACATGTGCCAAATCACTATGCGGATCATACGGATGATCCGCTGTGGCAACCCCTAACGGGAGCAGCCGAAAGAAGAAGAAGCTATAAATAGGTTTATCCATTTCAATACTCTCTTGTTTCAAATGAATAGCACAAAAGTTCTCTGAAAACACCTCCGCTCATTCAAAACTTTGTCTATTGATTAACTTTGAAGCCTGTTTCCAAGATGTAGCAAGTCTTATGTTTTGTCGATTCCTAACATTTTCCATAGTCTTTCCAAATACAGCATTATTCATTAATTTATAATGTTCTAAAATTTCTGTTCTCAAAGTTAATTTCTAAAAGTAAATTTCATTAATTTACTGTTCTAAAAGTTTCAAACACATCAGCCAATAACAATACATCAGTTTTAAGATACAAATCATGATATTCTCCAACATTCTTTATATTAAAGTTCTCCCAAACCTTTGTAGCTTGTGTATAATCTCTTTTGGAAATATGAGTTTTATTTAACTTGCCATAGAAACTTTCTCTTGAAGGAAGTTGTGTTTCTTTAAACTTCTCAAATGAATCCATATAGTCCTACGGATATATTTCCTTTTGCGATAAGAGATCAATCTCTTCTTGATTTGAGAAATGTGATTTAAGATTCGGGAAGTTTTTAGTATTTGATACTAAGTTAGACAAGTCTGAAGACGACGATGGTTCACGAGCGGTATTTGACAATGTAGATTGTTTCAGAAGTCAAGGATGAGACAATGTGATAATGTTTGACCAAGTTATAAAAATGATCAACATGATGTGGTACGAGTGACAGGTTATTAGCTGCAAAATGTCGAAAACCCGGTTTCGTTCAACAACTTTAAAAATTTGACCTTTGCATAACCTTTAAAGGTCCCAAAACAATGTTGTGGACATTAAAATAAGGAAACAGGATAGGTGCTATAGCTTAATGGAGTTAGTTCGTTGAAGAAGGTCGAAAACCCTGTTCGATTCCCACAACTTTGAAAATTTGACCTTTGTGAAATTTAAAGGTCAAAGGTCAAGGATTATGACCTTTGGTACAAAACTTCCTCTGGAACATTCCAGGAACAATACAACATCATATAGGCAATATGGCATTTCACACTCCTCCGATTATCCATACTTTGATGAAATCAGCGTAAAAACAAACTTGAAGGGGGCGCCACGTGCAAGGTGTTAGAGATAGAGAAAAATGGTTTCAAGACTTTAGGTGGTGAATGACCTCAAGATTATGCATAAAAAATATTGTCATCCTCGCTCTCGAAGTTTGGGCGGTCGTCTGATTTTTATGTCAAAATTCGAAATTTTCTAAGTTCATGACCTTGTGACCTTGACCTTGCGACAAAAATGAAAAAATTGAGCTCCGTGGGGCTATGCAGGTGCCATTGGGCTAACCAAATACCGAAATCCCTGCCAGATTCGACAAACCCCTCGGAGAATATGGATTTTTATGTCAAAATCGCAATTGTCTAAGTTCGTGACCTTGAGACCTTGACCTTGGGACAAAATGAAAAATCGAGCTCCGTGGGGCTATGCAGGTGCCACTGGGCTAACCAAATACTGAAACCCCTGCCAGATTCGACAAACCCCTCGGAGAAGAATTTTTTTATGTTAAAATCGCAATTTTCTAAGTTCTTGACCTTGGGACGAAAATGAAAAATCGAGCTCCGTGTGGCTATGCAGGTGCTATTGGGCTAGCCAAATACCAAACCCCTGTCGGATTCGATAAAACCCCAAGGAGAAGATGCAAATTGAAATTGGCTACCCCCTAAAAATACATGTTTTTGGGCGTGGCTCTGCCCAAATTGGGCGCACCACGGCCATTCTCAGGAAAACACAACTTGATCATGATGTAAACCTCACACCAAAATTTCATCAGGATCGCATCAAAACTCACGGAGCTATGCTCAGGACAGACAGGCAGACACACAACAATAATGAATATAGTGGTCACTTATATATTTCGTGAAAATATTTTTTCGTTAACCAATTATATATTTCGTGAAAATATTTTTTCGTGAACCGATAATGGACTTGCCATAAACTTGTATGTGTCAAGAAATCTGATATGGGTTATGGGGAAATCTGATATGAATTGTTTTTGTGAATGAGATGTATTTTCGATCTGTGTTGGGAATGGCAGAAATATCTCCAGATGTCTGTGAAAGTTCATGTATAAATAGATGTGTGTCATAGTGAGCGTTGTGAAGAAAGACAGGAATAAAGTTGGGGGGCTTGTAATTAAGATTACAACTGGAATGAGCTGGACCTCTATATTTACCAGCAAGATGACAGTGATCCCGAACCTTGACGTCTCCCTCAATTTTTTCCTCACACATATGACAGGTACTGTTCTTTCTAAATTCCTTTTTCTCTCCCTTTGTTAATGACATTGGTTTATATGTTTTCACCATTATTTCTCTTAGTCTTATGCAGTCTTTTTCCAATTGTTTTACAAACTCCTCTGAGGCATCTTCTCCTCTATAAAGTTCTAACTTATTGTATTCATCACCAACAGATAATTTGATATCATAACAGAAACCACAAGGAGTATGTTTTTGATATTTATTTGTGTATGATTTATTTGGATGGGAGAAACAGTATCTATCTTTTCAAGGATACTTTCAAAATCAGCAAATATCACAAACGGATGTTTTTTTTAATTTTATTTGTTAAATCTTTCAATGATATGTTTGAACCTGATTTTGGTAAATTGATTACGGTTGATTTATGATTACTCCAATATTTTGAATGTTGATTTAATTGTTCTTTTGTGTGAAAGGAGTTGAGACATCTCTTACAAGGATACGTTTA
>NC_140966.1:40140334-40177834 GCF_056783735.1 Eptatretus burgeri | reverse complement strand
GGCTGTTGTCGCGACGTTGCGATGACCTGCTTGCCGTCGACAGTCGCGATCCGCGAACTTCTTGAACGCGACGGACTCGCTGCAACTCCCCGCCGACACCGCCTGAACAACACAGGCGGGCCTTGCATCATGAGCGCAGCCGAAGCGCGAGAGCTCAGCGCGAAAGCTGGCACGGCTCCCGTTGCTCCCGAACCGCAGATCATCATTGCAGGAAGCAACGAACGGCCGCTCCCGTTGCATCGATGTGGCTCCTGCCGCCAGAACCTCGCCCTTGGGTCTCGAAGGAAGCACCGGCGCACCTGGAGGTACGAACTGGAGATCCAGCTCGAGGTGCGCCAACCAGTCCCGACCCAAAAGGGCGGGCCCCCCTCCCCTCGTACCACAAACACCGAGAGTAGGGCGCTTCGACCCCGGCAGACCACCGAGACGTCGGCCACCGCAAGCGGTGCAATCGCTTCGCCGGTGTACGTGCACAGTGACAAGGTCGTCTTGACCAGGCGAACACCGCGGAGACTACGAGCCGCCCGCTCGCCCATGACCGACACTGCAGCTCCGGTGTCAACGTAAAACACGGTCGGCTTGCCATTCACCTCGACTTCCACCGCGATTGGTCTTGTCACCTCCGGACCAATCGAAAACAGACTCAACATTGGTTGCATCCCCTGCTCCGGCCTGCCGGCATCGCTATGCCCCGGCTGCAGGCCGCTCCCCAGGTCACTGGGGTCCTCCCGCACCTCGCCATCCAAGACCCCAACGGAGGCCCCCGCCATCCGACACACACGCTTCAAATGTCCCACCTTGTGACAATGCAAACACACGGTGTTCTTATACGGGCACACTCATCGCAGGTGCGGACCACCACACCCCCAGCACCCCTGGAAATCCACCTCGCTCCCGGTGCAGCCGCGCTGCGGCGCGCGCCCCCGGCCCGCACCGCCAGACGCGGCGGCGATGGCGCGGACATCCGTGAGCATCTGTTCGACAGCCGACGCAGTCCCGACCGCTGAGTCGAATGTAACGTCGCTCACCCAGAGAATGGCTGCCACCATCTTCGCGTCTCGCAGACCTGAAATAAAACGATCTCTGAGTCGCGCCGGATGCTCCTCTGCCGTAAACTTGCAAGCCACGGCCGAATGCTTCACCCGTGCCACGAAATCTGCAACGCGCTCCTCCGCACCCTTCGCGAGGTGATCCAACTGGTACCGAGCGAGCTGCAATGACTTCTCTGGCGCCAAGTGGGTCTTCATCTTCTCCACGATATCCTGAAACGATAGCCCGTCATCACTGGGCTTATCTGGAGCTACCAAATCACTCAGCAGCCGGTAGTGCTCCGTCGACAGCGAGGCGAGCAAGATCGACTTGCGTTTGCCTTCATCATCCACATCATTCGCGTGGAAATAGCAGCCCAATTGTTCAGAAAACAATTCGAAGTCATCTCCCACGAAGACGGGCACGTGTCCGTGCGCCGTGCCCCGACCTTCTGCCATGCTGGTGAGATGCCGAACCGCGCGGGGTGCGCTGAGTTACTCGCTGCCGATCCGAACCCAACCACCCTGCACACGCCGATCCGGACAGCCTCGTCGCCAAACTGTAGTGTCGTGGTAGTGGTGCTTCGAAGGCAGACACGAGCGGGGGAAACAGTCCAACCCGGCTTTGTTGCACGAGTGGGAGCGTGAGCGTACGTTGCCCGTAACTCCCCTTTATTACGTACTCAATGCACTCTACGAGCCACAGCGACTACAGCAACCACTACAACGCCTCAGGCGGCGCGCACTCCTATATCCCTTGCACGCACGTGATCATGCCGACCACTCCTCCACATCGTGCCCTGCCCCCGCAGGCCTGCTACACCACACTACACCACGCTACACCACACCAGGGTATTCTTTCTGTCGTCTGGGAACAAACTTGAATAAAAGATTAGATGAGGCTGACAATCCTAAACCGTGGAGCAAACCTATCAATCGGGTTGATGAAGTGTGCATGAGGCATGATATTGATTATGGGAATAGCACAACTTTGGAAGAAAAGCATGAAGCCGATAGAGAAATGTTGTTTCATTTGTCTCTGATACAAAATCCAATCTTGAGAGAAAAAGTTGATAGGTTCATCGTGAAGATGATCAATGCTAAATTGAAACTTGGGCTTGGAAATTCAAAATCTTGTAGGTTCGAATGATGTCATTAAGATTGAAGAGCAATTCGCTGATGAATTACATAAACCAATATTCACAAAGTTTCAGAGAAGGAAGGTTTATTGCAAGGAAGTTGATTATATCTGGTCCGCTGATTTGATTGAACTCAATAATGATAAGGGGTACAAGTATGCTCTAACCGTTATTGATTTGAGGAGTAGATATGCGTGGATTGTCCCTTTAAAAAACAAAACAGGTAATACTCTTATGTTAGCCTTTCAACAGATATTTAATAAAAGCAAGAGAAAACCTAAAAAAATTGTGGACTGATGAGGGTACAGAGTTCTACAACCAAACGTTTATGAATTTTCTTTAAAATTACAACATTATATTACACAGCACCTTTAATGAAGGAAAAGCGGTTGTTATTGAGCGATTCAATCACACTTTAAAAGAGAGACTATATAAAAAATTCACCCAACTCTGTTCTCAACAATGGTTATCTTTAATTCAGAAAATTGTAGATATAAGTATAATGATACGATTCACACCTCAACGAACACCAAACCATCAGAAACATTTACAAAATTGGAATATGAAAAAGAGATTAATGTCAGAAAGCCTAAGTTCAAAGTTGGTGATATTGTAAGAATATATAGGTGGAAATCTCATTTTGAAAAAGGTTATGCTAAGTGATGGACAAATGAACTTTTTTAAAAATCGTTGATGTAATAGATTCAGTTCTTTGGACTTATAAGGAATATGATTTAAAGGGGGAAGAGATTTAAGGTTCATTTTTATTCACAGGAATTTCAAAAGACAAAGATAAATTGAAAATTTTTTTTGACTCCACCCCTTTTTAACTGCACCCCTTTTTGACTATGCCCACACAAGCCCCACCCAAGCAAACCCCACCCACAAATGCCACATACACACAATCCCCATACACACAAGTTCCACACACATAAACCCCACCCCACACAAGCTCCACACCCATAAACCCCACCGCACACAAGCTCCATCCACAAAAACCACATCCACACAAACCCCACCCACAAAAGCCACATCCACACAATCCCCATACACACAAGCTCCACACACATAAACCCCACTCCACACAAGCTCGACCCACAAAACCCCACCCACACAAGCCCCACCCACGCAAACATCATCCACTTGTTGTTCGTCTTTCGGCTGCTCCCGTTAGGGGTCGCCACAGCGGATCATCCGTTATGATCCACATACTGATTTGGCATAGGTTTTACGCCGGATGCCCTTCCTGACACAACCCTGGTCGCCTCTTATGACACAGGGATAAGGATTGGGTTTCGCCATGATTCCGGGCTGCCCGACACCTTCTCATAGTGCGGCCCAGTGCAGAGCTCCCGTCATCAAGCGATCCTCCAACCCAAGCCTCCGAGTAGCCGGATTACAGGCGCACGCCACTACGCCCGGTTCGCAAACATCATCCACATCCATCATATTCACATAATTAGTGATTCGTTAATTCATTTCCCTCACACAACATGTTTATTTAATTTTAAAAATTTTGCTCCTTCCACGCAAACCACATACACAAACCCCACCCACACAAGCTACACCCACCCACACAAGCTCCACCCACCCACACAAGCTCCACCCATCCACACAAGCACCACCCACCCACACAAGCCCACCCACCCACACAAGCCCCACCCCCCTGTGCGCCCCTACCTTTGACCCACCACCCCCCTCATCCCACCCCACCCTTCCCCACACACACACGGGGGAGGGGAGGGGTGGGATGAGGGGTGGTGGGTTGTTGAGGGAGCGCACCTACCCCCCTCCCCCCCTTTACATCTCCTTTATTCTTTTCTTGTTATTCAAAATCAGATAATTATAAGGAAAGCAAATATAATTAATCAAGATTGAAAATATTAAACATTTTTCTTTGGGTAAATATTCAGTCGCGAAAATGGACGATCTTTCCCAGCAGTCTGCTTCAGATGTCTTGTGATTTTGAAACTCGGATACCATATTCTGTTTAGAAACAAAGAGTGAAGAACAATTAGGGTATATAAAGATGATTATTTTATGATATTAATAAAATAATAAATATAACATTTACCTCCAGAAGATAGCTGAGGATGTGCCTTTTCAAGGTTTGATATTAATCGGACGAGTGCTTCCCAAGTTATGGCCATTTATTTACCAAACGGATGATAGACACGTTGTTGCGTGGGCGTGGCCGATGGGAAAGGGAAGCTCAGCCGTGTTCGCCATTACGGGTTACAACGTACGGACTTCCGGATCCATTACGGGTTACAACGTACAGACTTCCGGATAATGACTTCGTGTATTCTAATAATTTCTCGATTTCTTATGCGCATTTATAGATAAACACAATGCCCCAAGTTATGATCGTTTTCATATTAGACGGTGTATAAATTTTGGTAACATCAGAGTGCTGGTATGCTCCGAACCAGGAAGTAAAATTTTTTTCTCTCTCTTCTCTTTTTGTTTTTCCTTGCCACGACATTGTGAAAAGGTAAAATACGTTGGCGCTAATTGAATAATTGGGTATTAAAACTAAATTGCGAATAATCGTAACTGCGAATAATATTCAAACTTCCGGGCCACGCACGTACGGGCACGTGAGAGCAAATAAACGGCCTGCGTGGTTGTTGTTTGTTGCTCGCGGTTTGAATTTTTTTTTTATGGGCACGTACTAGTAATAATGAGTCAGACACACACACACACACACACACACACACACACACACACACACACACACACACACACACAAACACACACACACACACACACACACATAAACAAACATGCACAAACACACATACACACATATGTATACACACATATGTATACACACACATATGTATACACACACACATATACACAGACATGCACATATATACACACACGCGCACATATATACACACACACGGAGACAGAGACAGAGTGATAATTTCTCACCTTGGACTCGGATCATTCAAGATCAAAGGACGTGTAATTACTTGTTTCCAGTCAACAATAATATCATTCAGTTCATTTCCAAACGAATAAATGTTTTCAAGGAAGTCGTTCATTTTTATCCATTCCTCGTAATATTCAAATAACTCATTTTTAACATCAGTTATTAACGATGTTCTTATTGGGGACAACCTGTTGGAAAAAAGACTTACAATAATTATTGGTTGTATAGTGATTAATTCTGTTTTAAACAACAAATAATGAATTGGGTTGAGATCTCACCTGTCATCTTGTGAAAATGATTGATCTGTAAGGTTGGAGTACTCCTCTTTACAATCCATTCTCTGAATGAAACACGCTGGGCACACAAGTCTGTTTAAATCAGCAACTTGATGATGTAATGGGAGATTACAAAACAATGGTTTTTCCAGAGTGTTCCCACACAGGAAATGACCGGAATTTTTTTGGCTTGGTTCAGGTGAGCAGCTTGGTTGCCTTCAAACTGACTTATTTTAACACGAAAATAAAACATCTTGCTTTGAATGATTTTTATAAAACCTACGTTTAAAGTTGTTTTTAGATAAACTCTGTTCTGTTAGTGTTCTGATGATTTAAAATATAACCACGAGAGACAAGGGCACAGAATACTTCCTCATTTTCATGGCATGACTGTGCTCTCAACAAAAAACTTCCCCATTTCACAAAACCGAATGAGGGATAAAGTGAATAAAGGTGATGAATGTAAAAGGAAAATTGTTATTCCCCAAAGTAGAACATGGACAAATATTCATTGGTTCGCTCTTTGAGTGGAATGAAAGGAAAGAAGTGCTTTAATCAGTAAAGGCGCTGTCACACATTGACGATTTAGCCAGCGTATGCCGACTTATGAAAAATTTGTTTAAAACGCTGGCACATGTCGAATACGTTATGGGTAAGTTTTGTATACGTTAAGAGCACGCTGAAAAACACTGCCATATGTCGTAGTACGCTGGCTTTCATCGTTGTACTTTGCGGTTGTCCTCAAATTTTAGCATGCTTGAAATTTTACGACGTATGCCAGCGTATGACTCACACGTTCCGCTACGCTGGCCATAAGTTGTAGGCACGTTATGCGATAGTTGACACATGTCGACACACGTTACTTGTAAGTTACTCATAAGTCGAAACACGTCGAGGTAATGATTAGCGTGCCCGAAAATTATTTATAACCGATGAGTAACGTGTTGTAGGCACGTTACATGATCGTTGACACACGTCGAGGCACGTTATGCGATCGTTGACACACGTCGAGGCACGTTACTTGTAAGTTAATCATAAGTCGAAACACGTCGAGGTAATGCTTAGCGTACCCAAAACTTATTTCTAACCTATGAATAACGTGCTTTGAACCTATGTGTAACGTACCTCCAACGCATATTGACGTATGTAGACGTATTTGATTGACGTCTTCTGCATGACCACATAACTTACTGAACGTGTTTCTAATTTACAGCTACCGTTTCATGGCGTATTGGCAGCTTAAAAAAAAAAAAACAACAACAATGACTTCCGATATTTCGTCACATTCCATTACGTCACGTCCGATTGCCTCTTCAGTTTGCTCATGTGTTATTCTTAGTTCCTCCTCTGTGAATATTTTCTGTTTGAGGATATTGTCACGTCGATGTCTGACGTGGATTTTTTTCAGCCCAGCTTGTTGTGATCGTTGTCCTCCTGAAGGATTCTAACTGCCCGATTGTGGAATCCTATTTGACTTCAGACAGAGTTTAACGTTTGTCCGATTTGGTTATAAAATCCTACAAAAACCCTATCGACACTGATAAAACTGATGTCCACACAAGTCCTTCCTTGTGAAACAATTTATTTTCTAATTATACACCATACACTTCTCACCCTTGTACAATGAACTTAAGAATCCCCATTGATTGCAATATTATTTGGTTCTATTTCATTTATTCTTACTTTAGTTAACAGTTAGACCAACCCGATTCAATTCACTTCCACATTACATCAGAGAGGTTTATTCTAACTTGGTACATGGTCAGTTCCAAGGAGTACAAGCCACTGAGATACTATACTTCCTCACGTGCTTGCACTGAAACAATTTACCTTTCAAAGCATTATATACTTTCATGAGAGAGAGGTTGGGGGATATTCACCCAGCCTGTAGACGTGTCCTTTAGAAGAAAAGCCACTTCGTACATTTCTAAGCAAAGGTTCATTTATCAGCTCGGTCACTCTGCTCCAGAACAACACATTTCTTATCATTTAGGGCAAAAGTCTTTTGGCCAGAAATGACAGCCAATTCAACTTGCAGCATAAAAGTTACATTTCTGAAACTCCATTTGTTACAATTTTAAAATACATTAATATAAATTTTTCCCCCACACGTCGAAACTTAAAAGCAAATGTCCGAATATATTTTAAAATTAGTGATGGACTAAAAAATAAAAAACAAAACAACAACAACAACAACCAAATATTTCATCACGTGCCTTTACGGAGCCAAGGAGAAAAAAAGAAAATCTGCCTTGACGGAGAAAATAAGTTTCGGGTATGCTAACCATTACCTCGACGTGTTTCGACATATGAGTAACTTACAAGGAACTCGTGTCGACGTGTGTCAACGATCACATATTGTGCCTACAACTTATTCCCAGCATAGCGGAATGTGTGAGCCATACGGCGAGTACGTCGTAAAATTTTCAGCATGCTTGAAATTTCACGACGTACGAGACGTACCACGAAATATGACAGCATACTTCATCGTTTTTCAGCATGCTCTTAATGTATACACAACTTACCCATAACGTATTCGACGTGTGCCAGCTTGGTTCGGCAAATTTTTCATAGGTCGGCATATGCTGGCTAAATCGTCAAGGTGCGACTGCGTGGTTGACACTTTCAATTTTCAGGCGGTTATGATTGAAGTCGGTGTGCGGCAGGTTTTTAACAGGCTACGCCACGAGTTCGTCGGCGATACGTGCAGCGCGCTATGCATAAGTTAGACTATCGTTGGGCATAGGTTGTGAACGCCGCCAACAGGCTAAGCATTCGTTGGTATAAGTTATCTATAAGACAAGGAAACGTTCTGTGCCCGTTACTAATATGTTATGCATACGACCAACACGTTATGAATACGACCAAAACTTAAAAAAAAACATCAAAATTTCAGCGTACGCCAACGTTTTACATACATTTTTAGGTCATCTCTTCGAACATGACCTAATAATATTGGTGTTGAGAGGAGAGGTGATGATCCGTCCGTCCGTCCGTCCACAATGAAGTTGAAGCGGGAGATCTGGTCATGAGTGATCCTGATAGAGGTCGATGAGACGTACACGATGGTATGACATTCAAGGTCACCGAAGGTCAAGGTCACGAGGCCTTAGAATTTGAAAATCGTCATTTTCGCAACTTCAATCTCCTCTTCCATTTATGAAGCGATCTTGAATTTGATTGTGGCATATGAATCTATAGGACAATATCTAAATTTGGTCGGGCCGGATTTTTGATGTTCCCTTTCGTTTTCGTGTCACGTGACTTCAAAGTTGGCAAAAAATGCAAAAATGACGATTTTCAAAATCTATCTCCTCCTACATTTCTCAAGCAATCTTGAATTTGATTGTGGCATATGAATCTATAGGACAATATCTAAATTTGGTCGGGCCGGATTTTCGATGTTCCCTTTCGTTTTCGTGTCACGTGACTTCAAAGTTGGCAAAAAATGCGAAAATGACGATTTTCAAAATCTATCTCCTCCTACATTTCTCAAGCGATCTTGAATTTGATTGTGGCTTATGAATCTATAGGACAATATCTAAATTTGGTCGGGCCGGATTTTCGATATTCGCTTTCATTTTCGCGTCTCGTGACTTCAAAGTTTGCAAAAACTGCCCTACCTTCAGGAGGCTATATATTTTCTCGCAGAGATGACTGTCTCTCCCGCACGGGGGGTAGTTTTTATACGTTGCCATTGCTGGCTAAATCGTCAAGGTGTGACAGCGCCTTTAGTCTCAATTTGACATTTGCTTGTATGGGAGGGGGAGGAAATCAGTCTCCTATTTTAGGCTTTTGGGGCTTGAGTCAGTCTCAATTTTACATTTGCTTGTGTGGGAGGGGGAGAAAATCAGTCTCCTATTTTGGGCTTTTGGGGCTTTAGTTAGAAAGTTTTCCCCTTTTCCCCCATTCATTTGAATGACTGTCTCAGAAGCCCCATTTATCCTCTTACTATACTGCCACCATCCAAATTAGTGTCAAACTGCAAAACTGTACCAAGTATTATGCAGGGATGCTTGGGTAATGTGAAATACACCATCAAAAGTTTCACACTTTGGGAAATAAAGCAACTGAGCAGAGTACAGAATGGTCAGACAAATCAAAGAACGTTTTTATAAAGATGCAGACAGAGGTAGCCAACTATGCTGGACCAAATCTGGTTGTTGGTACAGCTGGCAGATTGTCAAGTACTCTTATTTTTTGGATACCTGGGAGTCTGAATCATCATGAAACCCTGACTATAAAAGAATACAAGAAAGAAAAAAAAAGTCTTGAAAGGACAGACTTAAATTCGTATTTTGGTTCAAACAAAACAAACCATTCATTACGTACGCACAAATTAGTATGTACTGGCTTCCTTCAAGTAACGGAATGAAAAGTTGTATCAAAATGGATGTTTATGTTCTTCCAAAAGGTTAATTGGAGCTCTCTGTTCGAATATTATTTTAAAAACATTCTCCTTAGAAATTCTGTCTTTCCTGTGGATTTAAGTTGGTTATTAGTAAAGCCACATTATGTGTCACGTCGTTGTCTTCATTTATTTTGGCTAATTTTCCTTTCTTCATTGCATTTATAAAATTGCGTCCAAATTTTCTTCATTTACAAAGCTCGACAAACCATTTCCTGTGTTTCAATCCTTATTGAGGCATCAAATTCGTGTTTCAGCTCGGTCTGCAGCAAATGCATGCAGGTGCATAACAATAAATTATCATAATGCTGACCACAGGCCAAATTGAAAGTGGGCGAATACTGTATGACTAAAGGTCGGCATCTCACCAGTATAACACCAATGGAATCATCAATACAAACGGAAAGCGGTTATTATGATACGAAAGAACATCGTGAAAAAGAGTATCCAAGAGAGCTGGAGGGAGTTGGAAAGACTAAAAGGCAAAATCTCATTGCCAACGCTTGTATATATAATGTTTAAATATACCTGGCAGGTCGACCATATATGCGTTTTCTTTGAGAAAAATACCGATAGGTAATAAAATAACGTTTCTTTAAAACATAAAATAATGTAAGGATGGTATGCCAAAAAGTTTGGAAACTAGGTCGCGAAGGATCCATCCATCCATCCATTGGGATCATACTCTGCAGAGCATTGGTGCTGCCTCAGCAGTCTCATTGACTATTGGACACAATCCTGGATGGGTCACCACTCCTACACAGTATACCAGCATGCTGGCACTCATTGTGCTGACCTTAGAAGGATGACAGGTCGAGTTAACCCCACCTGGTATTAATTCAACAGCTGAGGGGGATTTGAACTCAGGACCCTAGGATCCCAAGCCCACCACCCTAACCATTAAGCCAACACCAGGCATAGGGAAGGATGGTCACAATAAATTATCATGTGAAAATTTCCATTTGTAGTGACAGTGTATGTTAATTGTTTCCATGCATGAATTTGACCAGTGGAATATTAAAGTGGTAATATGCACATACACACATCTATGCACTTCCCATTGCACATGCACCGCAGAGTCGAGGAGGGCCACCAAATATGTTATAAACAAATGCGCTCAACAATTGCCAAAGAATACCTGTGTAGAACAAGGCTAATCCTGAAAGCACACCTCACCGAGAAACAAAATCAATGCCATAAACCAACTCACATTACCAGTATTCCAAAATCAAAGCCAACGATATATTTTGAAATTGTACCATCACAATCCCACAACAGAAGTAAAATGTCAAATGATGCCATGATACTAAACCAGAAGAAGATTGTGGTGTCTTATTGTGGCATGAAAATGTGGTGTCATTCCCACCTTGTTTGGTTGTGTGGTGGAAAATAACTCAATTTCCACAAGTTGGATCAACATACCAAAGGAGAATCTTTAATTTCGTATATACGGAGGAAGAACATTGAATGATTTACTGAAACATTCGAATGGACTTCACTGAAATAGATGCCCGAAGCAATTCTTCGTATATACAATTTGACATTCCAAAGAATGGGAGGGTAAGACATTTGGCAATTCAACTACAGGATTAGCTGATAAGCATGAGGCAAAATAACTCAAAACTGCAATACGTGTCCTCTTTGGGTGGGAGGGAAAGAATGACACAATCATGGCAAAAGTTGCAGTGTTATCAACCAGGTCACCCTGTTCATTGTAAGACATTCCTTTCATCAACACGTAGGTCAAAAGACTATTGGGTAAAGGCAAACATTACTGACAGCCAATTCGACTATAGCACAAAAATTAAATATATAAAGTACCCTCAACAATTATAATTGAGAGTACATGAATATAAATTTTTTTCTTCCACATCCCCCCTTTTTACATTTCAGGAAAAATTTGAATTATTATATTACAAATGATCACCATACCCCATTCCAAGAGGACAAAATATATCCCTTACACAAGTTCAATCAATAATGGCAGTGAGCGCTCATAAGAGAAGAATGCTGGACGATGGCCATTTCAATAGTGTCTCAGCCAGGTTAGTGAGTGTGTTTCCACTTAATTCATGGCCTGTTCATCAGCAGGTGTCACGAATCGAAAAGAAGTGCTACCTGAGGCCAGAAGATAAGCAGGTCAGGGTGTAGATAGAGCAGCACCCAGTGGGGGAAACAGTCTAGGCGCGCCTTGAGCTGCAGAGAAGGTAGATATTGGCAGGTACGAGCTTGGGCCTGACAATGGGTTGCAGATGACACTGGATTGAAGGAGACGAAAAGGACTCTAGATGTGACCCAGAGATCCAGCCCCAGCAGAGTTTGGGGCCTTGTAGCAGCAGTTCGTGCAATCAGGTTTGATTCACCAAGCGAGCTGTGCACGCTGGAGGCCGCCACGATGGCTGCACGAGCCCCACCCACACCATTGAACACATGTTGCAGATGACTCACCGCATGGACCTTCAGGGCCTTCGTTGTGCATTGTGCGACCATGGCAAGTTCACGATGTAACTGCATAGCAGCAATTTGCGAGTGTGGTTGGGTACATTCCTCCAGGCATATTGGTTCGGTGCTGTCATATTGTTTTTAACATAAAAACCTTCAAAAATCTTCTTATCTGAAACAGCTGAACAGATCGAGGTGAAACTTTACAGGTATGATCGCCTATCCATAAGGAATAAAAGTTATCCACCTATGATGTCATAGGTCACATAGTTTGGCAGCTATGATTTTTTGAAGAATAAAATTTTTAAAACTTCTTCTCCAGAAAGGCTTGACAGATCAAGGGGAAACTTCACCCACATGTTCCCCAAGCCTTGTGGATACCAGCGTGTTCATGAATAATTAATAGGTCACATAGTCTGGCAGGCATATTGGTTTGAACGAAAATCTTTAAAAAAACAAATTTCTCTTGAACCGCTTCATCAATCGATGTGAAACATCACAATTATGATGTAGTAGTCATGGGGAATATATGTTTTAAACTTCACACCTGATTGGATGCATGGTCTGGCAGCCAGAAGTATTTAATGTTTTGACTCTGAGTGCAGGGATTTAAATTAAACTTGGTATAAGTATGTATAATGATGTGTAGGTGGAGGCATATCTGGTGATGTCGTGACGTCGAAGAGTGCCCTTCTAGTTTTTAATGAAAGACCACTATTTTCTTTCCTCTGCATTATGAGAATTAAAGTACCTTCATTAGGCAATGTATATTAGACTGCTGCCGCGATCGGTGCAAACAAAACATGCATTACCTCGTTTGAGTTGTAATCAAAATGTGCCTTTATTTAATGATAGAAGACATTGTTTAGTCTTCAAATGTACATCACAGGCAGCTATGAACCCTCCGAACTACGCTGAGTGAAAAAGATGGTGGCAATTTCTGGACGGCTGGAGGGAAACGTGTGGCCTGGATAATGGGTGGTGCTTGTGATGCTTTTGGAGAGAGGAGAAGGCATGGCTTGTAGAATGGGCGGCACTTATGACCCATAGACACAAACTCACCTTTATACACAAAAATATTGAAATCGATAATCGACACACACGAGTCCAATCGGCCGATGCCGACTTCCGAAAGATTTCCGATATCGTCTTGTGCAGATTAATGATTCCGATATCAGCATAGCACTAATCAGATATCATACTGTATCAGTCCGTAAACATGACTCGTTCCTGAGTTTTGTATTTAATAAATCCCTATTTCATAAGTTGTGTGTGCCCACTCTGGTATGTGGGCTCCCTTGCGTCAATCATTTCGGAAGAATTGGCTTCTCCCTGGGAGATCTAATTTAGGTTAAAATCCTGATAACCGCTCATGCTCGAAATAAGATTGCTCACCTCTATTCAGGCGAATGCTGCCTCCAAGTTGGCAGTAAGCTGGCCATCTATGAAGCGATTGCTTCGGAATTTTATATGTACTCACCCGACTTATTATTGACAGTCTCGGAGGAGCGTAGCGTAGAGGAGGGGTGGTGTGGGGGGGGAGTGGACGTAAACATGACTGTATATATATATATATATATATATATATATATATATATATATATATATATATATATATATATATATATATATATATATATATTGTTACGAATCTGGAAGCCATGAGCACTCAACATACAAGTCTTATAGCTCAGTTATTTCGATAAGTAAATGTGGATGGATAGCTCCACGTCCCTTGTTTAATGGGTAATTGAATATACATGCGCTGCGAAGTAAATTTAATAGTCAGGGTTTTCTTTTATTTTTACACCACCAACATCAACTACAACAACACCAGCATCACCCTCTCCTTCACCTCGCTCTGACCGACACCATTGCCTATGTGCGTGCCAGCACGTATGTGGGCAGAGCCCACGCAGGATAATGTTCCTCTGCCTGTTTGGTGGGCAGTCCGCAGTGACGGCCGTCACGCCCCCCCCCCCCCACTGGTCCAATCAATGGCCTTGGTGTCCATTTTGGCCAATGACAGGGCGACGAGCGCATTTTGCGTGCCAAAACCATCCAGTGAGGGAAAGTGGGGAGGGAGGAGGCGTCCCCCCCCTCTAGACGAGGGTGAATAAGGTGGTGGTGCAATCGGACGACGAGAGTGTGGTGTACTGGATAGAAGATGCTTAGCAGGCAGACACGAGCGGGGGAACAGTCGAGCCGGGCTGTGTTGCACAAGCACGAGCGCGGGCGTACTTTGCCCGCGGCTCCCCTTTATTACGTATTCAGCACACGCACAAGCCGGGCGACTCCAGCATTACTACAACGCCTCAGGCGGCGCGCACACCCTATATCCCTTGCAGACCCGATGACCACCACGACCACTCCTCCCCTCATCATGCCCCGCCCTGCATGCCCGCAGGCTATACCACACTCCACCCTCCTAAAAGTATGATTATTAAATGATCACCATCATAATAAGCATAAACAGCACGAAGGACTATGGTATAATAGTAGACAAGGCACAAAAAATGAAAACAGCGAAGTACAACAGCACATCACATCATATAATGCGTGAAAGCGAGCTAATGGAGCTGCCACGGCCAGGTTCCGAAGACGGAGGTGCACACAGCACCTCCCAAACTCTGGCCGCGTTACCGATATGAAGCAGCAAGGCGAAAAGCACAGCAGCCCTACACAGCGGAAACGCCCCCAGGCGGCTCATGCTGACATGGCCCTCGGCGAGGCCGCGGCGATCTCCCGAGCAAACCTCCCCCGGCACCATCAAATGCCTCCGGCCCACTTCCCCCAGGCAGACCTGACGCAGATAAACATTCCGAGGCCGGAAGCCCGCTGTCTGGAAGCCGTGGTGCCAGCGCCAGCCTCGATTGACCTTGGATGGGGGCGCTGAACAGCGCCGCTGGCTGGACGCACCCAATGCTCCAAAACAACCCACGCACCACAATCAGTTGAGATGTCAACGCCCGTCTAAACGGCCTTGAGCGAACACAGAGAGCTGCGCCCGCAACCAGAGGTGGGGGTAACGCCGACCAGCGCACCAGTCCTGGCTCCGAGTCGATCTCCGAGACCCACACGGCAGTTAGACGGTAGCAATTCCATTTAAACCACACTTCAATCATAGGCTCGTTATAAATCACTACGAACATCATTTGAATCATTGCAAACTCATTTTTCCGTACAGCGCATTCTTTCGACCAAATCCCCGCACATGACAAAGCAACTACCCGCGGCCCGGGGCAATGGAAGGACAACCCAACCTTTTTATTCGCCACCACCGCTCCCAAAGCCACCACATCACATTGATCATAATACAAATCCCATTGATTGATCTCCGCCAAACCCACTCTCACACGGGAACTGCTGGCATTTATTTCAACAACGTTAAACCGCATCACTCGAGCAATGAAAAACAAATATGCAATGAACAGCAACCCACAACCCACATCACGAGTCCGCCTCTTGGTTGTCGACTCGATGTTGTGACTCGCGACTTCCTTTAACGCCACGGGCTCACCGCAACCCGTTGAAGCTGCTCGAACAACACCGGCGCGCATTGCCTCACGAACGCTGCCGAAGCGCGGGAACTCATCGCGAGAGCTGATATGGCTCTCGCCGCTCCCGAACCGTACATCACCGCCACAGGCAGCAACGAACGGCCGCTCCCGTTGCATCGACGCGGCTCCCGCCGCCAGAACCTCGCCCTCGGTACTCGACGAAGGCATCAAAGAGAGCACCGGCACACCTGGAGGTACGAACCGGAGATCCAGCCCGAGGTGCGCCAGCCAGTCCCGACCCAAAAGGACGGGCCCCTCCCCTCGCACCACGAACACCGAGAGTAGGGCGCTTCGCCCCCGGTAAAGCACCGAGACGTCGGGCGCTGCAAGCGGCGCAACCGCTTCGCCGGTGTACGCGCACGATGCGCGGGCAGCACGAGCGGACTCAATTCGACACCCGATCAGTGCCCCGATCACTTCGACATTCACTGGCATCGGTCCTGTCACCGTAGGACCAACTGAAACCAGGTTCAACATGGGCAGCATCTCCCGCTCCGGGTCGCTGGAATCTCCGTGCTCAGGCTGCAAAACTCGACCCGGGACGTTACCGTGCACGCCATGCACTGAACACCATACCGGCGGTAGGTCTTGACCCGGGACGGAAGGATCGCTTCGCACACCGCCATCTATGACTGTAACGATGGGCGATGACCCTCGGCCCACACACCGTAGACGACCTCGAGTGCTCAGACCGCCATCCGAGTGATTGCATTGCAACGCTCGCCCACGACCCGTGCAGCAGACCGTGCGCGTGGCCGTGCATGCCTGGCCCATCGCGCTGACCCCCGGACCATCTGCTGTGCCCCGACCATCGAGACCCCGGACATTCTTCAGAGCTCGCGCGACGTCCCACGCCGCGTTCGAGCCGAACCGCGTGTCCTCGTTCTTTAGCCGTGGCTCTGCAGAAATCATTCCCCCGATCTGACATGCCTCAATAAAACGAACACTGAGCGCGGCCGTTGCCCACTCGACGTGGCCGAAGTCGATTCCGACGAAGGCGGGCACGCGTTCGTGCGCCGTGCACCGACCTTCTGCCATGCTCGTGCTGGCGAGACCCTTGGCTCCGTAGCCTGGAACCGCACGGGTTATTTGCCACCCTGCACACGCCGATCCGAAGATCCTCGTCAGCCAACTGTGGTGTACTGGATAGAAGATGCTTAGCAGGCAGACACGAGCGGGGGAACAGTCGAGCCGGGCTGTGTTGCACAAGCGCGAGCGCGGGCGTACTTTGCCCGCGGCTCCCCTTTATTACGTATTCAGCACACGCACAAGCCGGGCGACTCCAGCATTACTACAACGCCTCAGGCGGCGCGCACACCCTATATCCCTTGCAGACCCGATGACCACCACGACCACTCCTCCCCTCATAATGCCCCGCCCTGCATGCCCGCAGGCTATACCACAGAGAGATCCTTCCTCCACAAGAACCGCAAGTCGGTTGTTCGCCGTCTCTCTGTCGGTGAACAAGAGAGCTTTTGAGATAGTTGATGACCATCGAGCAGGCAAGGTTGTGGTCAATATGATGGGCAGGTTGAACGAGTGTGGAGTTATCAGCCCTCGCCTTGACGTTCAACTCAAAGACTCGGCGAAGTGGCAGAGAAACCTCCTGCCTTCTCGACAGTTTGAGAGACAGAGGAGAGGTTTGGTTGCTGGGACGAGCGCGGAAGGGAGCTCTGGATTCTATCATCACACCTCGACGCTGGCCTAGTTCGCCCATGTCAGCCGAACCACATGAGGTGGACAGGTCCATGTCCTTCTGGGTATGTGTGTGTGTGTGTGTGTGTGTGTGTGTGTGTGTGTGTGTGTGTGTGTGTGTGTGTGTGTGTGTGTGTCTGTCGGTGGGCCCGTCTGTAAGTAGGAATTGTTTACGTGCTTGTGTGTAAATTTGCATTCTCCTATAGTCGGCTAACTCTGCTTCTTGCGTGCTCCCCCTTTCCCCCATTATAAATAAATACATTTGTTAAATGTATCAGTTCTTTGCTGTGTTTCTTCCATTGGCTTAGCATGGCGCGTGTTGGTGAATTATAAAGGCTGTTGCCGCTGTAACTGTACATTTGGACTGACGGAACTTTGGCAACCATCCGCTCGGGTTGCGCACAGGTCGGGCACGCTAACGGCTCGACTCGTCCGGGGGCCGTCGAGGGTGTGAATACTCAGTAACTCGCCATGTGGATCTCTAGGGATTTTGAAGATTGGCAAATAACCCTGTACCACGTGATGGAATTATTGACGATTCACGGTCTGGTAAGGGACCCGTACCTGTCGGAGTTTTCCGAGAGGTACGATCTACATTCCGGGTGTTAGGTGGAGTCGACCCTACCGCCCCACCTAGCGGTCGTGCTTGCAGCAGATACCTGGCCCGCAACAATATAATCTAACATATAAATCTCTTTCTAACCACCGACTCATTCACTGACTCACTGATATAAACGTTTAGTACTTTCTTGGTGCACGAGAAAGCTGAAATTTTGCATACTACTGCAACTCGAAGAACCATTAGCCAAGAAAAAAATCGCAAAACCGTCGAAAGTCCATAAATGTAAATATCCATAAATAAAAGTCGGTCTGTGCAGACTCACTTTGGTGGGTCACGTGACCCAAGACAATGGAGCTTACACTCGAACTGGGTGCGAGGCAACGCTAACACGTGCATCTCCTGCCACTTATTTTATAACCTTTGCTGTATTTACATTCAAATTACTATCGCTGTAAAATTTAAATAAACAGCTCATTATCTATACTAATAAAAGGCAATGTGTGTCTGTCTGTCTGTTTGTCTGTGTGTTTTTTATCCATAACTCCAAAACAATAAAACCTAGCAGTCTGAAACTTTGCATGCATATTAATAAAAGTCCAAGGAAGTGCAAAAGTGAAAATTGGGTGTTTGGGTTAATTAAAACACCCTTTTTGAAGATAATTAACGGCCTTATTTAATTATATTGTTGCGGTTCCGCAAAACCACTTACCACTAAGGCAATGGCACCCAACATACAGTGATCCCCAGGCAGTTATTTCATTACTATTCGTGTAGTTAGTCCTCCCCTCATAGCAAGTGGGTTAATGGGACAAATTGCATTGCGTGGAACTCGTAGTAAGGTCTAATAAATATCTATTTGATCCATACTCTGTCCTTGACTCTAACCCTTTCCTTTGAGCCATAATACACAACAAGAATGCAAGCACACACACCTTTCAACGGACAATTGTTTAATGGGCACACCGCGATGCCTCCCATTGCTCGGATCCTCCCCGTTGCACACAAGACAACCTTCCCCAGGAACTTGCACGCCATTTTCCATTCAAATTTGCACGCCAATTCCCAACAGGCACATCACTTTACTCCGCACCTTGTTCACCAAATCTCACCACTTTGACCACAAATGCCTCCCGCACAAAAATACTCCCACACCCCTCGTACCTCTGCATCACTACAATTCGCCACTCTATTTTGAGCACAGCACGGCATCAGCCATTGTCCTTGGCGCCGTGCAATGCTTGACCACGCTACAGATGGTATATATCTCCACCGCATCTCACCGGGAATGTCCCGGGTTAGAGTCCAGAATTATTACAGCTCTCATCCAGTGGTCAGACCACGGCAAGACCGTAAGCAACGAGGAAAGGTCACGGGAAGGGCGATCCACGGATTTGGTTCGGGTCCCGAATGTGCATTGTGGCTTGGAAAGGAGGTCGTGGGTGGGGAGAAGGTCCGCTACCATCCGATATACAAACTATACTAAGTACACGTTTGGGGCCAGCGTACCAGCTCGAGGTGCATGCTCGCCATGTTAAGTCAGGAGCTCTGAGCCGTGCCAAAGTTGGTGGGCATCGGAGCTGGTTTCCGGCTCTGGAGCATGGCGGGGCATGGCTAGAACCGCTGTGGCCCAATTAGGGAGCAGGATTTGGGCCATAGCGCATCACTTTCCGGTCCTCACCCCATTCCTCACCTGGAGCTTATAAAAGGGGGGTAGCACGGAGCAGTTGAAAGAGCTTCTTCTTCGAGAACTTCATGTGCGACTACCGTCCTTTGAGAGCATACATTGAATGTCCTGCCATGCTGTCGATGTGCCACCACCCCTGTGAAGCCAGAAAGACTCACCGCCGGCCACGGATGTTGGACCAGGTGGGAGCTCACATTGACACGAGCCCCGGCGAATAAAAAAGGAGACTAGAACGGGCACTCATAGAGCGCATACCTTCACCGCCACTACTTTTTTTGTTCTTGGTATGAGTCTGGGGAACTGGTTTTATATGAATGGTCTTATGACACAAACTACATATCTATAATGTCATGACCCCCCCCCAACTTTCGGGGGCTACGGACTAAACAACAATCAACTCGCGTCGTTTTGGTGAGTCTTCACTCGCAAGCTCGGTGAATACAACGTTTCAACAAGAGAAGGTGATCTCCTTTGATGCTGGTTTCATGCAAATCGAATAAGAATTGACTGAGTTATGCCGAAAACCGCATATTTTTCAAGGGCGTGACCCCCCCCCCAAGACATTTTACCCCAACCGGTGACATGTGTTATGACGTTATTGTGTCACAAGATTGGGCATTAAATTCTGAACATTTTGGTGCTGGGTTCATGTAAAGCGGACAAGAATTGACCGCGTTATGACAAAAACCGCATATTTTTCAAGGTCGTGACCCCCCTGACCTTTGACCCCTAACCGGTAACAAGAGTATGGGCGTCATTGTGTCATATTGCATATCACAAGATGAGGCGTTGAATTCTGAACATTTTGGCGTTAGTTGCATGCAAATTGAATAAAAATTGACCGTGTTATCGTAAAAAGACGATTTTGACCTTTTCATGACCTTGACCTTGACCTTTGACCCGAACGATCCCAAAATCTAATCGAATGCTTCCTGGCTAATAACCAATCATCCCACCAAATTTCATGCAATTCGGTTTAATACTTTTTGAGTTATACGAATCACAAGATTACAAATAAATAAATAAATAAATAAATAAATAAATACACGCCGACCAAAACATAACCTTTCGCAGAATGCGAAGGTAATAACACGCCATATCACGAGATGGGAATGCTCAGGTGGAGCGTCCTATTGAGGTACACGCTTTCAGATTCAGACCTTTACATGGTTAGGTTCAGGATCTTTCTTCTCACACATCTATTCTCCTCTCTTTCTATACACCCCTCTATCCCATCTACTGTGGATGCATAAAGAAGAATGTGTTACTGATTCGCAATCCCATTTTCCTCTGACAAGACACCGCGCACCACTCATGTCGCACACATCACACCTCCCACTCCCACACCGTAGACACCAGTATCTTTCCACTTACCCCTCCCGAAGCGTCCTGGGCCGCGTTGGTCAGCCGACCTCGCCAGGTATTTTGAGGGCGCTCATCTTCGCCTTTCTCTCTCTTTCTTGGCTATCTAACTTTCCGTGTGTGTGTGTGTGTGTGTGTGTGTGTGTGTGTGTGTGTGTGTGTGTGTGTGTGTGTGTGTGTATGAGAGTGAGTGAGTGAGAGATGGTGCCTGTCCTAGATTAAGTAAGATTGTAGAAGATAGTCAGGGGATAATCCTGCTCTGTGTCTGCTTTTGTAAGATTGCTGGTCTTTTGCCGCACCCAACTAATTCCTTGCTATCTCCTGCTGTTCATAAAATAAAACCCCCTTCACTGTGCCACGTACTTTTCCTCACTTGTTTGTAAATAAATGTTTTGTATAGAATGTTCCCAGCTCATTTTCGTGTTCTCTTCCATTGGTCAAGCATGGCTCGCACCCGACTTTATCCGGGACGTTATTCCCCAACTGTCTGTTTCCGAGCCAGTACGTGCTTGACAGTTCCACTCAGCTGCATCTCATCTGGAAAGGCGATTTGGTTTAAGCAAGTGCGTACCGAGGGCGTGTTCCTCGGTAATTAGTCACATGACCTTCAGGTAAATGCTATTTATTAGACAGAGGACCCTAAGTCATGTGGTCGAGTTGTTGGCATTCGCAGTCGATTAGTGACCCGCTGCATCACAAAGATATTTGTGTGTGATGGCCTGCGATTCTGGTGTGTCTGGTGGGAACCCGAGATAGTTCATCCCTCGTGGTCTTTGCTCCCGACCCCGGGTCCGCAACAATATCCTTCATCAGGCGATCCTCGGCTACCTCGCTGTCTGGGGTCCGAAAGCGTTTCCTGGATTATCTCGCTGGGGTCTGAAGCTGCCATGTTTTTTTGGCCTCCTCAACCATGCCTCGACTTGGAACAGGCCGCAACGATTTCTTAACGATAAAGTTGTTTTTTTTCCACTTTCCTCCCTCATATTATCGAATGCCTGTTCCCCATGGCTATGAATCGCTGGGTATATTTTAGTGCTTAGAAAAGCCTAGAGACGCCAGCGTTCATGGCTTTATTTCATTTACGCGTGTGAAAAACCGAGAGAATCTCTTAAACTAAGTACTATTACAAAATGTAAGTCCAGATTTGAAAGTATCAGCAGTTCCGACTCCTAAAAAAAAAAAAGTGTTGATTTGTCCAATTCGGGCATTGCATGGGCGTTTCCGGGTGCATAGTTGTATCGAAGGCAATTGGTCATAATTTGCCAAGCCAGGGATTCCATTAGAGTGCTTTCTTGACTGATTAAGCCACTTACCGAGCTGTACAGTTCATGTCGGTTGACAGCAGTGCAGTTCTTGACCCGATCGGGATGTACAGTCAACAGTTAATACAAGGGAGAGGTACATATACACTATACAGCACACACTGATGTGGTACATATGGGTAGATTTGGATCTGTAGGGACTCTTCATGGGTGTGTGGGCATGACATGCCTGTTATGGGTGCCATCATGGAAAAGTTTCATCCCATATCTTATATGGAGTTTCTATCAGGTTTTGCTTTGTCCTCGTGCCTGTTTCAAAAGTATTTAGTTTTCGGATTTCCTTTACAAAGGTTTATGTTTCTCTTTGAGAGTTTCAAAGCAAAATATATTGGATAACACCCGATTCCTGAGCTGTTTGGCATTTTAACGTATTTTCTAAATTACCGAGCCAACTTTTCTTTCCACCCGTCACACGCAGCTGTTTATAAAGATTAATGTTTGTGAACATCTCCCTGAAACGTCTACATAAATGTAACATTGTTTTTTGGTGAAGCTACTCAAGGTTTTTGGGTTGTAAACAGTATGTACTGTAGTCGGAAATCACACTGACTCCAACCTGCCGATTGCCAATATCGGCCAAGCGTGAGTGTGGGGGGGGGGGTGAGCATGTGTGTGTGTGTGTGTGTGTGTGTGTGTGTGTGTGTGTGTGTGTGTGTGTGTGTGTGTGTGTGTGTGTGTGTGTGTGTGTGTGTGTTGTTCACAAAGCATAACATATTCTCTCTGATAACTCCCCTACACCCCACCTCTCTGTCTCTGTCTCTCTCCCTCTCCCTCTCCCTCTCCACATATTTGGATGGTCGTTATGTCTGGACAGTGAGTGGTTACCTCTATATGTGTCTGGACAGTGGTTATGTTCAGGTCGGGTTTGTCTCCAGATGTGTCTTGATGGTATTTATTTTCGGACGTGTCCGGATGGGAGTTTGTCTCCGGATGGGTCCGGGTGGTGTTTGTCTCCATACAGCTTGGCTCCGAATGCGTCCGGGTGGTATTTATGCCTGGGTGGTGTTTGTCTCCAAACGTATCCGGGCAGTGTTTATGTCTGGACGGGAGTTTGTCTCCAGATGCGTCTCCACCCACCCCTTTCTCACTCTCTCTTCTTCCTCACCCTCCCTTGCTTCTCACTCTCCCTCCCTTCTCACTCTCCCTCCCTCCTCGCACTCCCTCCCTCCTCACTCTTCCTCCCTCCTCACTCCTCACTCTCCCTCCCTCCTCACTCTCCCTCCCTCCTCACTCTCCCTCCCTCCTCACTCTCTCTCCCTCCTCACTCTCTCTCCCTCCTCACTCTCCCTCCTCACTCTCCCTCCCTTCTCACTCTCCCTCCCTCCTCACTCTCCCTTCCTCCTCACTCTCCCTCCTCTCTCTCTCTCTCTCTCTCTCTCTCTCTCTCTCTCTCTCTCTCTCTCTCTCTCTCTCTCTCTCTCTCTCTCTCTCTCTCTCTCTCTCTCTCTCTCTCTTTTCACCCTCCCCCCCTCTCTTTTTTCCCGCCAGCGAAGTGACGGGTGGTATTTGCAAGTAATCACTAATTTTGATTTATTTAGCTGCTTACAGAATGCAACCACAATCCACGTCATCAAATATAGAAAGCTCTTTCACAAACCACTTCATTAAATATATAAAGTTGACATTTATTACATCTGTAAGTATGATGCACCCAAGTCGTTCTTTGCGGTGTGCAAGAATGGGCCCACGAGTACTCATTAAGGGGTCTATGGGAGGGTAAGGTGTTTAACCCCCCCCCCCCCCCAAAAAAAGGTATTTGCTCTCTTCTCCGAAACTACACATATGATTTGGATGAAGCTTGAGTGACCACAACCTTCAATACCAGCGATGTACCAAAGAGTATCAACTACATCAAAATCTATGCATATTAAGGGATTATACAGAGGTGGGGGGTAGTTTGACCCCCCCCAAATAGGTATTTGATGTCTCTTCCGAAACTACCCACACAATTTCGATGAAACTTGACCATAACATTCATCCCATGTGATTGACCAAAGTGTATCGACCACAACAAAATCTGCGCTCATTAATGGAGTCAACAGGGGGGTTATAACCCCCCCCCCCAAATAAGTTTTGCTCTCTTCTCCGAAACTACACACACAATTTTGATGAAACTTGACCACAACATTCATCACCTGTGATGGACCAAAGTGTATCAACCGCAACAAAATCTGCACTCATTAAAGGGGACTATGGGTGGGGGGGGGGGGGAATTTATCTCCCAAAATAGGTATTTGCTCTCTTCTCTGAAACTACACACACAATTGTGATGAAACTTGACCACAACATTTTTCACCTGTGATGTACCAAAATGTATCGACCACATCAAACTTTGCGCTCAGTAAGGGTGTCTATGAGGGGTTTTTTGACCCCCCAAAATAGGTATTTGCTCCCTTCTCCAAACCTAAACACACGATTTCAATGAAACTTGACCACAAGCTTCGTCACGCCTGTTTTACCAAAGTGTATCCACCGCATCAAAATATGCACTCATTATGGGGTCTACGGGAGGGCAGGGTTCGAAACTCCCAAATTGGTATTTGCTCTTTTCTCAGAAACTACACATATAATTTTGATGAAACTTGACCACAACCTTCAACACCAGTGATGTACCAAACTGTATCGACCACATCAAAATCTGTGCTCTTTTAAGAGGGTCTTTGGCGGGGGGGGGGGGTTTAACCCCAAAAAGTAATTTTTTGGCTTCTCCGCACTAAACTCAATTTCAATGAAACTTGACCACAACCTTCACCACCCGTGATGTACCTATGTTTGTTCATGGCATCAAAAAATTCAGGGTCTAAGGAGGTCTCCGGGGAGTGTGAGTGACTTGCTCCTGATCCAGGTGAGCGTCAGGACAGGTGGTCCTTTGTTTGGTGCCAGACTTTCTGATGTGTTGCTGTCCCAAAAATGCGGTTACTGTGGAAGTTGACTTTACCACTGATGTCGAAGTTACCTCATCAGAAAATGTCAATTCGTCAAGAAATCGATGTGAATTGTCGATTTAACAGCAACAAAAGCAAGAACAACATTAATAACAACATTAACAACAAGACTTTATGAATTATGCTTTAATGTGCCATTTACAGTTTGTTTCTATCATGTGCACATCAAAAGTTTTAAAAGTTAAAAGTTGCACAAGGAAGCTATGGACATGTGTGTATGAAGGTAGTAGTGTGCCTGAACTGTGTGCATTAATGTTGGACCTGTGAAGCAATACTTTTCATCGATACGTTGATGAAAAAAATGTCAGCATGAAAAACAAGTTTTGCTACTCTAACCTCAAATGAAATATTATCTACTCTTGCATTGTAATGTGTTGAGATATGGAAGCCTAATAATGCATTAAAATATTGACAATGGGTGATCAATAAGTCTGTGGTCTGGAGTTGAAAAGACAAAGACTGATGTTTTTCACGAAACCGATTTTTCTAGCTCAAACGTGCAACACTGACTAATCACTTTAATTTTTTTTTTCGACTTCTACATCAGGCCACCGACTTACTGATCTATCGTCGTGTGCAATCGTACAGTCGTGGGCATGGTCACTCTGGATTCCAACCTCCTCCGTTGTTCAACCTACCGTGGTTGCTCATTGTGCTTGCTCGCAATTTATGTCCTATACGTGGGAATGTGAGTTTGGTGTGATCACTGGTGCAAATAATTTGCTGCACATCTTGCAAGAGAACTCCAAAGGTGCTTTACCATGATGCCTCACCTTCTCAAGAGACCGTGTTCAATAATAGTGTGTGAATTTGTGAAAGGCTTACATCAACACCAGCGATGGCCATGAGAGTCGTTTCAGACGTGTGTGCTCATCAGGAACACAACAGTTGATTCCAACGATGACAAGTGTCTGTTACACAGCACCTCCCGTGACATTCAACAATGCACCTCACGTGACGTTCAACAATGCACCTCACGTGACATTCAACAATGCACGTCACGTGACACAACGGAGACTGATAGACATCGAATGAACAAGGCAAGCAAAAATAATGCACTGAAAACGTCCTCGTGTGTCCGTTTCAAAACGAGTTCGGCTTCACATGGAAACCATGCACCTGATGATAGATGGTGCTTTCAGGGCAACTCACGCTTGGTCATACTATGCCCTCAACAGCCGTAATGTATCGCTCGGGTGGTGTTGACTCCGGGGTGCTGACTCTGCTGTCCTCGGGGAACGAGGGCGGTCAGACCACGAGCTCGGTGCCGAGCCGTACATTTAGGCATTTAATTAACCTCGACAATCTTCGCACAACTTACCTGCCGATTAAGCCAATTTGTCATGTCGCTGATTTAGAGTGTTCGCGTTTTATTGATTATCCTTGCCTAATGTCGCCTCCAGGACGAGCCTTTTACACCGTCGCCGGCGAGACAATGAATTATTGCGCATTTGCGATCATGGTGCATAGAGCACGGGCCTTAACCCCTCGTTCTCCTCATCGGATCACCGTGCCCATCTCTCGCACATCTCACTCCCCACGGGTAAAACCCTACATGGCAAAATATCGTGGCAATCCGACAAAGCTCTCCCTGTCGTCCAGACACCACTCATGGCTCCTGCACCATGCAGACACAGAATGTGTACCCAGAACGGGTGCTGATGTTATACAATACTGTACTGAAAGTAATGAAAGACAAAATTGCACTTCAATAGTAATATAATTAGGCTCGAGATTCACGACGTGCTCAATCTGTCATCACTGCGTGATGGGTCACAGTTCGACGACTCCAGATGTAATTATTCAGAAAAATGATGACAACCTTAGGTTGATGACAACAATAAAATGATGACAACTGCTCATCTTCACTCTTTCATTCCTCTTTTTTCCCGCCTTTGGAATAAACTTCCTCACTCTATTCTTTCCCATTCTTCCCTCCAGGCTTTCAAAACAGCTGTTCACCACCACCTCTTATCTTCGATCCAAATCCAAATCCAAATCAAATCCCCCCATCCAAATCCTCGATCTTTTCTCCCCCCGATAATCCACCCAAGCCCACTTCCTTCATTTCTCCTGCTTTCCTTCCTGAAAGTCCCTGAAATGTCCATCTTCTCTTCGCCATGTTCCCCGTCCCATCCCCATCCCTCTCCCTTCCACAGTTCACCTAACGTGTCTGTTCCCCACTGTTTTGTCCCTTCCACTCCCGCCCCTCTTGTCTCATGCCTCCTTGCTGTGAGTTGTGTGTTAGCTCTCATACGAGCCTCGACCAAGGTATACAAAAAAAAACAAAAAAAACCTTAGCTTGGAAACGACCAACTCTGGCATCAAAATCGGCTCAAGACCAAAAGGGTAAACAAGAAGCGCGGTGATCCCAAAGCCATCCCTCTGGTCCCTGGATGACGGCATTGAGAATAGGATATGTCATTTCTCGTTGGGTTGGAATCTGAAGGCTTTCTGATGCGCCCACTGCAGCTTGGAATTCGCTACACTTGCCGGGTAAGTGATTACGAGTGATGTAGTCTCCAGTATAAAATATGACACAATGTGAGGTGTCCCGAGATGGCCATTTGGCGCCATTAAATGCGTTACTGGACATGAGCCCTGAAGCGTGAAAGCACGAGCGTCCGGAGGACACACATTGATTGAGTGCGCCCGCTGCGACGTCTCTTAATTAGTACGCACCTCGTGTCTGCAGCTCCGACGGATCGCACTCACATTTGACAGATTATCGGGAGCAAAGTTGTCTTGGTTGTTCGGTTTCCGAATCGGGTTCAGCTCCGCAGGGGAAGGCTGCTGATGTTATCTGCTGCACGGCTGGCTAATCTGCTCGCGAGTTCCCTCCAGGGTTGTACTGGATTTGAGATCACGACCTTTTGAAGTTTGAGCACGTGCGTGTCATGCATTCGATGATCGATCAAACAGTCGAATAGAATGCGTGTCCGTGTAACTTACCTCCTGCATACAATCAATCCTGCGAGGTGGTGCACGCGAGCGCACGGCTGGATGCAGGGTGTGGAGTGACACCATTGTGACGTCACCCATCGATTGTTTGCGAGCGTGATGTGCAGATATAGAAAAACGATCCTTCAGAACACCACAACGCAAGACAACGTTTGAACGTCAAAACGTTTTGTTATTATATACATACTGATAGCTCAAGCCGGCACACCACGAGCGATCGTGATGATACACACGACCGGAGAAGGGAGTCAGTGGAACACGTGACACGTACACATTTGCGGAGCGTGACAAATGTTATACTTCATGGCATGCATGACGATTCTTGTGCTCTTAATACTTTATAACCAGCAAAGGTACATCCCCTCTCTCTAGAAGCCCCCCTTGCTTTTCGAGCCCCGAGCCACACCTGTTCCGAGAAAAGCTGTCCAGTGGCAAAAAATAAATAATTAATTAAACAGAAAAGTCGGACATTTTGTTACAATCATGGCAACTCTGTGTCTTCAACTTTGTAACATACATCATGGCAACTCTGGGTCTTCAACTTTGTAACATACATCATGGCAACTCTGGGTCTTCAACTTTGTAACATACATCATGGCAACTCTGGGTCTTCAACTTTGTAACATACATCATGGCAACTCTGTGTCTTCAACTTTGTAACATACATCATGGCAACTCTGGGTCTTCAACTTTGTAACATGCATCATGGCAACTCTGGGTCTTCACGCAGATCGCTTCCACGTGCAGTCGTGCTGCACCCAAAGTGGTGTGTGCTCATTGCGTGCTTGTCTCTCGCTGTGTTTTTACCCACAGCTCGATCATGCGTGTTATCATTATTGTTTCATGAACTATTTTTATTTTTCTCACTCGTTCTGTGACGTAACGTTAAAACTGACGATAGAGGTAAATTACAGGTGGACCTTTTTTTTTTGTCCAATTGACACAAAACAACGAAAAACATGGGAAAATATACATTTTGGATACAGCTCCAGGTACGAAATTGTGCAGACGCAACAAATGACACGTTCTTCTTTGTCTCCTCCAAAAGGTTTCGAAACCTCTACCACGAGTCAAGCGGGGAAAGAACATAGGGGGGCGGGGGGGGGGTAGTGAATGGTGTCGAATCTGAAGATGGAGGTCTTTCCCGTGTATCTTCAGCATTCACAGCCGTTCCTGAGCCCCTACTCCCTTCCAGTAATCCAGAATCTCTAATATGTCCTCATTCTTGGCGAGTCGTACTTTACGCTTGAGCGCCCGACCCGCAGCCACCGGCTCTTCGTCCACACCTGACGTGGTGACCACTTGTCTTCCTGGTCTGAATCGATCCAGTACACGGCGAATGGTGCCGCGCCGCCGCCCTGCAGCATCGGGACCCGTGTCAGGGCTGGACTGAGTCGGGGTCGTCGGAGGTGAAACTGTGCATGCAGATGTTTGTCCGTACTCGCCCTCGACATCCACCGCGCTTGGGGTCGTCTCGTATACATGGCACGCGAGAGACCGCGTGTATGGGGTACTCGGATGCACGTGCCTTAAGGTGCAAGCACTGCCGTATCCACGAGGGACATGCGGCGACAGGTGATCATCCACGCGTAGGGCATGACCCTTTGTAGGGAGAGAAGCCAGCTGGCCTGGAGTCGCTCGTGACTCTCCGGGTGGTGGAGCAGGTGCTTCCGCTTTGAGCGCATCAATGCAGCTGTTTATGATCAGGTTAACGCGATCCACCTCCTTGGCGATGGTGGAGATCTCGCTCGCGGAGTCACTGCGCCGCGTGCCGACCGCCTCTGTTTCACGAGTCCTCGCCTCGCTCCGCAACTCTAGATACTCACCGCCAATGCAATCCTGCGGGGGTCCATGAACACCTTCGGACCGACAGGTATTCGGATCAATCGCCCAGCCAGGAAGACAAGCCACACCTGGCAGGCCCCCATTGTCTTCCCCCATTTTATCGAGCACAGCCTTGCATCCCTCGGCCTCCCTTTGCAACGTTTTGCGTCGCTGATGTCGCAATGAGCACACGAGAGCACTGAGCAGTACTCCAAGCGCCAGGGAGCACCCCAGCGCCGTCACCACAACGTGGTGCGTTCCAGAGTTTCCGGAAGATGGATTCACGGGCCCTGTAGAGTCTGTACGTACATTGCCCTTTGATCCCGTGAAGATGGTCAAACATGTGTGGTTGACTCGATGAGCATGTGATATAGAGACGATGCAGTACTTGTAGTGGGAGTATGGAGAGTGACTGTCGCTATGGAGAGAGAGCTTCACGACCTCCTCGCTGAGCCTCAAGCTTCTCACATCGGTGTAATGGCTGCGGCTGTAACGTGTCAGCACGAACCTCTTGCTGAACCGTTTTGGTATTCGAACCCGCAGCACAGCCGAAGTGTCCGTTTGTTGCAAGAGTTGCAGCAACGGGCGTTGCACGTCCTTGGTTGGGACCGCCGTGGGCACCGTCACTCCAGATTCCAAGCTCTCGTCCGCGGCACCGGTGGACTCCCAGCCAGATGGGCATTCCCTGCATGGCTCGTGCATCGTCGACGAGACTGCTGCGATCGGCGACGCCGACATGGGCTCTGTAGCGTCGAGGCGCGGACATGACCCGAGGAGCAGCTCGTACGCGCTGCGTGGGAAGCGGAAACGCGGAACGAGCAGGAAGGTCCCGCGGAGCTCGCGCGGGCTCGCGCAGCGGACACGTGCCGAGCCCCGCAAGGTGCCGTTGAAGTTGCGGATCCAGATGAGCAAGGGGAGCAGATCACAGGCGCAGCGGTAAGGATTCCGCGACAGATCAAGCGTGTCGAGCGCCGCCAGTTTGGAAAATGCTTCTCGGTTCGGAGAGCGCATGCGGTTGAAGGAAAGATCGAGGTAGTGGAGTAAAGGTGTGACGGTGAAGGCGAGTGGTGAGACGTGCTCGATTTGGTTTCCTTGCAGGTAAAGCTCCTGGAGTCGAAGCAGTCCTGCAAATGTGCGAGTGCTAATCACCTGCAGGCGGTTGTAGCCAAGGCGGAGGACGCTCAGCTTGCTTAGGGACGCAAAAGTCCCATCCTGCACATCTGCGATCTCGTTCCGACTCACGTCCAGGTACGTAAGGTTGGGGAAGCGATCCATTTCTGCGTGTGAGATTCCTCGGATCTGGTTGCGGTTGAGCCTCAGGTCCGCGACGGACGCATTGAGTCCCGCTGGCACGCGCTGAAAAGGCGGCAGGTTCTCGCTGCAAATGGCGCGGATGGCCGGCTTGCTGTCAAGCACCCAGCAGTCGCAAGTCCCGCGGCTCAGCAAGCGGGCCAGAAGGAACAGCATGAAGCGCCAGACACCGCCCCCGCGGGCGCGCATCGCGCCATCCAGCCCACAACGCTACCCGCCGCCCAGGCGTCGCTGCAGCCCCGACCCCATGTCGATTGAAAGGTCTGACGACAACATCTGTAAAACGGCAAGGCGAGGACGACGATTTCCAGGTGAGAACGAAGGGGTAAGAGATCGGATGTTGGTCTGGACTGGTTGTGAGGCTGAGCAGAGAGTGTGACAGATCCGCGGGTCGACACAGCTGGAATATGCTTCTGCAGGTCAATGGTCGTGCATCGTTATTGGACAAGAAGTGCCCTCCAGGCAGCACGTGGCCTTCGGTACTTCTTACCTGCGCTGGTGCTGCTGAACAAGTCAGGACCCTGAGAGAAGCGACTCAAACAGATTGGATGAAAGGCACGAGCTCAAACACCATTTGATGATTGATGTCACCCGACAAGGTCTACTTGCAGCCGGTGAACCTTCATTGCCTTCCAAGACCTCTAATCTCAAGGGCAGGGTGGGAAAGAGGAGATAGCGCGAGCTTAGTGGAAGTCCCAGATCACACGTTTCGCGGGTATCTTGGCAACGCGGGTTGCCGGAGTGAAGGTCCGACTCGGACTCAATGCGCCGCAACCGCAGCTCTCTCTCTCTCTCTCTCTCGCTCTCTCTCTCTCTCTTTCCTCGATCCGGGGACCCGGCCCGCCCATCGGCTGGGGGAGGGAGACGAGCGAGGCGTTGAGGGGAGGAGGCACCAACAGCCTGAACGACGATTTAACGAGCGCAATGCGCCAGCGATGCGAGTGAGAGCTAGCCGGGACGTTTGTGGTCGACCGTCAGTACAACCAGCACGAGAACGAACCAAGTGGTATCCAAGGCAAATCAAACCACCTTACCCACAACAGAGCTCGTATTCATCATCTCTCGGGTCGAGGGGGGTGGGCTCACAATCATCGCGTTATTTTGAAGCCATCGCAGCCGCGCATGGCGCCGCAATAAAGGAATATAATTCACGCAAAGAGTATCATCTGTAATAAATGTGTCATATAGGGGGATTCAATGAGGCGTGCTTCTTCATACTCCTGGGAGAGACAAGAACTATTTAGCTGAAGCCAAAGTCGTATCAACTGTCGAGTCCACGTTTTTATCATGCAGCAGCCACGACACCATGGCAATAATGATTATTATTTATAATGCCATTGTCACAATTTGGCAATGTGGCTTCAAACGTGAAATACAAAACCGGGCTGCATGCACATTTATCTGTGAACTCCCAAAATCCAGGCTCACCGGTCACCTCCACTCATTTGATCATCTTTCTTCTCACCTATGGACACAACTTCCCCAGTCTGTTCAGTTGCATTCTTCCCTCCAGGGCTTCTAGACGGCTGTTCATCACGACCTCATTACTCATGATCTCGTCTACCCCAAATGACCCCATTCACAAGGATTCCCCTTTTCAAGGGTATCGTGATTATGCATAATATCTCAAAACGTTGCAGACGGATTCAAACGAAATTTGGTGGACAGGTTGGGTATGTGTCAAAGTCGAATCGATTCAACTTCAGTGAAGATCCGAATCCGGATCCAGATCCGAGAATCTTTTAAGTGATGCTTCACCATTGAGAGGTCGGGATGAAAACGATATATAGATTATATCTCAAAAAGATGTGGATGGATTATAACAAAACTAGGTGGATGAGTTTGGGAGGTGACAAGAACAAGCTGATTTGTATTTAGTTAACATCCAGATCCAGCCTATCAGTGGGATACAAAATGCAAACTGTTCAGCCTGGCAGAGGTATTCGGTCGACCGAGTGAAGACGTTCTCGTTTGAACATGGTTTGAAGAGTCCTAAATGATTTTTCAGGTTTTATCACATTTCTCATTATGATTATCTTCTGAAAGGCCTTAGCCTCTGTTTCTGAGGTTGCAAAGTCGAATTGTAAAGTAAATTGAAGGCTGAATTGAAGTAAATTTATGCAGCTTTGCTCGATCATTTCCCCCATCTGCAAAGCTGAATTCTATTGTGTTCCATCATTGTGCTACAGTACTGTCCAGAGCTAGATTATAACTAGAAGGGCGCTCTTCGACGTCGCGACGTCAACAGATATGCCTCTACCCACATTATTACATCATTATATATACTTGTACCAAGTTTAATTAAAATCCCTGAACCCAGATTCAAAATATTAAATAATTCTGGCTGCCAGACCATGCGTCCGATCAGGTTGAAATTTAAAACGTATATTCCCAATGATTACTGGATCATAACTGTGACATTTCACATCAATTGATGAAGCGGTTAAATAGGATTTTGAAAAGATTTTCGTTCAAATCAATATGGCTGCCACACCACGTGACATATGACGTCATAATTATTAAAACATTCCACATGAGTATGGAGAAAACATTTTACAAGAGCATGGTGAAAATTTTGTGTCAATCTGATAAGTGGTTGCAGAAAAAACAAAATTATCACAGACGGACCTGACGGATGTACGCACGTACGGAGGGACGCGACGGATGGACTACAGACAGACCCGACAGACTTGCATACGTACGGACGGATGTATGGACAACCCAAAAACAATGCCTCCAGCGACTTCATGAGCAGAGGCATAAAAAGGAATACTGTACAAGGAAAGGCTACCATAGCAAAAACCATTCGTCTCTATCTTGCCAGTGCCATTATATTTCAAATTCCTCTTGATGCTTATCAATGGCGATTGAAAGGTGCAACAGCTTTGACTCCATGCAAAACGATTTTTCCAAACGAGATTGAATGTCAATCAGTTGCTTTTCATTTCTCCTTTGCGACAGGAATATCATTGAAATAACATGGGGATTATTCGTGGTCCCATAATATCCATGACACTTGTCAAGGAGAAGAAACAAACAAAAGTTAATTGCAACCTGAGATTTGCCATGGGTCTCTTGTCACAAACATTGTATAAAAGAAAAGAAAAGAAAAAGTCGCATTTAGAAATGCAAAACATCATGATGGGCCTATATATCTGCTTGTCTCTATTCTCATCTTTATATTTGTTTGTTTTGTATACATAGTCAAGGCTCGTGGAAGAGCTTGTACAAGTACAATGAATGGATCAGGACGCAACAGGATAAAAGGAACAGATTAAGAGAGAGAGAGAGGGGGGGGGACACCAACAGCAGAGTTGAAGGCCAAGAAAGAGGCAGACTTGGACAAATAATGGGTGTTGGGAGGAATGAGGGCCAGGAGAGGATGCATGGGGGTGGACAAGATGGATACAGAAGGAAATTCTCAGGAGGAAAAAAATGAAAATTTGATGGGAGGAAATATTGGGGTGGAGTTGGGGTTAATGAGGGTATAAAAGATCATGGTTTTGGATTGGGAATGATCTGAGATGTTGGTGAGCAGCTGGTGGTGACCTGAGATCTGAGATGGTGGTGACTTGGAAGGAAGAATGAGATTGAAGAGAATGGGGAATTTCGTTGGAAAAACAGGAACGAATGAGAGTAGATGAGCAGTGATCCTGGATTTAGGTAGTTTCATCAGAAGGGGTATGATGGTGGACTGTGTAGCTCAGCAGAGTCCAGGGGGATGTGGGAGGAGGGGGAGGTTGGAGACAAAGCATGGCAAGAGCAGACGGTATTACAAATCGGCTTTGATCACAAATGACATCTTCCAATATAATCATAAGTAAATTACGTCATTGCGTAATATCCATGTGGTGGCAATTACATGGGTAGTAGCGACTGCAGAAACCATTTATTTTGGGAAAATGTTTTCAAATGATTTGAAATTCACAAAGAAAGATGTGGCCCAACCATGACATCAGCAGGAGACAGACCAAAGAGGCTGCATCCACATCTCCTCGTAAAAGGCAGCAATGCAATGCAATTTTACATGTGTCCTCCACTTTATGGCTCCGAGTGTTTCAAATAACGAAATTAACGTTGAAAGGAAAAGTTTTTTCCAGCGATCAACAACAAGAACAAAAAAAGACAGATCCACTCTTATGAGAACTCGACCAATCATCGAGCTTTGTTAAGTCACATGCAGCAACAAGTACAAACCATTTCGCCATCTTGTCAGCCATTGAAATACGACATTGGTGTCAACAGCGTGACATCGAAATAGAAGAAAATCATTATGCTGAAGATATGCACCTCGATGGGAAATGTAGTTTCCACCTATGATATGCACCTTGCAGATCAATGTAAAACTTACATCTGGATAGAAGGGGCATGTCCATTTCATTGCTTTTCCAAAGCTCGCTCACCATCAAAAATGAAGATTCACCAAATACAGTATATGCACCATATTGTCAACATGACAAGGACTACATGAATTACATTTGTATGTTTTAAGATAATGTCACACTTAAGATTAGTAAAATTATAGAAAACACATGACATATGTAAGGAGAGTGGAAAGGCTATGGAGGAGGGAACTTCAGCTTGAAAATGTAATTGGTAGGTTTATGTATCAAAACATAATAATGAAAGGGAAAGGTTAAAATATTCTAAACTAATGCCAGGAGTTTGAATAATAAAACACAAGAGCTTTAAGCTAAAGTAGACAGTGAAGTGTGTGGCAGTTGCACACTTGCAGTAAGCGAGACGTGGTTTAATGAGAAATCAAACTGCATGGAGGACAGCAATTGAAGGTTACTCGTACAATATGTATTGGTGTGATAGGACAATTAAAGTGGTTGTGGTAATCTAGGTAAAACAATATTGTATTGAGAGTAAGGAAAGGCATGAAGGAGAGGTTCATGTCGAGGATTAGATATTGTGAGAAATTAAGGTGATTTTAGGATGCATCTATATCGCTCTTGTTATAAGGGAAGAGCAGGAGAGAGGGGTTCATTAATAATAAGGCTTAATCATGGGGGGTCATTTGCCAGGGATAGATTGGGACCAGGAGAAGGCAAAGAGCTGAGTTGAGGAGGATTTTCTAGATCTAATCTAGGATTGCTTCAGGGTGGCCAAAGAGTCACTTTACCCCTCTCCAGTAAAGCATTCGTTCTTAAACTATTTCAATATACAGGTTAAATTGTGCTGTACGTACAGTATCTGTAAGTGCTCCATAAATCTCCATGGTGGGGTAGGCAGGGGTGGAAAGGGGATGGGGGGAGTGAGGTGAGGTGCAAGAAATTCAGCATGGGTAAAGTGACTTTCAGGCCACCCTAAAAAAGCCCACAAGGGGGAGGGCAGTGTTCGATCTTTACCCCATGAACGCGAAGTGAAAAGCAGGGTAAAGCAATTGGTTTATGTCTACCCATCCTTCTGTCTGATCAGTTAATGATCGTAAGTTTATGATTGAGGAAAAACTTATTTAAATCAAATGTTAGATTTTTAACACGAATCGGAACATGAATAGGATGACAAGTTTGCTGCTTTACCATTATTTGGCTCTGAATTTGTCGTGATCACACATGTGCAGAGAGGAGTGAGATAAAATTTTTTACTCTGCCTGGCTGTCTGACAGTCAAACAAAATTGAAAACTATTCCAATCGGGAAACTTACTGTTTTTAAGGATGTTATAAATGACACACATACTAGGCACAAAGAACTAATGTAACCTGTTATACAGGGTGGTTTAATAGACACTGGGGAAAATGGTGGTAAAACCCAGAATTTATTTATTTATAGGCTTTTCAATGTCTTTAAACCTTTATTTAAATTGAATTGTATATTTGAACACTGTACAACACAAATCACCTTCATAATACTTCCAGGAACCGTGCGATATACGATATATATATATATATATATATATATTGTTACGGCTGTGGAAATTCCCAGAACACCATATAGGTTCCTTAGATCAGTTATCCCGGTAAGTCTGTGTTCAGTTAGATTTCCCCACCGTTGTTTAATGGGAATTATTCGTGTCACAGGGCTGTGATCCTTT